>NC_143579.1:169759671-170105746 GCF_048544385.1 Mastigoproctus giganteus | reverse complement strand
TCTTGCTAGTGTGTGAGTGACCAACCCACAAGTTCCAGTCAATATCTGGGAAGTTAAAATCCCCCATTATAAGACATTCTGATTTACTAGCCCACTCTATTTGTCTGTACAATTGTTCATTAGGCCTATAACACACTCCTATTCTTATTTTTGCTTTCGCAGTGTCACACCAAACTGACTCAACAGTGCACTGTTCATCTATATCAACTGGATGCACTTCTTTTGATTTTATGTTTTTCTTAATTAACAGCATGACACCCCCTCCCTTCCTATCCTGTCTATCCTTTCTGTACATATTGTACTTCCCAAATTCCAGTTCTGCATTCCTTATATCTGTGTGACACAACGTCTCTGCTATCCCAACAATATCCGCCTTTGATGTCTTGACCAACACTTCAAATTCATCAAATTTATTTACTATACTTCTAGCATTGGTATACATGCAAGTATACATGTACCTCTCCTTATTGTTAGTTACCCTAACACATCCCATATACCCCCCCCCCCCCCTGTTTCACGATGACTGCCATCAGTCCCTGAAACCCCCAGCACTCCTCGCTCCAGATTGCTACTTATTCTAATAGAAGTTGTGCAAGAATCACCTTCACCTCTGCCTGCTGCTACTTTTAACCTTTTAGTCTGTGAATCCCAACAAGCTATCAGTTTTCCGACCCACCTAACACTGCCTCGATAGCATCAGCAAATATTCTTGCACCCTTTCTATTTAAGTATATCCCATCCCTGTAGAAGCAGTCTCTCCTGTTAACAAGCACAGACCACGCTGAAAAAAATTCTACCCCTTGAGCCTTGCACATTCCCTCCAGGGCCGAATTGATTGACAAGGCTCTCATCATATACTCCCTTCTATCGTATCTGGGAAAAAATTCAGACACTTTCAAATTTAAATATAGTATAGGCAATATGATGCAAGGAAGAAAGGCCTGCACAGCACTAGGGGGAAAAAAACCCGTTCATCCATGTCCAAACCTTCCTTACATTTATTCAAACTGCCCACTTCTACGACACCAGATGGAAGTTTATTCCAACAATTGATTACTCTCTGACTAAATGTGCAAATTTCTGCACATTTATCCCGCAATCATCCTTTTCAAATTTTAATTTATGCCCCCTTGTTTGTGGTTAATCTCAGAAAGGATAACGATGCCATCAGCATTTCCTCTACCGATACCTTTTGAAGCCTTATTTTTACACTTCAGTTAGGTCATTCAGACGCCTAGTTTCAGAAACTGCAATTTACAGAACCCCACTCTTTCTTGGTAAGAGTAGTACCCCTTTGTGTTCCAGATTAATCTGGTTGCTCTTCTCTGCATTTATTCCACCAGATTCGCATCATTTCTTAAAATGAAGCTTCTGGACCTGTATGAACTATTTAACATGAGGCCTAATCATTGTCATGTACAGTTGGATAATAATGTTTTATACCTCCTGGAAAATTTATGTATGTCATTGACAGATTCCAGTGACCTGTCCTAGCAGCCTGTCGGTACTAATGAGGGAACTTCATGTCGGACTCTACAATTACTCCTAGATCTTTTTCATACTCCATTACTTCGAGTTTTACCACCAAAATGGTACGTTATTCTGGGATTATTGCTATTAATCACGATTCCATCATCTTACATTTGTGTAATATTTCAAAGAATTTGACAGACGTCTGTTATGACGATAATAATCTCTCCGGATTCGTGGATATTTCTTTTGTAATAAAACTTAGGTGGTTTTTACTATTATTGAGCGAAACTGAGCAATAACGATTATTTCAGCGCACTTATACTGATAAATAATTTGGCAGTAATTGCCTATCAGCAGATCCGGCTCAAAAGGATTTGTGGCGATTAATTTTGATATAATTTTGTTCATTTCGTTCAGTTAATTTTATTAAAATCTTAAACTAAAAAAATAACTTATTAATTTCACTTTAAACAAGTTATTGAAACTCGTTAACATATTTCGGATTAACTTTTCTCTGTCTTAACAGATGCAAATATTTCCTTTAAGTTCGCAATTCTTTCCTTTAAGTTGTTTACCAAGTTTCCAACAGGTGGAAACTTGCTAAACCATAACAAATAGCGTGGAATAAGTGAATTTAGGCGTGGCGGGTGTTGCTTCTAATGGAAAAGTTACCCGTGAAATTGCCATTATAACTGGTCGTTGCAACCACTAATCGCGAAATTACGAAGTAAAAGAATGAAGCTGCAGTAAAATTGGTCGTGACTCGCACAGTCAGTAGTTATACTCGCTGTTCTTCACACTGCGTGGAAAAAACGCCTGTGTTCGAATTCCACCAAGACGAGAACTTTTATGGCCTTTGCCTGCCAAGTTAGTCGGTGTTGGAAAACAGTTGGATCGTTTCCTACCACGAAAATTGGATTTTTCATCCAGCATAACAGGCAATCCGATCATAGAATATAAGCTATTTACTGCTGAACCGTTTGCTTAGACTCGGAATACTAAAACTGAAAAAAAAAAAGCAGTTTCCTTAGAGCAAATGTGATATTAATAAACAATGTGAAATACGAATAATCAAAATTAAAGCATATCTGAGTCAAGTGACTCAAACTGGTATATAAGGAAGGCGTACTAGCCACAAGTTCTCTTCATGGCACGTAGAGCCGCGCTAATTAATTTAGCGCGGGTAAGTAGGCACATTGATGAGATCCTCGTGATATCTATTCTGTAAGAACAAAGATTTCTTCGTTAAACCTATATTAAATACATTGGTCTTGAGCTAAATGCCGAAAAATCTGCCCAAATGACATATACAAAGAGGAGACGAATAAATTCAATGCACAATCTCTATAAATGGACACCAAATTAAACTTAACTGTCATAAGGACTGGTCTGGGATTCGAAACTGTCTTTTCAGGAGCACTTCAAGGAAGCAAGAAACAAATTCTTCGCAGCCCTTTGGTCTGCTCGACAGGAACTGGTTGGTTTCGGCAATAAGAAACTAATAACTAGATTTGTCCGAACTTGTGCGCTACCGATGGCACTCTACGCATCGGAAATCTGGTCCTCTGCCCCTCCGACCTACCTGCGACAGTTCTTGGGGACTGAGTATTGGCTTCTGCGATCCCTCAATGTGACTTCAGGACATCCCCTTACTATCTCTAGGGGTATACAACATTCGCTGCATGGAATGATCCCTTGGAAACAAATGATCACCACTCTCAACATAATTACCCTCTCCAAACTCATTTCGGGTAGACTGGATGCTCCTAACATCGATAGCCTTATCATCCTAGCCCACGAAGAACAGTAGAATAACTAACCGGCAAACATCTTTGATCAGATCTGCCCTCAACCAAATCAGTTCGCTCAGCCATAGGTTCCCAGCAAACACGATTGGGCTCCTCAACGACCTGAATATCAACCCCGAGACGATTTGCGTCGACCAAGCCTAGAGATCAAAAGTTTTAGCTGATACCTACACAGCCTGCAATTTTAGATCTTTCATATCACCATCGCTTTACGTGGCTACTGTGTTGGAGGATGATATGCGCTCCTTCTCCTGTACCTGACAGTCTACAGCATCTTCCCGGCATCTGCGCTCCTTCTCCTGTTCTTGGGAGCCTGCAGCATCTTCCCGGCATCCCTGCACTCTTCTTGGACAGACGCTAAACGTATTTAAAGTAATAAGTCGGACCTAATCTGTCTCAACTTCTGTAATTAATGATTTACTTAAGCTCTGTATATTTTATTTTACCCAATATCGATATTGTATTCACTTTTATAATTTTGTTACCCTCCTAGCATTTGATTGCTGTCAAGGGGTAGTGTAACTTTTCTTTACCCAATAAAATAATAATAATAATAATACAAAATTTGTAAATTTATTTTAAAAATAAACTTAGTAAAGGCTCCAGGCAGTTGGGAGGGGGAGTATTGATTTCGGTAGGTTCTGGATCCGCTCATTGGTCGCTCGAGGCGTTTCGAACATATGTGCAGGAACGTCAGCAGAATCTTTAAACTTGGCCACCCCTGTCCTGCACCATCCACAGTCGGTGATGCTGTCATGAAGTCGAAGCGTGACTGTACCGCCACCGCCCAAGCAACAAACAAGAAATTGCAACTTCATTTAAGTTCTCAGCATGAAAAAAAATAATCAAAAAAGTAAAATAAACGCATCCAAGAAAGAAACTGGCATAACATGTGCGTAAAGTAATTACAGAACTCGAAAGCGGGGCCATTATGTTTATCACACAAGTGTACACGATGAATCACCACACGGAACATAATCGTAATGACTGCAGACTCGTCTACTGCGTGCTGAAGCGAATTGAAGCTCTTACGAAAGTGATTCGAATTCGCAGTACCCTTTAGAAGCTTCATAAAAATAAATTATGCGCAGTTATTCATAATTATAATATTTTAAAAACGATTTTTCATGAACCACATGCGAATGAGATGTAAGCAGTCGCACTGCCTTGTTGAAACTATTTTTTGGAGTTCGTTTCCTCTTCATCTTACGAGATCCACGAGCAATACTGGAAAAGGCTGTTGTCCTGCTCTTTCGGATGCAACAATATTCCTCATGTAGTACGGAACCCGAAGCAAAAGGCCTTTTCCTAAGTGACCGATGTAAATACAGTAATTACATAGTGATATTGGCTGAAGTCCAGTATAGTATACACCGGCTGAGACTTTGATGAAAGCGAGGAAGATGGCGATAACTGACAGGTGAAGGCACCTCCGTTTTCTGATTGTTTTGTGTCGTCAAGGAGAGGGGGCTGAGCTTAGGTAGGGTGTCTATCCCTCCATCCCGCTGTTTTAAAATGGGAAAACGAGTCCTCGATTTAAAAACAGTGGCATGGAGACCCTAGGCATATTAACTTAGGAGGACAGTGGGCAGGGAAAGCAGTGGCATCTGCCAATCACTGCTTCGTTCCTGTCCGTTTGTCGACATATGGGAGTCACACCTTGTCAATCACTGCTTTCCCACTTGCTTGCCGCCATGTTGGAGGGTGTACGCTGTTCTGGAGTTTACCGTGATATGTATTCGACCTTGAGAATGCCGCGCACTAAAAATGCACAGGTAAATAATTACATAGGTCATTTTCTGATTAGATATCGGCCAGTGCGTTTCGACAGGTGTGTCTTTTACGTAGAAAAGATTTGACCTTACTGTGTATACCTCTACATTTTTCGTAGAAAACAAGCGCGGGGGTGGACGAGCAGAGGGCGAATTCCCCTAGTATAATATTATATAAATATATAATATTACATAATGTAACATTTATAATAAATATTTATCTATAGATAGTTTCGTTATTCGATTGGTCTTGAGGCCTGCGATTAGGAAAGTGCTCAGGACAGCCTTCGCAGGTCCTCCTCCCGATCATTGCAGCATGCTAACCAAGCTTCTCTGACTTCCATAAACACCTTCGGTCATCCGCCTTTGTATGCATCTGTGGCGCTCCTAATTTTCTTAAATTTTTCCTCATCTTTTAAATTTGATTTTTTTTTTATTTGTTCATTTCGAATGGAACGGTGTTATAAAGTTGTATGGTTCTGTCACTGTTTTATTTGATATATATATACATATATATATATAGATTAAATTTAATTATTAAAAGTAAGCTGGACATCTGCTTTTTATCCAACACAAACCAACAATTTATTGATGGGGGTTGCACAAATTCATTTATCATTTTAGGGGGTCGCGGCATCAAAGTTTGAGAACACCCGTACTAAACAGAATCGGTCAACCCATCTTTTATCAATTCAAAGACCACGTGCTAAGTGTGCGCTGACCCCACGTTAACCAATCGCTACATTATAACACTATTCGTATGCCATTATGTGTCTGTCGCGAGGAGAAACCATTTTGAAATGCTGCAGCAACTTAACGAATGGACGATGCTCGTACAGTATTGGAAGTATCCTCAGAGAATGCCATTTATACAGGTTCGTTCCAGAATAAAACGAACACGTAGAAAAAGATAAAGAAGTAAATATCCAAATCACTATTAGTGACTTGGATTTTTACTTTTTATGCAACTGTAACACGAGCGAAATCAGTACTTTATCCCAAGTTTTCTGTTTTAAAGGAGGGCAATAAAGGTAACATTCAATCTGCTGAAGAGAAGCGTTTGATGGTGTTTAAATGAAAAGAATATGTTCTGAGTTATTTATCAGAAGGGAAAACCAATAGGGACAAATGTAGATGGTGATTTATGGCGGTTGAGGAGGGAAGACTGAATATTGTGGAAGTTGTTCATTTGGGGGGGGGGGGTTCTGAGATAACAACTCCGTGGCCCTTGAGTGAAACCTGCTCTTGCGTTTTATAATTAGTACAAAAATGCGCCTGCCGTTAAAAGTGTGTAAGATCTGAAAATCTTACAAAAATAAAATATATTTTTTAAACTTTGGAAGTCAGTTTTCCTTTTGATTCTTGCCGTTAATAGGATAAATGGGTAATATCTGCAGTTTCAGAAATAAGAATTATTCTGGAAGGAGGTATAAAAATTAAAAGGTAGTAGGAACGAAAACAGATCCCTTAGCTTTACTTCCGTTAAAACAGGGAACTGATGGAGAATACTATGGCAAACCCAGCAGGGGGTTCGGCGCTACAAAAACAACTTAAGGTTTATGAGGGGTCACACACCGGAAACGTATTCGGAAAAGCACACACTAGTTTCTAAAAATAGACGCTATGGTATCCAGTGTCACGTTTTGTGGGTTTTTTTTGAGTGCAATAGAGACAAGTTGTTATGAGACAGGAAGAGTTGTTTTGAAGTATTCGGCCGACATCAAAGAACACAACGGATGTCAACAGGTTGTAAAGAAAGGGGTATAGAGAATCACGTGCTACAGGGCAGGCTGAACTAGGCCTTCCAACAAATGAAAAGAAAAAAAAATGGAAAAGAAAGAGTGATTGGAAGAAAACACTGTGGGGAGGCGTGGAAAACTCCGGGAGAAAATTGTGGATGGATACGGACACAGGAGAGGAGAGAGAGTGAAAAGGGAAGAGAAGGAGAGGGGAGAATTTTTTTGAGCGGTGCTAGTGAAAGGGTGAGTCGGGAAGAGTTGCTTGAAAGATGATGAAGAAATAGCCGACGAAAAAATCGAAGTGAGGTTATCAGTAATGTAAGTGAGTGAGAAATTAGGAGATGAACGTGAAGGAGGTAGTTAAAGGGAGTTCTGCAAACAGTGAGAATGAGAAAGGAAGATTCCCTTAGAAGACCCAGTCCACCGAGGAAGGCGATAACATCCTGAAATAGTCTTGAAAGGCAAAGTAACAACCCTGGAACAGAAGGTAGCCGTCTTTACAGGCAAAGTAGCAGATCCTGAAAGCGGAGTAGCAGTTGCGAACGCCATATGATGATGCCCTGGAAGCTGTAAGATGTTGCCCTGGATGGCGGAAGATAGCAGCTCTGGATAAGGATAGGATAGAAGGCCCTTATGAAGACACTTGACCATAGAAATTAAGTAAGTGAAAGTTAATTTGAGAATACTGTAAGTTAACTGCTAGAGAAAGGACTGTAGTGCGATATTTGGGGAATTCAATGATAAGAGAAAGTTATTTTGAAAATACTGTAAGTTAAATACTAGTGAAAGGACTGTAATACGATATTGGGGAATTTAATGATAAAGATAAGATTAGATGGGTGAACCAAATAGGAGTAAATTCTACTCTAAGGCAATTATGGTTGGTTTAGGCAGTAATTTGGAATAAGGAGGATAGTAATGTAGATGAGAAAGTGAACGGAAGGAATTGTAGTAAAAATAGAAATATTAAATGTGTGGAGATAAAATTTATGTATATTGCTAACCCTTAAAGGTGTGTTTGAATGTAATATTGTATTTTGGTAATCAAGTTCTGTAACTGATAATGGTTAAAGAAATATATAAGAAAGAGGAATAGGGAATTAAAGAATAAATTGGTAGTTATGATGATACATAATAGTAATATGATCAATGATATGTTTAACTTTAATGATAAAAAAATGTTAATGACACCTATGAGGTATGATTTGATTGTGTTGTAATAGGAGCAGAAATAAGGTGAGCATATAAAGAGTGTAACTATTTAACCTGTGTATGTGTAATGAGAAAGGTGAGATAAAAAAAAAGGGGTCAAGTCTGTAAAGGAGCCTGTTAGATAGGAAGAGACTGGATATGTTGTAAGTACCTTGGTGTTGAAACAGTGAAATTCTATTCTTAATGAGATTTGTTATGATTTAACTGTAAATATGCATAATAAACTTGTTTTTTTTTTGTATAACATTTGTGTAATTATTTGTTGTACTGGACACAAGCCCATCCGAAGGGAATAATATACATCTACAAGTTTCCCCCCCCCCCCCCCAAAACCTGAAGTCTTCTGTGAAGTTGAATAGTCAGATGCGCAAGTGGGGAGATATTATAAAGGGGAGTTGTTTAAATAGGGGAATAAATTAAAATAATATAAATAATATATATATACACACAACATTAACCCCCCCCCACAAGTGTCGAGGATAAATCTGAGCCTCTCATCACAGTAGTAATTACAACCTCAATGAGAGGAGCTACTTCGATTTTTATCCCCTTCCCTACAGAAATCTAATGGTAATAATTTTAAGCTGCATATTTTTTTGGCTCTCTGGGAAACCACCTGTGGTAAGTTTGTTTTCTTCAAGGTCCTCAACCTGTCCTCAAGGCTGTCAACTCTCATAATGCTAAACACTATTTTTTTTTCTCGCGTGTAATAAATCATTACTTCTCAACAAGGTCCTTGCATAATCTTTGGATTTACTAAGAAACGTGAAAGTAAAAGAACAAGTTTAATTATAAAAATTTTTACCGCTTAAGGGCTATACTAGACAGTCGTTTAAAGCGTCAGCTGGCGTTGTAAACGCCTCCAAAACAGCAAACTACACGTAGCGTTTCTAACGTTCCAGATCGTTTAAAACTGAACGTTTCTAACGTTGCATTGGATACCACCAGTGACTAACTTTTTCTAGTCTCACTTTCGAGATGGATGTTGTTGTTGAAGTTGGACGTATTGCGCATTTATGTATACAGGACAGTTTTATATTATGTTTGAAACACATAGGAAGTTTTTGTAAGGGACGAAGCATTTGGACTGACTGAAATTTAACGCTACCATACCATATCCATCAAAGCGTTTGAGCAGTGAGCGAAGAATTTTCAATTATAGATTAACTCGAGGAAGGAGATTTGTAGAATGCACGTTTGGAATACTGAGCAATAAATTGCTCATTTTTCACTCAAGCGTATCACTGAATCCCCATTCTGCTATGGACGTAATAAAAAATTGTTGCATAATTTTGTGAGAAGAAGGGATGTGTATATTTTTGAAGACACATTAATTTGTGAGATGGAAGAGGCGATGGGAACGACAGCAGTTGGAGGGCAGTCTTCAGGCGTGTCAATAACGGATTCTTTTTCTATGTATTTCAACGGTGTCGTGCCCTTTCATGGCAAAATACTAGAATATAATTACAATAAAATTTATCCTATTTTTAAAAATAAATATTAGTAATTAGTAGCAAATTAAAATTCTGAAAAATAAGAAACTATGTACAACGAATTTGAATTAAATGTACGTGGAAATCAAAAGATTTAAATTATTTAATACACTCCCGTAAAAATCTCTGGCCTTCACAAAGTACTGTCATATAAACAGAGTATACAACGCGAAGATGAGGGAAACCCCTGGGGCCGATACACGATGAATACTTTACGGTTACAAGAGTTCACAAGATAGTGAGAATACAAAACAGTACCGTATTTAGTAGTCCTGTGAGCTTGAATCACTGTCACTCAAAGCACATCCTACGTATTCACCTTCGTGCTTGACCACTCGGTTACTGCGGCCTAACTGATTTTATTACTTGCTCTTTGATGACTGATAATAAAACCTGACTGCAAGTGTGAGTGAGTACTCTAGTTGTAAAGAATTCAGATGATATCTCATTCAAGCCGTGAAAAGTTCAACAAAACTAACCCCCCCAAAGGTCCGTGTTAATGTTTGTCTGCCACTAATGATTGAATTACCAAAATTGCCATTGTCTGAGCATCCGTGGCCTACCTATTATCCCCTCTCCCCCTCCTGTGTTTGCTGGGGCGGTTCTCAGATTTCCCATTAAACCCCTGGCACCTCTTGTTCTTCGAAATGCAGCCGACTTGTGTCTTTTCTAGGCAAACTTAGTCGTTATTTGTATATCTTCTGTAACGAATCATTAGCTCCTCTCATCTGATACAACTTTCCCATCATTCTGTGGGGGGTGGAAAAGAAAGTTTATATATTTAGATATTTATGTCTTTACTCGTCTTTAAATTTTATTTTGAATATGTATAATAATAATTATGCTTTATTAAATATTCCTTATTTGTTCTGTTCCCTTATAACTATAGACCTCTATTTCTTACACCCCCACGTACACATCTGACTTTGCTTTACAGGAGAATTTCAGATTCGTGGGAACTTCTCAATTGTGTATAATTCCCTTCGGAAAGGCTGAGGTTCATGAATGACAAAAATCACAATTTAATAAACAACAAAGTTTATTTACATATGTATATACAACAAAATATACAATTGAATAAAAAAACATGTAATATGCATACAAGGTTAAGTCAAGGATACCTTGCATAAATTATTCTTCTTCCTGTTTCCCTTCTCTATCTAATCTAAGTTAATCATTATATGAAAACAATGATACATCCTTCTTGCCTTAACTAACTAACTCCTAAGACTTATACACCTTCACCATACCTATTTCATTTACTTGGGGATACAATTGTGTTCCTTATATTAACAATCAATATGCTTTTCATCATTATACTCTGTGTTCTCACCATTCTGTTACAATACACTGAAGACCAATCTTAACTTTCCTAAAGTCTCTATTTGTTATTAGTCTTTCAGTTGGACCAACAATTCTTCATCAATACAAACACTATATTCAATTATCTATCCTTAAAACATTCAAAGATTCTCACTATAAACTTTATTATCCTTCTAACATATTATAATCCTTTGAACACAATTTAATCTATTACTTATCTTTTGTTTCTCTTGCATTTTACAATAACCTTTTTGAATTAATTAACTCTGTTAGTATATATATAATTTACTTAAGAGATAATTTATCTATCGTGTTACTTCTAGTGCTATCTCTGTTTTTCATTAATTAATCACTATACTGTTGCACTAACAGTCCTTGTTAACTTACAGTACTTAATAATATCTCACCTACTTCTATCTTTTTTCTTTCCTTTCCGGGGAGGTTCCAAGCTTTCCTGGCTCTCAGGGTACCTTCTGGGGATCTCTTTCATCAGCTACACCTGAATTTGCTACAGATGATTTTTAGGAACTCTTTGCTGCACTGGGACTGGCGTTCTTTCTCCACCTTATTAAAACCTTCACAAGGAAAACTCATAGGGCATCTCACTCTAACTCCTTCTCCACTCCACTTTATTAAACTTATCACAAGGGAAACTCATAGGGCATCTCACACTAACTCCTTCTCCTCTCCACTTTATTAAAACTTATCACAAGGAAAAACTCATAGGGTGCTACCCTCGTTTTTTCGCTCCACCTATTAAGAACTTTTTTTAGAAGAAAACTTCCCAGGGCGCTACCCTTCTCTTTTCCCACCACGACCAAACACTCAACTGTTAACTGACACATATTTCCTACTACAACAGAACCCTCAACTGTTCATGTTACTAACTCATTTTACTTATCTCGACGAAAATCTCGACTGATGTGTTGACTATTTCATTTTCCCTATCACCAACAAAACTCAACTTAGAATCCCACTAACCCATTTTCCTAAACACCCACAAGATCTCAACTCGGGGATCTGTCACTAACTCATCTTCCCAAAACACTCCCCAATTCTCAACTGTGTGTTCCGACTTTCACTCACATTTTCTAACACAAAAAATAAAACTTCAACTGTGTCTCCCCTAACTCATTTCCATAAACACCCACATAACTCAACTCGGGATTCTGACTCTAACTCATCTTCCCAAAAACTCCCAAATTCTCAACTGAGTGTCCCTAGGTTGCTAATAGCTTTTCACTTACCGCTCCCCTTGTGTGGACGTTGTCTAATTTAATCCCTTGGCTTGTAAGGTTCGCTCCCCCATATTGCCATATTATAAGTTTTACTTTAAATAAATCTCACTCCTCCACAAAATATTATATTTGTAAGATTTTACATCTTACAATTCTAGTGTTCCATGCTGTCAGCTTTCCTCCGTCTTGTTTATACCAAGAACTGATCAAGATGCTTCACCATCCCTTGAATCGTTAAACAGAAAGTTCTATCGCTTGCTAGCAGGTAGCGCATACCGTTGACTAATTCAGATCTTTACTAAGTCAGGTAATTATTCATGACTCATCCACGTTGATGTCAGTACTGCGTGCGATTGATTATTATTATTTTTTTTTTCCATTTAGCTTCTGCCATTATCAACGATCTCTGTCTGCACGAACTTGTCAATACTGTAGTTCATAAGTGCGCACCAGGTGTCATGATATTAAAGAGAAAGAGAGAGAGAGAGGGATATTAGAATATCACAGCACGAAACTGGGGAAGAACATAATTGCAGAGACACATCCTCGCTATAAAAATTTACGAGGGCGGTTCAAGAGCGAGTCATATTTTTTTTTTTGTGGACTCTTTTACAAGGAGGACTTGTGTACCACGTTGACCGCTCCTTTTCAAGACATTCTCCCTAACACTAGAGCCAAGTGACCAGACGTCCCGGATTTAGGTCGTTTGCCCGCATTGCAACCTGTCCCGAATTGGACATGTAGACTCCATACTTAAATCACGATTTTGCATCTTTTGTTTTATTCTGCATCCTCGCGACATCTTTTGTCTCATAGATGGGGCAAGTGCAATTTTGCTAATTCTTGTGAAGAATTGTGCGAAGAAGTAATGATAATTAAGAATTATTAAAAAATATTCACTCCGCGGAAAAATATATTATTTTTATTTTTAAAAGAAGTATGTATTATTATTATTTCACAGAAATAATTATATAATGTGAAATAAAACAAATACAGGCTATATTTGTTTCATGGATATAAAAACATCTGTAGCAGCGCGTCACAATGGAATATAAAAAAAGTTTAGCAATGACGTCACGCTACCCACAAGGCTGGTGAGAAAGGTGATTTAAAATACTGGAATTAAAGCGATAGCATGCGGGGCCACGGTAGTCTTGGGGCTACGTTGCCGAATAGCTGGTCGAGGTTCGATTCCAGCCGCTACCCTTAAGGGAATTTTCCCAGGGGCATTCAGCATTCAGTTTGGTGGTCTTAAACCGTGGTCGTGAGGTTTTTCACCGGGATTGACTCCGGTTTTCCCCTCACAACAGACAAACCGCCCTTCGCGACGAGGGGTACACGAAAATCTGGTACGGCTAGGGCCGCGCGTAGACTAAACTCCGCAGCGTTTTCGCTGCGGACTTTACTCTTGAGGAAGGGGGTTAGTGGAGCAGTGACCACCATATGGTGGTGCATTTAACAGCCATTCTGCTCCTTAAAAGAACGCATTGCATGCACTAATTTCAGCTGCAGCTAAAATACATCGATTAAAATAAGAATAATTATGCTGTTCAGCAACTGAAAAATATAAATTCATTACAAAAGAGAGAGAGAGGAAAAAAAAGGTGGTTAATGTACGTGTTAGCAAACGTTAATGATTTTCAGCAAAAAAAAAAAAAAACCAAAAAAAAAAAAAACAGTATTTATGCGCGAACAGTGATAACTTCGTTTCTGCTTATGTCAGAAGCATAATATCCAGTGCTTCAGCTACAGTATATGGATAGCCCATGTGAGTGATCACTGAATTATGACCACCCCTATGAACACTGAATGCGACCCGTTGACCACGTGAGGTACGAGAGTGCGCATTTAATCGACCTACGTAGCATAGATAAGGTATCAGTGGATCTGTAGATAGTAAAATTCCGAGCGTGAAAGGAAGGATTTATCGGACTTTGATAAAGGACAGACTGTGGGTGCTCGACGAGCTTGTGCCTCGGTTTCCCAAACGCCTGAACTGGTGGGATGTTCGAGAGCCGTCATAGTTAAAGTGTACCAGGACTGGCGTCGAAATGGTCAAACAACGACCCCACGGCAAAACTGCAAAGGTCAGCGAAAGGTTGATGTTAAAGGTGAGCGCCGAGTCTGACGACTCATATAGGCGAACAGGCGCAGCACTGTTGAAGAGTTGACTACCCAATACAACATGGACCAACCCGCAACAATATCTGGCATGACCATGCGTCGCATGCTCGCACGTATGGGCTATACCAGCTGACGACCCATACGATATCCTCTCGTAACCAAGGTTCATCGGCGTAAAAGACTAGCGTGGTGCAAAAAGAGCATGCAAGTTGGATGTTAGAAGACTGGAAGGTGTGCTGGTCGGATGAGTCACGTTATTTACTCCACACCGTGGATGGTCGTGTACGGATTTGGCGTCAACAACATGAGTCTCTTCATCCATCATGCATGGTGTGAAAAGTGCAGGCCGGTGGAGACGGTTGTATGGTGTGGGGCATGTTTCACTGGCAGGAACGTGGATCCTTGGTGCATGTGGAACAACGTATCAGTGGTCTCCGCTATCGTCAACTGCTTTCTGACTGTGTACACCCTGCTATGTTACACTTTTTCCCGAATAGCGATGGTGTCTTCCAAGATGACAATGCGCCGAGCCATCGGGCACTTGTTGTAGGAATTTGAGGAACACAGTTCTGACTTCCAGCAGATCGACTGGCCTCCAAACTATCGCGATATCAATCCCACAGAGCACTTGTGGGACACTATGGAAAGGCATATCAGGCATCTGGATACACCAATCACCTCCATACCTGCATTGCTGACCGCATTACACACAGCCTAGTTGGCATACCTCCCGAACGCTTCCGACATCTTGTTGAATCAATGCCACGTCAGATAGATGCTGTACTGAGGGCAAAAGGAGGACCTACGAAGTATTAGGTAGGTGATCATAACTCAGTGATCACTCAGTGTATATATTCCAAAAAGAAAATAATTGCTGGAATTCTATTGGTGTGATTTTAATGAAACCTAGGACGGGTCGACAAATCTTTCTTACAGAGCGAAATATAATATTTACTTAAAATTCATCCACTGAGAAATTTTATTACGTGCAGACAGACGGACAAAGAAATAATAATAGCATTTATTTTAGTCCGATTTTAATGATATTTGGAATGCCCAACAAATCTCTCTAAAATGTCCAAATATAAATTTCGTGAAAATTCGTCTTGAGAGTTACATGCTAGGGGGCAGCAGGCGAGGTGGATGCAATAAGCGCATTATTCATGTACGCTAACATTCAAAAGAAGTATATTTTAGAAATCGGGCAGTTAATTGCATGCTTAAGGTACGTATGCTTACTTTTATTTATTGATATGAAAACAACTATAGCGGAATGTAATGGAAATGCAAATGTTGTGGACACATTTGTATTCTAGCAATCACGCTTGCTGCAGATACTACTGCTGGAAGTACGATTGTGACGTTATACTATTGCATTTCGCTAACCTCTTCCAAGCCAAGGATGATTTCACATAAAACATCTTTCGTAAGTGTAGGATACACGCGCTTTAATTTTTTTAAGTGTGAAATTTTATTTTATAAGTTTAGTTCACAGAATATATGTGTATATTGTTTTTAAGGGAGGTTCTAAAATCGATGTCCCTCATTGGAATACTAAGGATCTGGTCACTTTACACTAGAGGGCATTTATTCAATTATCGTGACAATATTGCTTGCATAGCCACTTTAGGAGAATGCGCTCGAATTCTGCATCTGTTGGGAACTTTACTTCTGTCCACCTGGAACCACCTCCGACTGTAATGATTGAAATTGTGTTGCCTGAATGCACGGTGGGTTCCCCCCCATCCTTTTATTATGTTCTTGTTTATACTGCGGCACGACCACCAGGTCAGAAGAGTTTACAATACATCACGAATACATTTGTTAATCGTATTTAGCAATCACAGGACTTGGAACCATGGTCCACTCAAAGAGCGTGTGCTACTGCTCCTCGGCTACATCTGCCATAAATAGTTTTGCTATGCTATTTGGGGCCTTCCCTCCTCCCGATTCTGTGTCGCGTCTTATCCAAAGCACTCCTCCTTTGCATGGACCTAAGGAAACTATTGCGTGGCGCAAGTTACAGTAATATCAATGCTATTGTATTTAGAGAATCCAGTATCAGCATCCCTCTGGTTCAGGTCAATTATGATATTCGTGACGTGTTGGGTCACGTGATGCGATAGATTGGTAAAACGACTGAAAGTTTACTGCGGGAAAGACTAACAGTGGCAACTTCAGGTGCGTGTGATCATGTAGTGGAATCATTGTAACGGGTAGCACCACAGTTCACTCCTCTTCTGTAATCCTCTAATTGTGAGAAGACACTCTCGACGTCATTAGCGTTGCTGTAGCAGGTAATAAATCGGTTAAGCTTTAAAAATGTTAATTTCCGCAGACATTTTGTTTAGAAATGGACAAAAGATTAACGAAGGACACAAAAGAGTACCATCCACATGCTCCTCGAACTAGGCATTAGCGGGGAGACCCGATTGAGTAAATAAAGGCTGGAGCAGCCTGATTTTCGGACAACACACACGAGGGAAATTGTGAATGTATGTTGAGGAATGATGGCTACCAGACAGATGTGCTGCGAAACTTCTCTTCAGCCACCGGGTAGTCGATTGATTGTTGGAACAAACAAACTTCCATCTGGTGTTGTGGAAGTGGGTAGTTTGAATACATTTAAAGAAGGAATGCGCAAGTGAAGTAGTCCTTTTTTTTTTACTTTTGATGGATAAGCTTTGCTTCCTTGCACCATTTGCCAATACTATCGCTCTTGCTGATGCTATATACATACGTGAGAGACTTTAGTAATTGTTTCGACTTGTTAGTGTTGTACCACAAATTGATTTTCCTGTAAACAATGTCTGAAAATGGAAACTTTTTTGCTAATAATCGGACAATCCAGAAAGTTTATTTATCAAGAACTCGTAAACGAAACCCAAAGGCGTAACTCGGGACGAATTCCATGAACTGTTTTGTGTGATGAAGATGAACAAATTGTTTCCTAAAGCAAGCAACAATAGATTTTTGGGCTAAAATTCAGAACAGGGTGCGCGCTCCAGACGATCTTGACCGTGAAAATGCCACGTCTGAAATTTTACCGAATTTTGTATAAAATATGTATGTGTACAGACACATTATTATAATATAATAATAATAAATTGCAAATATATTGGTATTAATTGATGTCTTTCTAACCCTAAGAACGTGCCTTTTAAAGTTTCATTCAACGACGGGATTTTATACTCGGCGTATAAATCGATCTTAATTTTAATGGACTTTGTAGCGCTTCAAAGGCAGACTTATAGTAGTAGTAGCAGCAGCAGTGGCATTCGATGCAAGAAAGCAAATGTATGAGCTTATGCAGCATCACCCAAAAAAAAAAAAAAAAAAAATCACACCATTCCCTCCAAATGCCTGTCCAGTTCCTCCTTAAATTTATTCAACCTGTCAACTTCCACAACGACAGATGGAAGTTTGTTCCAGCAATTAACCACCCGCTGGCTAAAGGCAAATTTCCGCACATCTATTCTACATCTGTCCTTTGTTAATTTGAATTTATGCCCCCTTAGGTTCGTAATCTGAACAAGTGGAAGGATCCCATCAGAATTCAGCGTGTGCTCAACCCATTCAGGGCCTTATACACCTCAATCAGATCACCTCGCAGGTGCCTAGTCTCCAGCCACTGCAATTTTCAGAACTTAAGCCTCTCTTGGTAAGAGGATACCTTCATTCCCCTCACCAATCTTGTTGCCCTTCTCTGTACACGCTCAAGTAAATCTACATCCTTCCTAAAATGAGGCCTCCACACCTGTACGCAGTACTCAAGGCGTGGCCTGACAATTGCCTTATACAGAGGGATAATCACCTCCTTTTCCCTGCTAGCAAAATTCCTATACATCATTGACAAAACCCCATGACCTGCCCTGGCAGCCTGTCTGCATTACTCAGAAAACTTCATATCTGCCTGCACAATTACTCCCAGGTCTTTTTCATTTTCCGTAGCCGAGTGGGCAGGAGCGGGAGTGCAGTAGCACACGCTCTTTGAGTAGACCGGGGTTCAAGCCCCTGACTGCTGAATACGGTCGATCTGCCAACCCGCAATGGACCAGCGTGGCAGATTATGGTCCATTTCCCCTCAGCATGAATTGTTGAGGAGGCTTCCACCCTGCAGTGGGTTGATAATGGCTGCACTTTACTTTACTTTACTTTTTCATTTTCTACTACCTTAAGTGTAGTACCACACAGTTGGTACGTTTCTCTGGGGTTACTTTTACCCATATGCAGTACTTTGCATTTGTCAAGGTTAAACTTCAGTTGCCACTTCTTAGCCCATCTGCCCAAATTATCTAGATCCTGTTGCAGTAGCACACTGCCATTACTGTCATTAACAACCCTGCCAACCTTTGTATCATCTGCAAACTTCGACATTAAGCCTGATATACCTTCATCAACATCATTGATAAATATACAAAACAACAGTGGACCTAACACCGAACCCTGTGGGACTCCACTAATAACATTAGTCCAAGAAGAGCAGCACCCATTGATTATATGCCAGTGTTCTTTGTTTCCCCTTCGTGTTGTTCATTTGTGTTTTATTTAACAGTCGTGTGAATAACTTTATTCATTCTCCCTTACCCCCCCCCCCCGTCTACTAGCCTTGGTGCGTTTTTTTTTTTTATAGTTTTGAATTTTAGTTGTGTAGGTTTTACGCTACCTTTTCCCTGTCTCCTTGTTAGCAAAAGTGAGTTCACATTGCACGCTCTTTTGGGTCTCTCCCCCCTCCCCTGCACGTTTTTGACATCATTGGTCACAACTAGTAATGGGCGTAATCGAATGTTTCATACTCGATTATTGGACTAATCGAATGATTGCCATAATTGATTATGAAAAAAAACAAAAACATAAGTTAAACGTAGTGCATTATATTTCAGGCGCCTTAACAAAATAATAATTTGATTTATTTAAAAAAAAAAAAAAAGGCTGAAAACCATCGACTTTTATGTGACAAGCTTTTGTTTCTGCGCATCAACCACATTGCTCTTTGATCCAACCAGCGCATGGCAACAAGCAATCCAGTCCTTCAGCTACAATATACGGATAGCCTATGCGATATGCATAAATAATTAAAAGATAAAAATATCCAGATTCTATTGATCGGATTTTAATGAACTTTGGAATGGCTATACAAATCTTTTTAAAAGAATTGTAGATCTTTTTAAAAGATTTGTAGAGCCCCAAATATAAAACATCATGAAAATCTGCCCACTGGGAGTCCAGTTGTTGCATGCGGACGGACATGGTGAAAACAACAGCAGATAACGACGTCAGTATTTTATCAGCAGATTGAGGTTTTTTTCCTGCTTAAGAATGGGGAAAAAAAAAAAAAAAAAATCGGGAAAAAATTCCCCCGCCTTGAAATGGGTGGTTAATAATAACGGTTATTTTGTCACGGATGCGGGAGGTAAGAAGAAGCGAGGTCCTCGGGGAATCCTAACCATCGCTCGCATGATCTTTCATTTATTTAATTTCATTTCACTTTCAGTTATGCTAAATGAAAACTGCTCGTGATTTGCGCTTATTTTTAGTGGAAAGCAGAAGGAAATGCTAAAGTTTCGTCTTAAAATTCCGGAACGACCGTGTGGTGTCACGGGAATTTAAAATTTCGTTGATTTACAGCGGCCATAGGCGGAACTCATTTGTTTCTACAAACTGAGCATTTGTAGGATTACAAACGACTCTACGCGCGAATGAAAAATTATTTACCTTTTACTCGCTATTTACTGGAGCCCTGCCAAACAACATAATTTTAATGAAATGCTCTTCACCCAGTGGAAACGTAATAAAGCTCGCGAATAATTGCTGTTTCCATATTTTGTGACTTTTTCCCCCTCGTTCTTTTGTTGGCCTTTTTTAATTCGTTTTTCATAAAACCTGCTGGATCTGGCTGCAGACATGGACGTCCAAAATATTAAATTGTGTTCGGTAATGGAATAAAAGGCGTAGTCAGTAATGGCAGTGAAATACCGTATAGCATCGCGTCAAAACAAACCTGTAACATTTGTTATTCAATGTAAACAACTTCTGTATTGAATTTGCATTTTCGCAATTAACCATTTATTCCCAGGTGCGAATTTCTGTACTAACTGGTGACTCATCTTCAGAGTGTTCGCCGGTTTCTCTGAAGGGCAAGTGACAAAGACAGATTTTATGATATTGCAAGTTTTTTTCGTTTTTCCCGTCTACTTTGAACTTCCAGCTAAGCAGGAAACTTTCCCATTTCGATGAAATTTTACAAGTATACAAAGGATCGAGCAAACAGTCTCCACTTCCTGGTCCGTTGCTGCCGGACCAGGAAGTACCATCCGCGCTATATCGCGCGTATCTACTTCACAAACACGAGTTATGTGGCGTGGGTGGAACTACTGTCTTCTGCACGCGCACTTAATCAAAGACAAGCAACGAGCGTCCTTGAATGCAGCGCTTTCCCTTCAAGGGTATAAAAAGGTGCTCGTCAAAACAAAAGAAATTTCCTCAGATGTTTCATATTTGGTGGAAATAACAGACTAAGTGGTCTTCATATACTCGCGCGCGAGCTGCATCTAACAGTTGGGTGTATTGCACCCAGTCGGCCTTATTTACTGGTTGTCCTCAGCTGGTGTTAAAACAAATATTTTTTTCACCATATAACTGAATTTCGAACACAGCTTGTACTAACTGCGTATGTGTTTATTTATTTCACAATATCATCAAGATGGTTCCTTCAATTCTGAGCGTTTGTCGCTCGTGTTTATTTTATTTTTTTCTTGGTCCGTAGCGAATAGCCTGGTGGTTCTGCACCGCATGGAAAAAGCCTATGTCCGAATCCCGTCATGTATGAATTTTTATTATTTTTTTTATTTTAAATTGCGCAGTTTTGAAACCCACGTTGTTCAGCCAGCAAACAAACAAACCTACCAAAGAATAAGCGCAATTTACAACGCACTGACTCGGATCCGTAATTTTGTTTTGGTGACAAAACAACTATCTTGGTTAGCTGTCTTTTCTGTGGCTAATTGTTTTCTCTGCAACTGTTTCACATTCGAGTCTTTTCTGTGAGAAGCTCATATCGCTGGGCCTAAATTGCGCAAACCAATCTGGGGAAGCAATGAATGGATGTGTCACGGTGTTGGTTGTTCCTCTGAATTATGCTAATGAATCAGAACCTGTAAGACACGTTGGATATGTTATTCCGGGTAAAATGTAACAGCGAATTACTTTCTCATAGCGCAATGATTGCGAATAAATTTAACCGCGTGTTCAGGAACACACTTGCGTTGTAGAAATACTCAGCCCATGCGCAGAAATGGGAATTAAGATGTTCAGTGGCGAACAGCTCGATAACCAGCTGGCAGTCCAATTTCATTTGCCACGTGGAGTGTTTATTTATTTTTTTATTTCATTTTTCATATAAACTATATACATAACACGATAAATGGGTTTCACTTAATAAAATAGATATCTGTTGATAGGCCTAGTTCTAGCTCTGACTTAAACACTCATCGTGCGCTATTATTGACTATCATTCAATTTAATGTTAATTCTATTTTGTCCTTAATTAAAATATTTCATTTTGTTAAATATAACAAAATACGGTACTACGGATGCATCACCAGGGAGGTCGAAAGCTAATGCAGAGTGAATTTCGATTCCTGCATTATCTTTGTATATGTGCGTGTTCACACGAAGACGTGAAACTTAAGAGATTAGATGTTTTACGATATACACTGAGTTGGCTTTGCATTAGCAACACCTACCTAATACCTCGTTGGTAAAAATTTTGTGGGTAATGCCCGAACTGGACGATCGTAGCATAGAATGTGCTATTCCAGCAGGTACAAAATTTGGTCAGTTGAGTTGGGCAGCCATGGGACATGTTGTGTCTTGTGTAGGGCGGTCCCCAAAATGTTATTTCAACTCTGCTGTGATATTTGTGATGATACAAAACCTTGGAAAATGGGCCAGAACTGAGTGTACTGCTATGCTTGTGCAGTGTGCGCGCGCATATATTGTTTAGTTGTTTCTGGTCACTTTGCTACTGGGAAGCCGCGGTCTTAGGAGGCAGGTCTTACGTCCACGCCACTAGCTGGCAGGTCTTACAACTATACACGCACTGTCCTACCAAAAATATAGGACCAAGGAGAGCTCCCACTCATAGGTGAACAACAGGCCAAACCTATAAGTGTCCGCAATCCCGTACCCCTGGCATTCCATGGCCGAGGCAACAACAATCTTGTCCCAAAGGGGAAGGAAAAAGAAATAAAAAAAAAAAAAAAAAAAAAGGTAAAGTGCAGCCATTATCAACCGACTGCAGGATGGAAGCCTCCTCAACAATTCATGTTGAGGGAAATGGACCATAATCTGCCACGCTGGTCCAGTGCGGGTTGGCAGATCGACCGTATTCAGCAGTCAGGGGCTTGAACCCCGGTCTACTCAAGGAGCGTGTGCTATTGCACTCCCGCTCCTGACCACTCGGCTCCCTAGCGGCTTCCCTAGCGGCGCGGGTTCCCTAGCGGCGAATTATATAGTTATGTTGTGTTTGTGAAGCTCCTCAAAAGTTCGTTCAAATTTTGGATTACTTTTGGAATTAGCGATTTTAAAGTAGTGTCGTCGACTCCATATTAGTTGGTGAGTTGGTGCATGTATTTTTGTGGCTAAATTTTAAGTGAGTGAGAAGATATTAACGTTTTTCTAATTTGCATTGTACAGACATGCTACCTCGTTGTTGCTTGTATGTAATGGCCGCTCCCACTGTAGTTCTGCCTATGTCTTGTATGTCTTGTAATAATTTCTATAGTGTCAGTTAATACTGTTCCTGCTGCTTGTTAGTTTGATTAACTGTACTTTTGGAACACTGGGGAAATTGTTATTATTTCTATATCAGTTATACTCACTACCAAGAAGACTATGGGGTTCTTAGTATTGTTGCCACATTTAGCGATAAATTAATTAGCAAATAGTCGGCCATTGCTTCTTCCGGAAGCAAGTCACGTGAACAGTGCTTTCTTCTGTGATTGGTTGCTGGAATTCCTGCATTTGAAAACTGCCATGAACCTATATTTTAATTATGCTGCTGCTTATTTTCTTAAATTTATAACCCCCTTATTTCATAATGTGTTATACAGTATAATGAGTGGAATTAATTCAATTGTCTCCACAATCAGTATAGTTAATTAGTGCTTGGAAACTTGATCAAAACCTTCAGATTGTAACAGCGCGCTATTCGCAGTGCCCCCTAGCAAGTTCGCAGCAAGTGCAAATTAAAAATTATCTCCTCAGACAGCCCAACCTCCAGCCCAACAAGCTGCTGGTTTTTGTCAATGCTACATCGCTACACTTGTGCTTTGCTTTTCATCCTGCACTCCCTTCACCTGACATGAGCGGGAGGGAAAGTTCCAGTTCTGCTAGTGAGGAGGAGCCTGAAACAGTTCCAGAGAATCCCCCTCCAACTAGTACCCTGCCAAAGATCCAGCTCAAAAGTGGCTATCTCGCGAGGAAAAAAGAAAAGAAAAAGAAGGCCAACAAGAAAACTAAGGAGACCATGGAGACATGGGCTGCTCTCCTCTGCTCGGAATTTGTGACCCAAGATGAGGGGCAACCACTGGCATTGGCCCCTGACCAAAGCCCTGTTGCTGAACCCACTGATGCTGCTCCACCTTCTGGGGAAATAGCCTCCACCCATACAGAGATTAAAAGTGTCTCCCAAACTATCACACCGACAGCCCTTGCCAACGCTATCGCAGTTGGGTTAAAACCCTCTCCTAG
Organism: Mastigoproctus giganteus; assembly: GCF_048544385.1. Lineage (NCBI taxonomy): Eukaryota > Metazoa > Arthropoda > Arachnida > Uropygi > Thelyphonidae > Mastigoproctus > Mastigoproctus giganteus. Next base: position 170,081,811 of record NC_143579.1, on the reverse strand, counting down.
ACTGGGGATACCTCCTCCATCTAGTGTCCCAGAAGGTGAACCCACTCCAGAGCCAGCTACCCTTCAACAAACAATCTCTCGACTTCGTAGGCAGTTGATCGCATTCCTAAACCACGACTCCAGTCGCTTCACCAGAAGTGCAGGTAACCGTGTGCAGGAGTTGTGGTCCACCCTTGAGTCAATTACAACTGAGCTCCTCATTGACAATGAGAGGCTCAAAGCTGTGAATGAAGAACTTCGATCCAAAACTGATGTCCTGGAAAAGGTCATTGATGCTATTGGCAGGCCCCAAAATTGTACTAATGCTGACCCTGACTATATTGAGACTCCGTGCCCCCCTGAGCCTGCTGCGGATGTCACTTCCTATGCTGATGCAGTGAAGTCGGGACAGGAGCCCCTTGCCCGTGGCATGATACAAACTCTCCATGTGCACCGCCCAGAGAAGAAGCCACAGCATCTACTACTGTTGAGAGCAAGTGATACCTCAGAGCTCAAGACTAGCAATGACGTCAAAGATCTGGTGCAAAGCACTATAAGGGCTGATTATAAGAATCTAAAAGTGAAATCCCTGAGACCCATTAGGAACAAAGGAGTCCTACTGGAGACCGCAGCAAAAGAAGACCTAACAAGTATTGCCACATGTGGTACTCTCACAAATGCAGGAGTGGTCATAGCTCCTCCTAAAAAGTCAAATCCGTCAATCATAGTGTACGATGTTCCAAAGCACAGTTCCAACGACGAATTACTTGAAGATCTGTTCCACAGAAACCTACAGGACCGGGGATTCGCCTGGGAGGAAGTTAAGGATGAGACCACTTTTAGGTTTGCAACAAAATCAAAATCCAACTCTACAGAACACAAAGTAATCAGCTTCTCTCCACGGATTTATAGAACTGTCCTCTCTACAGATAGATTATTCCTTGGTTGCAGTGCACACCGATTTCGCCCGTTTACAATTGTCACTAGGTGTTTCCTATGTCTGGGATATGGGCATACCTCCCAACGCTGCTCCCACAAATCTCCATCCTGCGGGCATTGTGCCAGGAGTGGGCATGTCCAAGCAGAATGTCCCTACATTGACGAAGAGCCCTCTTGTGTGAATTGTAAAAGGAACAGGCGAGCACATAACCATTCCCTCCGGGATATTTTATGCCCAGAATACCAAAGGGCTCTGGAACTCGTAAGACTAAGGACCGCTGATGCCTAAATCAACAAGAAATCCCAGTTGTGTCCCCGCTCCAGTCCTGCCCACTCTTTCTGGGAGCCTAAGAGGAGCCCCTGTATCTCAAACTAAATACTTGCGAATGATGTAAATAAATGGGCAAAGGTCCCGCACAGTTGCGGATGAAATACGCCAGGCCACTGAGGAGCATTCAATTGATGTTGTTCTGATTCAAGAGCCGTATGCTGCAAGAATACAACCCCATCCAACCTCTAAAATTACTGGCTTTTCCATACACACGCGAGTCATTCAACCTGTCCCAGTGGACCCAAAAACATGTATAGCAGTCATAAATAGGGATCTCGATGTCCTGGTTGTCCAGGGCCTCTGCAATCAGTTCTCCACCTGTATCCAGATTACATGTACAGATCAATCATTCTACCTGATGTCACTCTACAGCCCTCCCTCAAGTAACATCAATGAAGCACTAAACTTTTTGGAATTTGCCCTGAATTTTATTGGCTCCAAACAACTCCTGGTTGCATCTGACTTGAACGCAAAATCCCCCTTCTGGCACAGTGCAGTTGCCAATGGCCGTGGCCAGCTTCTTGAGGACTTCATCCTCAGCCAAAATCTTATTATCCATAACCAGCCTAGCCAGTTCACTACTTACTCTAGCTCCACCGGTGAATCTAATATTGATTTAACCCTGTCTACAAAAGACCTACGTCAGTCAGTTAGTTGCTGGAAGGTAACTCCGGATCTGACTGTTAGCGACCATAGAGCCATACTGTTCCATCTTGACTTGGTTCCACCGAGAAACAACAACAGAACAAGGCCAACTGACTTCATTAGATTCTCTTCGAGAAACGTCAATTGGGAAGCATATGACAGCTCCATAGAACTGGACTTTCCAAATCCAGACCCATCACAGATGGACTCGCTAAATGCACAGGACTTGACCACCTTTATCCAGCACTCCATACTCAGAGCCTCATACAGGTCCTCAAGGAAGAAGGTGTTCCGCCCAGCAATCTGCCCATGGTGGACCCGGGAACTTACCATCCTTCGTAAGGCAGTCCACTCTGCGCGCAGGAACTACCAGCGACACCGTGATTGGCCAGCTCCTGATGTCGAACGCCTTCATAGGGATTATATCGCCAAAAAGAATGAGTATACCAAGGCAATTGCAGCCAGAAAGAGAGAAACTTGGGCAAATTTCGTAAAAGAAACCAACCGTACAAATCCATGGGGCCTGGCATATAAGATTTTGAGAGAGAAAACCTTCTCCCCAGAAATATTCAACACTGTTTCAGTAGACGCTCAGGAAACTAAGTGTTGGCAAGATTCTGCCAACCTTATTCTAGACAAACTGTTTCCACCTGATGACATCTCTGAGGATCATCCAGAACACTCAGCAATTAGAGCTGCCAACAGCAATTACATAGCAAAAGAGCAAGCCAACCCATTCACACTAGAAGAACTGGGAGCAGTCCTTAAAAACATTAATGCCAAAAAGTGTCCAGGCCTTGACCTAATAGAATACATCTTCATCATCCGCTTTCACACACTGCGGCCGCACCATCTACTCCTTCTCTTCAATAAATGCTTGGAAGAAGGATGCTTCCCAAAAGAATGGAAATTTGCCCTCATACGCCTCATCAAGAAGCCTCACAAACCACCAACAGACCCCCGCAGCTTCCGGCCTATTGCCCTGCTGGCTAACCTTGGTAAGGTCCTTGAGCGACTCATGGCTCTCAGGGTTGTCTCCATGCTACAAATGCACGATTTGGTCTCACCATGCCAGTATGGCTTCACCCGTGGAAGGTCGTGTGAAGAAGCTCTGTTCGATTTGGTTTTACATATTGAAAGTTCTGAAGAAAAATTCGAATTGGCCATCTTCATAGATTCGAGGGAGCCTTCGATACCGTCTGGTGGGATAGTGCCTTGGCACGCCTTCGAACTGCCGCTTGCCCCCAGCAATTATACAGCCTCTTCCAGAACTATTTTTCCGACCGAGCAGTTATTCTCAAGTCAAAATTCCAGCAAGTCACAAGATCAGTAAATCGAGGTTGTCCCCAAGGGTCAGTCCTGGGACCCCTCATTTGGAACATAGTCCTCCAAGACTGGCTCTCCCGCACCTTCAGGAATACAAAAATTGTGGCCTTTGCCGATGATCTCACAGTTGTGGTGTCAGGGCATTCACGGAAGGCCATTGAAGAAAATGCAAACCAGGTCCTCGACGATCTCTCAACTTGGGCCGCACTTAATAAGTTGCATATCAACCCAACAAAAACTAAAATGATGCTATTCAAGAATAGACTGGATCTCAGGCGCCCACCGCAGGTAAAGATATGTAATGCTCAACTGCCAATCGTCACCGAAACCAAAGTACTTGGAGTGATTATTGACCACAAACTCAGCTTTCTTCCACATCTTGTTAATTTAAGAAACAAAGTTAAGAGATTCTCAGGAACCATCATACGCATCTCTAAGAATGATTGGGGACTCTCCAAAAGGTCCCTGCGGTTGTATTACAACGCAGTATTTTTACCAATTGTGACCTATGCAGCTGGAGCCTGGTTCCATCGGGTAACTCTTGTAAAGATGCGAGACAAGCTTGGAACCATCCAGAGGTCAATGTTAATGGCAATCTGCCGAGTGTGTAGAACGGTCTCCACTCCTGCCATTCAGGTCATTGCGGGAGCACTTCCGCTCGATCTACATGTCACCTTCCGAGGGCTGTGCTTCCGCATTACGAAAAATATCCCAACAAGGATCCTTGACATTGAGGTTAATCTGGATGCTGACCCCAAGGCTGAGATGACACGTTGCTACAACGAGCTCTTCAACATTTGGCAAACTCGATGGCATAATTCAACAAAGGGCATTGTCACAAAAAGATTCCTACCTGATGTAACCTACACTGCTACTAAATCTGTACAGTCTTGGTTCACCCCTTCACTAGAAACATCATACCTAATTACCGGACACGGATCCATGAATGAAAAATTACACCATCTGGGTCTCCACCCAACAGATCTCTGCCATTGTGGAGCCAAAGAGAACTGGTGGCATGTACTATTCGAGTGCATTGCGTATGCTGATCTGAGACACAACCTTGTCAGCTGTACACAGATCTCTGGCGAGTATCTAGAGCTCTTCCTACAGAACCCTAACAACCTCCCTGCACTGCAAACCTACTCAGCTGAAGTCTTTAGGCGCAGAAGAAGGATTAACAGACCACCAGTGGCAAACATCGATGACCCAGCAGTGGACTGAAACCGACCATGTATTTCCCCCCTCCCCCCAGCCTGCTGCATGGGCTGTGGAGCTTGTTTCTGCGGCCTGTGTTCAGGAAGGAAAACATCTCTCTCTCTCTCTTTCTCTTCCCCCCCCCCCTTTTTTTTTTTTTTTTTTTTTTAATAAATATATATGTATATATGTTTTTTTTTTTTTCTCGCATTCTACAATCAATCCATGGCTGTTTTTTTTTTTTTTTTTTAATTTATTTTATTTTTTAATTATTATTATTATTTTATTTATTTAATTTATTTTATTTCTTTTATTCTTACTATTTTTTATTTATTTATTATTTATTTATTTTTTCTCTCTTCGCGTTCTAAATCAGTCACATGGTTGTTTTTTTTTTTTTTTTTTTTTTTTTTTTTGCGTTCTTCAGGGTTGCTGTCACTTTTTTTTTTTTTTTTTGCGTTTTACAGTGATATTATTATTTTATTATTATTATTATTATTTTTATTTTTTTTTTTTTTCTTTTGCACCACGGGAAAATCTAAATAAATATATATGTTTTTTTTTTTTTTTTTTTCTCTCCTCTGGAGTGGGCCCCTAGAGGAATCTGGCCCACCTTTTGGCAACATCAGGTGGATCAGAGTCTCATATTGAGACAGTACGTGATTAGCTGAGACTGGCCCACCTTCCCGTGGTGTGGACGAGTACCCAGAATCATCTGTCCAGGTGACTGATGCTTCTGGGTAGCCAAGTGGCCAGAACAGAACAACAGAACACACACATAATACACACAAACCGACGTCACACACATATCTGGCCCATTTGTAGTGATACTGTTCTTCACAGAGATACGAGGCGGAGTTGAACTAACGTTCTAGGAGCCGCCCATTACAAAAACACATGTCCACATGTCCACATGACCACTCGGCTAATAAAAAAGGTTAAATTTTTAAATAAAAGGTTTAAAGTAATTAAAAAAAGTAATCAAAATAGAAAAATTAAAACAACCTTGTGGGCGAGGATGATGGGAGTAATCGAGTGATTCATTATCGAATGACAAAGCGGGGGTCATAAAAATAATGGAAGTGGATGCGTCTTGGACACCCAAGGTTTGAATTTACCAAGGTACAGTGATGAGCTGCTCATGCCCCAGGATGCCTCGGACGAATGCAATTGCCATTGGCCAGGGCCCCACGACATTGTTCTTAGGGCCTCTAAAAACGTGGGCCAGAACCAAGGTTACGAGTATCGTTCATTCTGTCAAAAATATTTGATCAATAATATTTTAATTTGAAGATCCAGTCACTTCACGTTTTTATAATACTCTAATTGGAAATGCGTGAATATTTTTTGGTTTATATTTTTAATTTCTTGAAATGAGATCGAGGTCTTACGTTTTTAATAAAATAATCTTATTGTAAAAGCTGCAAGAATCGGCTTTTCTGCCAGAGTCTAATACGCAGGCGCACTAATCAGCATCGGCAGAGTCATACCGATCACAACATCATCGACTTACGTCAGCTATTTGTGCAATTCCTTGAAAACAGAATATCTACAAGAAGCAGACGTGTCGGGATGAATGCTTCCCTTCGCACGTACTCAGTACCTCAACGAGAGGTTCCAATCGTCAACATGTGAACAAACACAATTTCTGTAACCGTAAATAATCTAAAAAAAAAAAAAAAAATTGCCCAAAACAACAATTAAATGTAGCGCTGTCGAAAGAAGAAATTAATCATTGGACATGGATCTATTATTATGGCAAAGCTGCTGTACGACTTTGGACTGGAAAGTTCAGATCTTTTTTTCTTGCGAATCCACAGAAAACTGGGAACTTTGTTCCATCTACGGAGTTCTAAGAGATTCTTTGCGACCATTGTCTGGACCCTGTTATGCCTGGTAGAGAAAACTGTTTTATCTTGATAACCATCGCTCATTTCAAATCCTTCAAGAGTTTACCCATCAGCTTTTCTCCAAAAGGAGATCTTTAACCCTTGCTACTGCTGATATTGCATCCTCCAATAATGGAACTCCAAACAGCTCAACACACTAACTATTACAATTTCTAGTGTGTGGAGACAAATCTTCTGGACTTGGAATATGAACGGCCAATTAAAGAATCTGATGACTCCGATTTTTCATTCTTTTTCACTTTTTCTTCCAAATGTACATTATTTCGTGATGAGGAGACACTTGTTATTGACTGATTAAGACTCTTTTCGATTATTTCAAGTTATTTAATAACTATTTTAAATAACTTCAAGTGTTGGAAAAATCAATTCCCCTGACTTCTGGGATATATGCCAGTGGCATGTTCCACTTCCGTCCTTACGAGCCACCCCTCTTCTTCAGCTACAACGGAACAGGCTGAAGATCAGTGACAGATTCCTACCTGGACAAGTACTTCCTACAGTACAAGCCCTGCTAATGATCGGAGTTGACCTGCAGAAATTCGCTTCTGATCGCAATTACAGGCGCTCGTTGGCCGAACTTGTTCCCCTTTTGTTTGGCCCCTGATGTCGATTCATACTGATATCTCCATCTGCTATCTCCTATGAGGCGCATAACGGCACATCGCAGGCAAATCGACGAACTGTCTTCACAAGAAAATGCAATACCGAATAATAATTTGGCAATGTGAAATATTCTGACTTGTGTGAATATGCTTAAATATGTGCTTTGTACATATGAACGTGCACATACCTTGGTGTACTGTCTGCCTCACAACTATGTACATACTCATATCTATTGAATGGCTAATGCTACGTTTTTAATTGTTATGTAATCTTTTATACTGCACATATTTTTATACTGTACATATTTTTATATTACCCTATATCATTGTCAAGCCCCTGGCCTCCTGGCTGTGGCGGGCACATTATTGTATCTTTACTGTACAATAAAGATTTTCTTCTAATTTTCTTCTTATTTAAAATAGCTCTTGCGTCACAGCTCACAATACTGCTGAAAACAGTGCCTTCTATTCAATCCTATTCGATTAGAACAAGGACACATGTGACAACAACATCATACTTGGATGTTTCAAAAGTGACTTTCATTTTGTCGGAAGCATTCCATAAGGGATTCCCATCAATAACGTCAAGGAACAGCCTATTCCTTGACGTTTATCTCAGTTCCTAGGAATTTCGGTGTTCTTCACGCGTGTGTTGAACCTCAGCGACTGTAATAAACCTGCTGTTAGGAAAACTCTTTCTAAATATAGTACAGTACTGCGTATTCAGTGTCATTTTATTTTCTTACTAAAAATGAGGCAACTTACAAAAAGAAAAGAAATCCCGAACTTAAAACTACGCAACCTTTGTTTACGTGACCAAAGGCACATCGACAGTAAGCTTACTGGTTGTCAACCTGTAATGCTCGTGCGTTGTGTGAAGCTGCTGTCACAGGTCAGCGAGAATTTCCTCTAGGATGTTTCAAAAGTGATGGTCAATAATTTAAAGGTTAACTGTACAGTCTACAAAATGCAAAAAAAGCCTAGTAAACACGGGTCCTTAAGTGAATCGTTTTCGAGATATTGCACATTTCTAGTTGGGATCCACCACTGACTTATTTGTTTAGGTTAGGTTATGCTCATTCTCTCCCTTCCCCCTCTCTCAATGATCTGATACGTAGCAGGCATACTTGTACTTGGCAAAGGATAGTCAACACAGAAAGAGGTTACAGCAACGAAGAGTATGCGGACATGCACTTCATGTATGGTAAAGCCAACGGTAGTGCACTCGAGGCTGCACATTTGTACCAAGAAGCATTTCTCCGCCGAAGGCAGCCCAACAGGCGCACGTTCATTAGGGTACATCAACGTCTTAGAGAACATGGGCGCTTCGCACATGGAGTACGAGCAGTTGGCCCAGAAGCATAACAATTGATGTTGAGGAAAGGTGTTAGAAAGAATATTAGGTATTTTGAGGGTCTGACGGCTCCTGGGATTTTTCCCATCTCCGAGTATGTTCTCTGTATCGGACAAGGCAGGGATTTAAAAGTGTGTGGGCGGTATGTAGTATGTTGTGCCCATTGTTCGTTCGGCCTATTAGCCGCCGGGCCCCCAAGTGAGACCTTAACAAGTTAAGGTCTCAAGTACTAAATAGTATGCGACGTGCGGCTGTGCAGTAAAAGTGAGTTTTAAAAGTCAAATAGGTTCGGGCAAGAATTTTGATGTTCTCTTAATTTTTGACGTGTAGGGCTAAACGCTGTAGAAGACAAAAGTTTGGGGGCCTGAAGACTGAAGGAATAAATTGGAAGTAAGGGGCCGATAGAGTAGTGAGGCATGCCCGTGCTCCACCAGAGTGAGAAAATTGGGGAAGAGAGGCTTGCCTCTCCTCCCCAGGATTTTGGAAAGAAAGATCGTCTCAAGAGTGCGGATTTGGGTCGCCAATGGGCTGTCCCGGCGGAAGAGTGCCACCGTATATCGTCTCTGTCAGTTTGCAAGCCCTGAAAAGTTGGCCGTTGAGTCTCGTCCAAGTGGGACACTAATAGGGGGTTAAATCTAGGATGTCATCCTTCCAGACTGCATATAGTCTGGGGTCCTATTTTCTGGTCATTATCTTGGGGTCATAATCAAGTCTACTGGCTGTCATTATGGGGATTTATCCCTTCCGTGATGTTTACTAGTCCTTACACTACCTTTTGTCGTTATGTAGTGGGTCTACGCTGTAAGGTCTTGGGCCAGTGTCCCTTTGTTCTGATGTCATGACTATTTAAAGGTGTTTTTCACTTCCATTTGCGGTAATCATGCCTCTTGTGGTTAGACAACATATTGTCACTTGTTCTCTTCCACTGCATTTTGTAGTCAGTCCAAGGTCTGTATAGTCGGCTCCTTTGTGTCGTAATTTTCATAATTACAATCATTTAACACTGCAGTGTGTCCTAGGAGATCGAGAGAACATAGATGACATTTTTCTTTTTCTAAAATATATTAATAAATATCACCTTATCTGAACTGCTATCTCCTGTAAGAAAAACGAAGGAAATATCAGATAGTAATTAGTGCATTATAGCCTAAGTTGCTGATGCACCAATAAATCTAACAAACAACAACAACCTCTGTGTCGTCTCGCTGCTATTTGCAGGTTTGTTTTGTCCCATTCCATTAAGGCCTTCTGTATATGGCGGTTAGTGTTTGGCGCCTGGTAAATAATCCCTGGGCAAAATCAGTTAAGGCTAAGTATTCTTCTTCCGTATCTAGTAGATGTGACTCAAGATCCCTCGGTAGATAGTGTAAAGTGTTTTGGGGTCAAACGGCACCAGGGGTCCCCCCCCATCTCCGCGTAGTATACATTGTCGTGTGATACAGTGCACTGTAAAGGCCAGAGATTTAAAAGTGTATGGATATTGTGATGTGTACCGTCGTTCATCTAGCCTTTTAGCCGTTGGGCCCTTATGGGACCCACCGTTGTCCACACTTGGCCTCGTGGAGGCAGACCAGGTACATCCAGTATAGTTATATTTACTCTAGCAGGCCCTGCCACCTAATTTCCTGAGATTTCAGTGGCTAGGACCTAAAAAAAAAAAAAACTATATTTTACGCTGAAAGGGGGTAGGCCGAATGGTAATAGGGTTATTGCAGGGTTGACTTAAGTTTTTGAGTATGGGTTTCGAAAATTCTGGTTTTGTTAGACACAGTCACAAAGTTAGAAATAGGGTGGGGAGACTGAAGACTGGGGGGGAGTAAGACAGAGGGGGGTCAATAGAGAAGGCGACCCCAGATGGTCAGTGAGGCATGCCCATGCCCCACCAGATGGAAGAAAATGGGGTGGCGAGGAGGGGAGGAGACAATAGACTTCTCCTCCCTCACCCAGGAAGTAGGAAGAAAGTACCGTGCAAGAGTGCACTGGTATGGGGAGGCCAATGGCCTTGGCAGCAGGCTACAGCAATGGTCATGTCCGGCGAGTTTGTCTCAGAGGTCACAGCCGCTGGTGTCAAGTTCAGGAGATGTGTAGAGTCAAGTCTGACTTGGTGATCACTGGTGTCTTCTGCCGCAGATTGATCTTGAGACAGGTGAACAGTGGACTGCGTCAGTTCCGTGTCCAGTCCTGGTCCTGTTGCAAAAAGTCCTTAGTGTGGTTAGCTCAATCTTTCCGTTTGAATGTTTATGTTCAATTAGGTTGAGTTGTTTCATCCAGTTACTGGCTTTAGTTGTGATGAATAGCAATAAGAATCCTCCGCCTAGAAAACACCTCTTGCCAAACTTCGTGAAGGCCAGGAATTCCTCCCTCGAGTCTAGAAGGTGATGCTCCAGTCCTGCTGGTAGATATGTGAGTTCCGTCATAAGTCGACAGTGGAGGTCCTCATAATGGCCGCAGCTGTACATAATGTAGGACCATGTTTTTGTCTCTCCACATGAGCAGAGGGGGTCTTCCGTTATTCGAAAATAAGTTAACTTGGCGTTGAAGGCACCATGGCCCGTCAGGAGAAACGTTGTAAATAGACCTGGGTGGAACCAACAGGGGGCTGTAGGATACACGCATCCGACTGTAGGCAAGAACTTCCTGGTAATTTCCCCTTTTGTTGAAGCAGACCACCTTCCTTGCAATGCCTGCTGCACATGATTCTCAAGTCTGGTCTTTTCTTCTCTTCTATTCCCTGCTACGTTGATGGTGTGTTCCCCCACAGTGTAGGGTAATCCTTTGGTCAGGTGGTACATCAATCCGCAGCGTATAACGTCTAGGGGCAGAACCCCCGCCAGAACTTGGATGGCATGCGTACTAACAGTACGGCAGGCACGGGTGATGACCAGGAGAGTTAGTGGTGATGACCAGGAGAATTGAGCGTTGTATGGTGTTAAAGATCTTTTTTCCATAAAGCCACCGTTGTGGCTTTATGGAACCACACGGGGGAAGCGTACGTAATCGTCGGGGTGAAGAAGGCTTTATAGTACAGTGTTAGCGTGCGTTTTTTGAGTCCTCAGTCCTTTCTTGTTATTCTGGCTATTAATCCAGCATATCTTCTTATTTTTTCTCTCAAGTATTTGAGATGAAGGTGGAAGGACAGGTTGGTGTTTAGAATGATACATAGATGCTTCAGTTCGGCGACTAGTTTGATTGTCCGGCTATGGATTTTAATTTGTGGTGGTCTTCTTAAGTTTAGGCTGCCTTTCAATAGTATAGATTTAGTTTTTGTAGTTGATATTTTTAAGAAGTGGACTGTGGCCCAGTCTTGAAGGAGTTTAAGTGCTTGGTTTGCTTGGACTTCATTTGTGCTCGGCTTTCAGCAGCGACTGTTAGTATGAGATCGTCTGCAAAGGCCTGGGAGTTTACTTTTCCCAGGTTCAGGGTTGGGAATTCGTCTGGGATCATATTCCAGAGCAGTGGCCCTAGAACTGAACCCTGGGGGCAGCCCCTGTAGAGCGATCTGGTCAACTTATTATATGGTGCTATTACCTGGATTTCTCTGTTGGTTAAGTAGGATTCCATAACTTTGTACAAATTCATAGGTGTGTTTGCCCTTCTCAGTCTAGCTAGGACGGTCGGCCACCAAATGGCATTGAACGCCACAGCAAAATCGACTGAGATGGCAAGGAAATATTTTTGTCACACCCTGCTGCCGCCCTCAAAAGGCCACTGAGGGCTTCGATGGTCGAAGTTCCTGCTTGAATCCGTATTGTGTTGGCATGCTTAGTCCAGCTATTTCGTAGTGGTGAGTTATTCTTTTACCTATCGGCCTTTCGAATAGTTTACTTGCCACTGGGAACAGGGCAATTGGCCGATAAGAGTCGGGTTGTTCTGGAGGCTTTCAAGGATTCTTGGGTATGAGCTTCACGGTTGCAAGTTTCCAGTCGGCTGGGTAAGTTCCTGTTTTTAGGCATGCGTTGAATAACCCAAGGAGCAGTTCCGTAGACACGAGCAGATGGTAGTAGACACCATCCGGTGTCTACTACCTTTTTTTATTATTTCCAGATCCAGAAGATGTGGGCCTTCAGTAGATAGTGAACTCTAGTCATTAGTCTGCATCTAAGGTCTTCGTATTGGGCACACTCAAGCATAATGTGCACCCAGCTTTCTTGTTCCCCCTAAGTACTGCGTGGGTCCTTCACTATTCCCAATGCTGTGAGCTTTGCATTGAAAGCCCCATGACCCGTAAGGAGGTAGGTCGGATTGCAGCCAGGTTGGGAGAATGGGATATAGTCTACGTCCGGGATGAACTTTTTTGGTGATATTCCCTTTTGTTGTGTTTGTCTAGCGGTTTTGCCAGGTTTATTTTAGGTATTTCTGCAGCCTGTTCTTTTCAGCCTTGTGGGTTGTGCTGTTATCCACTGTGTAGTCTAGATGGGTGCAAGGCATTCCTTTGGTTATATAATAGGTTATTCCAGTGCGTATGATGTCAACGGGAAAGGCTCCGGCCAAGACCTGTAGGGCAACAGTGCTAGTGGTGCTGCAGGCTCTGGTAATGGTTAACAGGATAGTTCTATAGATTGAATTGATTATGCATCTATTTACAGCGGTTTGCCTTGTGATACCAAACCGCAGAGGCGTATATTATAGCTGGTAGGAATGTTGTTTTATGATATAAGGACCACGGACCACATGGGATAACAATGCAAAATACTTCCTTATCTTTGTCCTTAGATGTGTGAGATGCTGCTTGAAGGAAAGATTAGAATCTAATATCACCCCCAGGTACTTAAGCTGGCTTTGGAGTTTAATTGTGGTGTTGTTCACCTTTATTTGAGACGGCCTGTACAGGTCAAGGGTGCCTTTCAGTAAGATTGAGGATATCTCATTCGGTGAGATTTTTAGGCAGTGTAAAAGGGTCCAGTCCTGTAGTATCTTGATGGCATGGTTTGCTTTTACCTCCAACTGTGCTCTACTGTCGGCAGCAATTTTCAAAATCAAGTCGTCGGCGAAAGCTTGGGCTTGGACGTCACCAAGAAGGCCAGGAACTCATCCAAGACAATGTTCCCCAGGACGGAACCCTGGGGGCAACCCCTGCAGACACGGCGGTTTACCCTACCGTAGGGTGCCACGACACTAATACTCCTGTCGGTAAGGTAAGACTTGACAGTAAGACCCCAGTTTCAGGGAAGGTTGGCCCACCTTAGCCTTGCCAGAACGCTCGGCCACCAAATGGTGTCGAACACCCCGGTGAAATCAATGGAGATGATTAGGTAGTATTTACTGTTGGAGCTGGCCACACCGTGCAGCAATGTCTAAGTGCCTCTATTGTGGAAGACTCGGGCTTAAAGCCGAACTGGGTAGTTCGGCTTTTGTAATGGGTGTCAATTCGGACGTATAGCATTCTCTCAAATAGTTGGCTGCTCACCGGTAGCAAAGCTATCGGTCTGTAGGTAGTTGGCTGTCGTGGAGGCTTCGAGGTTTTTTTTTGGGATCAGTTTCAGTCCCGCACTCTTCCAGTTTCTTGGGAAGATGCTTTGATCCAAACAGTTATTGAACAGATTTAGGAGGAGTTCGGGGGTCAGTTCCGTTACTTTTTTGATAATTTTCGGCTCGAGGTAATCGAGGCCAGGGCCCTTATTATTTCTTATGTGATTTGCCGCGGATTTGATGTCATCTAGCGTGAAGGGTGGTTCACAGGAGTCGGTGGCATATTCTATGCTGTTCAGGTGAGGTAGGCACAGCAGTCTCCGGGAAAATAGTGCCCAGAATATTTGTGATTGAATTTTGCCACGTGGTGGTTTGGCTCCCCTGTGGTGTCAATGTGGTAGAAATAACTCCCCCCCCCTGGGGAGTTTGTTCGTGATTATTCTACAGACTACCCCCCAGGGCTCAGTATTTCCTGTTATGCCTACCAAGTTTTCCTAGGCTCTTCGTTTGCTCTTGTCTATAGCATCCGTATATCTGTTTTTGCTTCCAGGAATTTCGACAAGGAGGGTTGCACCGCAAGAGCGTGTACTGAGTCATAGCAGTGTGTGGCGAATTTTACATCGCCAATTACTGTACCCCTACCATATCCAGCGTGTACAAGGTCTCAGCAATACAGACTACCTCCCGGAGTGCTCCCATAGTCAGTGGCGGATCTTAACAGAAAATGTGCATCATCTCGAAAACGGTTCATTTGCGGCGCGATGTTCACTGGGACTTTTTTGCTTATTTTAGTTTTCACTTTTCACCTTTAAATGATTGACCATAATTTTTGAAGCACCCTGTATATTAATGTTCGTTTAATTTTCTGTCTTTAATAATTTAGCTATAAATCTCTGAATTCATTTGCTCGCAGTATAAAGAGGAGATTAATATGGTGGCAGAAAATAGGAGCTAAATTGGCTTTTATGTTTTTATTCCAAACTGGAGAAGTCAAGACGTGGTTTAATTATCACAGCTGATCATACGAGTTGATAATTAATTACTGAAATATTATCTGTCTGCAGGAATTAACAAAGTATAAAGCGCAGTAGTAAGATAAGAATGTTACTACTCTGTGGTATAAAGTTGGCAAAGAAATCAACAGCTGCTCCTGATGGTTTTTCTTTATTCATTCTAAAGATCTATAGCGTAGACCCTTTGCGAAAGACTGGAGACAGCTTCACTCCTAGACATCAGGAACCAACATACATTGAAACAGATTCCGAAGGATAAACGCTCCAAACTCACCTACGACCTGTTTCAATTGGATACGCATTACTTATATTCGGATAGATTGCTTATTCGGATCTTGCACACCACAGTTTTCTCCATAGACCACAGTATGTAAATACAGTTATCAGCAGAAAGTCAACAAACTCATGTAGATCTTAGCCAGAATCCAGTTTTCCCTTCATGAGGAGAAAAAAAAAAGAAGTTGAACAGCGTGTTCCTTGTCATTTTGGCATCCGAAGAACCCTCCTAAAACTCATCAAAGCCATCCTTCAGTAAGGAATTAGCTGCCTGTTACTGAAGTATACAAATTAAAAAAATACAGCGGGAAGGGGATTGTTTGTTTTCCTCTAAAGCCGCACTACAATCCTTTTTTTCTTTCCTTTTGACTTCTCGTCTTATACTGACATAACTTTGTATTGGATGGTGGCGATAGCATTCCTATGATTCCAGAAGACATTAAGAAAAAGCTAGATAATTTCGAACGCAACTTCTGAATGATTGGGCTAGGGATTAGCATTGATAAATCTACTCAGATCACCTTTGAACGAAACAAAGTGAAGCAGTGAGGCCTCCATGCAAAATACTCCTATTAAGAAAGTACAATCGTACAGCGACCTGGTCTAACTTAGAATGAAAATCTTGCCTTTTGAAACTCATTTCGATGCTATTAAAGCTTTCACTGCGTTATGGAACGTTCGACAAAAGTTATTTAGTGTAATTAAACACGAAACTCCTCGTCCGGTACAAAGCTGCCTTTCCTTTTGTTTTGTATGCGTCTGCCATATGGTCATCCGCTTATCCAGTCCTACATTGAGAATTCATTCCTACATAACTTACTTTCCGGTTTGGAGCAATGTTCTTTGATGAAATAAATAAACTTGCCATTGATTTCAGTCCCCTGTCTTTACTTAATGAAATAAATCTCCAGCCAACAACGAGGGATTCTATTCCCGAGAATCACTATGGCTGTAGCCTAGAAGAACAGGAGTCTCCCTAACCTCCTATTTTCTATAATGTTTTTCCAACTCGTACAACATGTAAATTGACCTATGAACGTACCAACTGTGTGATACTTTTACACTCAGGGTAATGGGGAGAAAAACTGGGGGTAATTGTGCATTCAGATATGAATTCTCTGAGCAATGCAGACAGCTCATAGGGTTTTGTCAATGATATAAAGGAACTCTTTGCTAGCACGGATAAGGAGGTAATTATCCCATTGGATAAGCCAATGGTTAGCCCGCATCTTGAGTACTGCGTCCAGGTCTAGAGGCTTCGTTTTAGGAAGGGTGTAGAGAAGGGCAACCAGATTAGTGAAGAGAACGAAAGTCTTCAGTTCTGCAAATTGCAGCGTTTGGAGACTAAGCACCTGCAAGGTGAACTGATTGAGGTGTTTAAGGTTTTTAATGGATTGAGCAAGCTCAATGCTATTGGCATTCGTCCTCTTGCCCAAATTATACACATGAGGTGGGTTTAAATTCAAATTGAGGAACGATAGTGGCAGGATAGATGTGCCTATAGCCAGCAGGTAGTTGATTGTTTGAATAAACTTCCATCTGTTGTGGAGGTGGGTAATTTGCATAAATTCAAGAACTGGACTGATTATTGGAGGGGATGGACAGGTGGAGTTTTTTTATTTTATTTTTTGCTGGTGCTTTATAAGCTTGCTTTCTTGCGTATATTTATTGAAAGTATTTCATGTTACTAAAATGTCTTTTGAAATTGTTGAGAGTGAGAAACGAGAGCGAAAGATCCATTTCAATGGATATTTTTATTTCAAAAATAAAGCCGCTGAAATTTAGCAGAAACTCAATTGTAGAGCTCGAATTATAACCGAAGAAAGTAAAATATCTGGAGATCATTAAAGATAGCAGGTTTCATCGAAGAAATGATGTGATAACGTACCTTAGAGAAATCGCTCATAATTTAAATTATTAAATTTTAATGAAAATTTCAGTGAACTTCGTGTATGGGTAAAATACTAGATAAAAATTAAAGACAAAAAATAATTAAAGTATTTTTTTATTTTGACAAGTATTTTAATTAGAATATTATAAAATATTTAAAATATAAAAATTATAATAAAATATTTATATTTTAATTGAAGTACTAATGTAGTACGCTTTTGGAAGACTCTAGAGCCAACGCCCATGTGGTGTCTCCTGGATTACTTATTATAATTTATTT
This sequence comes from Mastigoproctus giganteus, assembly GCF_048544385.1. Classification (NCBI taxonomy): domain Eukaryota; kingdom Metazoa; phylum Arthropoda; class Arachnida; order Uropygi; family Thelyphonidae; genus Mastigoproctus; species Mastigoproctus giganteus. Next base: position 170,064,660 of record NC_143579.1, on the reverse strand, counting down.
ATTAGTGAACTGTATTTTCAGAAAATTCATATCTGATAAATAGTTAAAATGTTATTTAATTTTACAATTGAACATTGTTAATATCTTTGACCTAATTTTCTGCCTTTGCTGCATAACTTGATATACACTGAGTGATCACTGAATTATGACCACCCCTATGAAAACTGAATGCGACCCGTTGACCACGTGAGGTACGATAGTCCGCAGTTAGTCGACCTACGTAGCATAGTTAAGGTGTCAGTGGTTCAGTAGGTAGTAAAATTCCGAGCGTAATGGATAAAAGGAAGGATTTATCGGACTTTGATAAAGGACAGATTGTGGGTGCTCGACGAGCTGGTGCCTCGATTTCCCAAACGGATGAACTGGTGGGGGTGCTCGAGAATCGCTGTAGTTAAAGTGTACCAGAACTAGCGTCAAAATGGTCAAACAACGTCCCAATGGCAAAACTGCAAAAGTCAACGAAAGATTGATGTTAGAGGTGAGCGCCGGGTCTGATGACTCGAACAGGCGCAGCACTGTTGAAGAGTTGACTACCCAATACAACATGGGCCAACCCGGAACAATATCTGGTGTGACCATGCGTCGCACGCATGGGCTATACCAGCAGACGACCCCTACGGTATCCTCTCCTAACCAAGGTTCTTCGGCGTAAAAGACTCGCCTGGTGCAAAGAGCATGCAAGTTGGACGTTAGAAAACTGGAAGGAGGTGTGCTGGTCGGATGAGTCACGTTATTTACTCCACACCGTGGATGGTCGTGTATGGATTTGGCGTCAACAACATGAGTCTCTTCATCCATCATACATGGTATCAAAAGTGTAGGCAGGTGGGGGCGGTTGTATGGTATGTTTCACTGGCAGGAACTTGGATCCCTGGTGCATGTGGAACAACGTATCAGTGGTCTCCGCTATCGTCAACTGGTTGCTGACTGTGTACACCCCGCCATGTTACACTTTTCCCAAATAGCGATGGTGTCTTCCAAGATAACAATGCGCCGAGCAATCGGGCACTTGTTTTGCAGGAATGGTTTGAGGTTCAAGCTGTGCATTACGCACAGCTTGGTTGGCCATACCTCCCGAACGCTTCCAACATCGTGTTGAATCAGTGCCACGTCTGCTATACTGAGGGCAAAAGGACATGCGAAGTGTCCTTCTTTTTCCCTCATAATTCAGTGAGGTCATAATTCAGTGATCACTCAGTGTATATTAGTATTGTTATATTAGTCGATATTATTTTTGTCATGTCAGTTGAATAATTATAACTAAATTTGTCAAATTCATTTTTCTTCGATTTATATAGAAATATATATTTGAATGAAACTGATTTTTTTGGTATTGTTTTTTCGGTTAGATGCTTGTCCCACACAACAGTAAATGTGCAGCGAAAATGTCAAGTTTGGGTGCATTACAGTATTTGAAATTTCAACTGCCTTTTAGCAACAAGAGATGAGCTGAACCGCATATTCGAAAAACAAGATCATGGAAAAACTATGGCGTGTAATAAAGGGAAACAACAGTGCTGGAGAGGGATTATTTTGAAGTGAGTATTCTTGGATTTTACTAAATATTAGTTTTGTTCGTAAATACTGAATTTCGAGGGAAGTTGTTGCAAATTTTTAGCTAATTAAAATTAAGTATATTCAAATTATAAAATACATGAACAATTTTTCCCCCTGAAAGGTTATTCCACCTTTTGTTTTTGATGACGAGTTCGCTTTAACCAAGATTGATTTTCATTTTGAACGATGTAGGCTTCTTCAGGATCTCTGCCTGTCCAGTTCAGTATGTGGATTGGTGGTAGTTATAGCAGGGAGAATACCTCAACAGTCTGTAATGAATCGAGATATGTTTCCGTGCTGTCATAGACTAATGGAACCATCCACTGAACTGTTAACAAATTCAGTGGATGGTTCCGTTTGTAGGAACGAGATAATTGGAACATTGGAAAACGTTCTTTGTAATTGCAGTTTATGAAATTGTTTATTTTTGTTGTTTAACACAGTACCAGCAAATGCTTGTATTTATTATAATCTGGACGTTCTTCCTAAAGGAGAGTTAAATTTAGTACAGATTAAGAAAAATTTCTCGATTCCGCTTGGGTTGGGTTAAGAGCTTTGTGGTCCTTAACAGTACGCACTGCTTTTTTTATACCAGTTGAGGTGGTTACTGCTCATGATATCGTAAGGATTGAGCTACGGAGGCCTTTTTTGGTAGTACAGTAATAATATTGCATCATCAAAGGCACTTACCTCAGCCTTATCAACCGCTTTGTTAAGTGTGCCGCTGGAAAGCTATTCTTATGAAACTGTAAAGTGAATTTGGCTCTGTAATCTTCTCTGATGTTTCAATACCAATGAAACAGCTGGTCAGAGCGGGAGCATTCTTCCAAATGAATACCAATATTTTATTTACTTGTTTACTATTTGAATATATATATACACCGCGATTTTGAAATACTGGTTTCTCCTTAGGATCTAGTATTTTATACTAAAGAGCAGAGAACAATGCAACCGGGCAGACATTTCTCAAGACATTGACAGTAGGATGGTAATCATCGGTGAGTTAGGATGGTTCTGTTTTTAAGGTGCGAGTCTGTACGTTGAAGCTATAATGCACAAATACAGTATGTATGATGTCTTTAATTAAACAATTTCATACCAAATATGAGAGTGTTGATAAATGCAAAAATTCCTGGAAGGCGATAACTGCGACCAAGTGAATATGTCTTTATTCATGCTTCTTTCGAAATGTTGTTTATTTGAAAGTATTTACGTTGCATTTCGTCGATAATCGAAGTTTGGCTACTTATGAGAGAAAAGTGGCAAAACTATAAATTTCCCCCGTCCCCCAAAGGCCATGTACGGGTCCCGTGCTCCAGACGATATTTTTCGCCACAGCTGGAGAATAAACCACGAAAAGACTGTTTTGCTTCTTGAGCACAGGACAAACCCCTAGTATTTTTGCTGTTATGGGCATTGCATCAGGCATCCCTTTGGAATTTACTTATTTTCGCTGATTGCAATAAAGACAGTCATTTTTAATTTTATATACTTTAATTGTTGTAAGCGGCCATTTTTAAAGCGACGTAGCAGTTATGGCTCGATTTGTGCTACATCATTCAAGGAATATCGCGAATCACACGGATATAATATCACCTGGTCAGGGTCAAGACGCACCAGGATGCAAACAAGAAAATTCTGTCCCCTGCTTTGAAAGGTCACACTCATATGGTATTCGTTTTGCAGGAAAAAGTCATACTACTCACTTTTCCGCCCCAGAGAACTGACGCCTGGATGCTGTCACTTACATAAAACCAATTTTGGAACTTTAATGTACCACTCGATGGAGTCTGATAACAATAAATAATTAAAGCTCGTGAATTAAGAGTTAACTTGAATACCCGGAATTAATTCGTCCGCAAAGCTTGTTGAGTCGAGTTGTTTCAGATGGAATACACAAGTTGGCCTTATTTTCTGCAAAGTTGCCACCCTTTTTCACGCTGCGTGAGAAATACTTTTCCCACGAAGTCTGGACCGCTGCCATGGGAAACATCGAGTGCATCAGGGTCATTCATTACGAACGAAGTGTCATCATTAATTAAACGACTTCGGCTATTTACACCACTGAGCTATTTATAGATAAGCGAGTAGATAAATGCAAAAAACAGGAGGATGAGGAAATTGTCACCTCTCGCTGACTGGAAAATGCCGCCTTACACAATGCGCTGGCGTTACAAAAGGATTACGGCTGCAAATGGTTTTTGTTATCTCGCCGTTAATGTGCTCTTCGTCACGTAATGAGTTGCTCACTTCGTCGGGTTTTCTTTTTTGGTAAGTTGCGACACAGTTGGCGAGTAGTGGCGCAATTATTGTACCATAAACCCCGCAATGCGTCGGGCTCACTTTGCAAAGAGGGGGAGGTTTTCTTTTTTGGTAAGTTGCGACACAGTTGGCGAGTAGTGGCGCAATTATTGTACCATAAACCCCGCAATGCGTCGGGCTCACTTTGCAAAGAGGGGGAGGATCTACTGATCTAGTGGAAGAAAGAAGCAGTTTAATGAACTTCCGTTTAGGCTCTGAACAACCATCACGGCCAGAGGAGTTGGCGACTTCATCGTAACTGTCATTGCAGCAGATAAACCAGCGCAACAGTTCATAGGATGACGCGATTTTTTTTTTTTGTAGCAGCTTACGGGCTGGATTTTGCAATGTACTAATGTCCAAGTATGTTACTACAACCAACAGAAGTAATTCAAATCGGGATGAGAAAGCCAAGTACTCAATTTAGGCACCAAGTTATTTTAGGCGTTAAACATCACCTGGTCGTTCTAACAGATATCAGATGTTAATATGCAATTTGTGACACGTGTGGCTGAACGGTCTTAATAATGAAGAGTACTAACGAATCTTCAATTACTAAATTCATCCATGCATCTTCATGACCACGGTCGGATCCCAAACGGTTTTTCCAAGTAAAACTGTGGAAAGGAATGATATAGGAAGGATGTAGATTTGCTTGAGCGTGTACAGAGAAGGGCAACAAGATTGGTGAGGGGAATGAAGGGATCCTCTTACCAAGAGATGCTTAAGTTCTGCTAATTGCAGCGGCTGGAGACTAGGCACATGCGAGGTGATCTGATTGAGGTGTATAAGGCCTTGAATGGGTTCAGCACGCTGAATTCTGATTGGATTCTTTCACTTGTTCAGATTACGAACCTAAGAAAAGACAGTTGTAGAATAGATGTGCGGAAATTTGCCTTTAGCCAGCGGGTAGTTGATTGCTGGAACAAACTTCCATCTGTCGTTGTGGCAGTTGATAGCTTAAATAAATTCAAGGAGGAACTGGACAAACGTTTAGAGGGAATGGTTGTGTGAATTATTTATTTATTTATTTTGGCTGATTCTACATAAGCTCATACGCTTGCTTTCTTGCATCACAATGCCTCTATTACTATAAGTTGACAGGTACCGAACAATACGCTCTTTCTTCTGGTGACAGATTGACAACTACAACGCGCAAAGCCATTAAGTAAATACGAGACAGCTTGACCTTTTATTAAATGAAACCGATGGATACGTAAAAGAAGCTACTAAAACAGGTTGGTACCGTGCCAGTTGCTTAGAACTCCTAACATTTCCGAAAACCTTTTCCTTTTTGCAAATTCAAAACTGAGCAAGTGTCTACCTTACCCAGAGTAAGGAGACAGTCCGCTTCGATATGTTTAACTTTTATTTATTTATATATAACATATACATACATAACAGCATACATACATAGTATGTATATGTTATATTTATATATAACATATACATACATAACTAGCAGGTTAAGTTATGTATGTATGAACCTTTTTTGTTTAAATAAAAGCCTTGTTTGAATAGTTAAGTCGTTCTTTTCGAAACTTTTCACGTAAAAATTCCACAACCAAGAAGTAGTAATTTTGTTCTTTGTTTATACTGTGATGATCATCAAATCTATTGTCGTTGTAATTCTGCGTGTAAGAACACAAGCATTGGAAACAATCATTGCACTGAAATTAAACAGGTTTATGTTGCTCGTGAGGAGAGACAGAGGTGGGACCCATTCCTAATAACTGATATCAAGCTTGCTCTAAGGACAGAAGTAGTTTCCGTCTGAAATTTATTGACTGTTTCACACCATATGCGTTAGTCGGTCTCGGGTAATGATTGTGGTTTCTCCTGAAACGGTTTTTCATCCCGCAACACTGAAAGTATTTATTAGTTTCATCAACATTAAGATAATACACTGATGCCTCACAGCCATAATTACTTTGGTGCAAATTCTAAACGATCAAACCCCATCCATAAATTTTTGAGTATTGTCATAGACGGACATTGAAAAAAAAATTTTTCATTCATGCAACTGTGACCTAAAAGCAATCCTTATAGAATGAATTCCTACTATCATCATTTGCTAACGATGATAGCAGAAATTCATTGCTTTTCTCAACCATCGGTTGGAGATGATCCAGTGGCCCCGTCTCAGACTTTGAAAAAGATTCCTTTTGATACTGGCCAACCATTGTGTATTTAACAGTGGAAGCATCCGTTAAATCTCTGGCCTGAGTTCGAATCCCGTCACTGGAGTTTTGTGGGCTTTTTCACAACTGGGTCGAGTTGGTCGATCTCAGGCGAGGGTTGCATGTTTTTTTCCCCCGAACACTCAAGTTTTTCATGCCCTGCAAAAGGGCAAATCGCCCACAGAATATACTCAGTTTCAGGCACAATATACTGACTCCTCATAGCCTTAGTTGATTTGTACTTAATTACCTAGCTAACTAGTTCTGTAACCCATGTATTCAAAGTTGTTCCTCATATCGACTTCCATTTGCTGAATTTATTGGGCACGTTGTCAATCTTTAGACAGAAGTGTCTGTCTGCGTATTTTCAAATGCGGTGTCCGTACTTGGCACAGTATTCTTTCCCAATGGGTAACACCAATACCATTTTTTATATAATAGAATTATGACCTACTTATCTTTGCAAATACTCGCTAAATCATCTCTATAGGACACCAAGGGCTCTCCTTGCCGTCTGCCTGCTTTTAACACTGACCACTATATATCAGCCTGGATTATGTGAGCCTCAAATTCTCTTTCCGTTATGAATTCAAGTTGTAGTGTAAAGTCATCTTGGGGTTCTTATATCAAATTATTACGTGTGTGCAAAACTTTGCATTTTGAAGCATTAAAACAAAGCTGCTCCTTATCTCACCATCGCTGAAGCCTAACCAGGTCATCCTGAAAGAGCGTTGCCTGTCGCCGATCATTTACCGCCTTCCCAATCTTCAAATCTCCAAATTTCTACAACATTACCTATGACTAAGCGAAATAAGATCCATCAGAATTTTTCTTGTTAAAAGGGAAGGTAGCAATACCAAAAATTCAACGATTATAATCACCATGCTACCCCGCGAGTGCATTAAACTAAAAAATAAAACCCAAATAGAACAGTATTTATATCATTATAACTGTGAAAAATATGCCTATGAAATTGGGTAGAATCCGACATCAAAAGATGTTATTCCATGAAAAAAAGATTGACTTGAGCGCCATCATATGATAGATAATTGCTCTTTCGGTTACTTAATCACCACGATTGTTAGATTCAGTTTGGAAGAGTGATTTTGACAGCTGATTTCTTCGTCAGGTATTCAAGCACTGTTCATACCTTGAAATTAGCAGAGTTATTCAAGCTGTACCGATGCTATCCATTCAAAGTGCATACGACGCTATTTGTTTTTGATGGTCAACTTCTTCTGGTCAATTCCAAGTGGCAGGAGTGTCTGTTGTTGGAGGCGCTTGGGAAGGTATGAAACAATCGTATAGATTCAGACGGCTATGCTTCAGAAAAAGTGTACGTTTGGACACTCGTGGAAAGTGTATTGTGACATTGACGGATGTACCAGATGTGCGTGACATTTATCGTGCCTGTTTTTCATTTTTGTATAGATGGAGCTTTTATGCGTGACATCAAGTCTTGACTTCGGTTCAAAATAGACGCTGAGATTCGTATGGCCAATGAGAGCTGCAATTGAGGATTCAGTTCCGGTTGGTAGCTAACAGAGTGAGTATATTGTAATTGCAGATTTATTTGGGTTAAGCTTTAACGAATGGCAGTATGTATGTGGCAAGTGCCGTCAAGCTGTTGTAGAAGCTTTAGTTGTAGGTGAGATTAAAGTTAGCGCGTGTATATCGTGGCTATTAAATGCACTATATAGATTAACGTTATATATTGGCGGCTGCCTTGGCCGAGTGGTCAACCGCTTGGGTACAGTAGAGCGCATATTTGAGGTGATTGTGGTTCTAGTCCACATGACAAAAATTTAAATTTGAAGTGCAGTCATACCCTACCGTGTGGGAAAAAAAGAGGCCTGGATTCGATTCCCTTGACGTCTAAAGTTGAAAAATACCCACCATGAGGCCTGAAAGCACTTTTAAGGTATTCTTCACACCGTAGTTCAGTTAGTCGGTCTCTGTCAAGGATCACGATCCTTTCTTTCCAGGCGACTCCGTAGCCAGCTTCTTGATTAGACCGGGGTTCGAGCCCGTGACCACCAAATACGGAGGATGGGGAAAGGTCAGGGAATGACCACCGCATATCCCCGGAGCAATATGGCCTTAGTTGCTAATGCTCCTAAAAACCAAACAACAACCTTTCTTTCCAAAAACTCTGGTTTTCAATCCCGTGAAATAGACAAACTGAATATAGAATATGCACAGCGCGGTACATTGATAACATCAAACAACAACCAACGAAGCTTTCATTTTGGAGTTTCTCATCTTCGTCGATTGTAGGAACGTTGCATTGTCTAAATAAACAGCAAATGGTAATTTTGACCTTATCCTCCAGAGTCTTCTATTTTTGTTTTTCATTTCGCTGTTGATATTCAAGCATTTCTACTCCATCCTGAAAGAAACCTGAAAATGCAAGTCATAGTTAATCCTAGTTATTTTAAGTGGTATTTGACATTTAGCTGGCTTTTTCTCTGGAAATGAAAAAGGACCTTGGTGTTATTACCCGACAAAAAAATGGCGGTAAATTTTAAACCGCCATTTCTCGCTTTTACTCTTTCTTGATTTCTATTTTTACCTCCCTTCAGCACCTTCACTGGCCCATTGACCATATTGTGCCGGTGTCTGATGCTTATACAGGTGTGATCACGGAGATTCGCATTGTTTAAAATGCTTAAAAGACCAGGAATAACGCCTGGGGAAAATCTGGATCTTTTAGAAAACAAGCCAATACAAATTCGATTTCTAAATTAGTTTTTAAATTTTTAAATTGGAAAGTTTTTGGAATTTATTTTCAAGAAACACATTTTCAGTTTGGCAACGGAAAATAGGCTTTCCTCAAGAAAGTACCTCGAAATACTGCAATGTTCTTATATTCTGGCCTGTAAACTCTTCTGATCATATGTGGCTGCTCTGGAGGATGAAGAGTTTTTATTTAATGCGTGTTGCTTGACTTCCACATCCATAAATGGAAATACAAGATACATGCGTATCTGAAAATTGTGGGGTGAAAAATCGAACTTAATAGAAATCTATAGGAAAAGTAAACTTTCTGGAAAATTTTAAAGAATGTTTCTGCAGTGGATGACGATAAGTGTCACCTGAGCAAAAGCACAACCATCGAGCGACATCACCTTAATTTATTACAATTATAGATCGGTTTCAGCCTATTTCGTAAAATTACTATGAAATCGTCTCTCCAGTTAATGGTGCTTGTCCAGATCTTTTAGAAAACAAGCCATTCAGGAACAATACCTTTTTTTGGAAAATAATCTAGTTTTCTGAAGATATTCTCTTGAGTAATCTCTATTCCCATTATATAACCAGTCCGCTTGTTTTATTTCTTTCATGACTCAAAGAAGCTTTGTAATAAATAAACTTTATTTATATACTCTTATTTTCCATATAATACTTATAGAAAAGTACGAATTCCATATAACGGGAACTTATATGAAAGTAATTATCAATATACATTGGTGTTCAAAGAAAGTGCATCACCCTTTAAAATTGAATTGTCGTCCGAATAACGTAAGTATATGGCAATATTTCTTATAGATTGCATCAGATAAGATTGACATACGTAGGTGATGACGTAATATTGCATCAGCTGTTACTTTCAGCTATATAAGCACGCTCTGCAAGAGTTGCAGTCATTCCTTGCTTGTGTCAGGATGGCGAGTTACGTGCAGTTGACGCCACGAAGAAAGAGTGCTATTCTTGCTTTACATGAGGAAGGACCCGTCATATTGCTTACAGAGTGTTTTGTAATCAGTCCACAGTGAGTAGATTTCTTTCCAAACTCAAGAATACTGGTTCTGCTGATACGAAAAAAGGAACCGGAGTCTCTACGCCTAAACAGGACCGTGTTTTGAAGCGCTTATGCCTTAAAAACTGTAAAGCTTTTTCTTCTTCGTCTGAGCTGAAAAAAGAATGGGAAGAACATACAGGAGTGGTAGCAAGTGCAGTAACAGTCAGAAGACGCCTCTTCAAAAATGGACTTGTAGACTGTCGTCCTAAAAAGAAGCGCCTCGTCACACAAAAAATGAAAAAGGCCCAATTAATTTTGTGCAAGGAGCATGTCAAATGGACATGTGATTTTGAAAAGGGCGGCTCCTAGAACGTCTGTTCAAATCCTCCTCGTATCTCTGTGAAGAACAGTATCACTACAAATGGGCCAGATATGTGTGTGACATAAGTTTGTGTGTATTCTGTGTGTTCTATTATATTCTGGCCTCTTGGCTACTTAGAAGCATCAGTCACCTGGACAGATGAGTCTGGGTATTCATCCATATCATGAGAAGGTGGGCCAGTCCCTGTAAAATACGTACCGTTTCAAAAGAGACTCTGGCTCACCTGATGTTGTCAAAAGGTGGGCCAGGTTCCAGAAGAAGAGAGAGAGGAAAAAAGAGAGAGAAGCTACACTAGTGGAGAGCTGGGGAAGGGGAATGAGAAAAAAGAAAAAAAAAAAAAAACGGTACGCTAGTGCAGAGCGCGACGAGAAAATGAGAATTTAAAAAAATAATAATAAAATAAAATTAAAAATAAATAATAAAATAAAAACAAATATAGATAATTAAAAATTTTAGATTAGTAAAATAATTTTTAAGCTGCTGTCTGGGGATCCCCATTCGTAGCCTGTGTTATTCTGTAGAAGACTTTCCTCCGCGTGAATACTTGCGTGGAGAAGTTCTGGAAGGCAGCCAAGTTCTGTGGTGTCTGTAACAGAATGTCCAGCTGATTTTCAGTGAGAGGGATGGTATTTGCTAGCTCTTGCCTCAGGTCCTCGTAGAGAGCGCACTCGAAGAGAAGGTGGAACCAATTCTCCTTGGCCCCGCAGTAACAACCGTCTATGAGGTAATCCGTAGCCGAGTGGTCAGGAGCGGGAGTGCAGTAGCACACGCTCTTTGAGTAGACCGGGGTTCAAGCCCCTGACTACTGAATACGATCGATCTGCCAACCCGCACTGGACCAGCGTGGCAGATTATGGTCCATTTCCCTCAGCATGAATTGTTGAGGAGGCTTCCATCCTGCAGTGGGTTGATAATGGCTGCAATTTACTTTTACTTTTTTTACTTTATGAGTATTAGGCCTAGTTGGAAGAGCTTCTCGTTCAAAATGAGCCATGCCCAATGACAAGGAATGTCTCAGGAGTTAGAGAGCCATTTCTGCGCTGAGTTAGAGGAGGGGAAAGTCACATCCGGCAGGAATCTCCTTGTAACTGTTCCCTTGGTGGAAGTGTCCCATTTTGTCTGCCAGATGTTTATTATCTCATTATGATAGTGTGTTCTCTATGCCTTAGGGTCGGTGTCAAGGTTTAGCTCAAGGTCCAAGATCTTGGTCGGAATTTTCTTGTTGATTCTAAATGTCAGGCCACGGAAGGTTACATACAGGTCCAGCGGAAGGGTCCCAGCTAAGACCTGGATAGCAGCAGTGGATACTGTCCTGCATACCCTATGGGTAGCCAGAAGCATTGTCCGTTGTATAGAGCCTAATTTGCGTATCATTTTTACCAATCCACGGTAATATTCGGTGGAACCAAGCACTGCAGTATACGACACGATCGGAAGGAAGACTGCTTTATAGTACAGCTGAAGCGACCGGTTGGACAGGCTCCCTGGCGATTCTGATGATTGAGCCTGAAAATTTTTTCGCATTGGAGTTGAGATGGATGAGGTGGGGGTGAAAGTTTAATTTATCATCCAGAACTAGCACATGTCAAATGGACCCCGAGCAGTGGAAGTCAGTTATTTTCTCGGATGAGAAGAAATTCAACCTGCATGGCTCTGATGGGAGACAAACGATTCGCCGTAGATCTTATTATTATTATTATTATTATTTGGGTTTTTTTTTAGGAACATCAGCAACTAAGGCCATATTGCTCCGGGGATATGCGGTGGTCATTTCCTGACCTTTCCGTATTTGGTGGGCACAGGCTCGAACCCCGGTCTAATCAAGAAGCGTGTGTCCGTAGATCTGGTGAAGAATACCGTCCAGAACGTTTTTTTTTTTTTTTTATGAAAACCCCAAACACGAGAGGTATTAGGATCTATAGTACTTAGTACCGTGCTTGGGTTGGAGGTTGAGAAGACGAAAGAAAATATTTGTTGACATTCAACTTGAACTTCTGTAGACTGTAATTTTCAGGAAATACGTGTGAAGGAAGGTTGTTCCAGAAAACGGCAGTTGAATGAATAAACGAGGAAGATGAAAAGTTGATTCTCTGAGTTTGAAGTTGGACAGTAAATGGATGTTGGCTGATCGCGGCACGTGTTGGGACTGTTTTGAAAGAGAGAGCTGGAATTATAGAAGCCAATTCAGAAGAACAGTGCCCATGGAAGTATCTGTAGAAGAGGCATGCAGCAGAAACAGTACGTCTATGAGACAGCGAATGGAGAGAGACTGTTAGAGATGATTTCATTAATTACCCTACCTGCCCTCTTCTGAACGGAATCAAGAAGCCTGAGAGAGGTTTTGGGGCCACAACCCAAGGTGTGTGAACAATTTTCCATGGTACGGCGGATTTGTGATTTATACAGAGTGAACAGCTGTTTGGAAGAAAAGTAACGGCGAGAGCGAAAGAAAAAACCAAGTTTTTTTTTAGAAGCAGAGGAAGCAATATTTGTAATATGCTTGTGCCAAGAGAGACTAGAAGTCAGGGTAATCCTCAAAAGAGATATATCAACTTGCCTAGAAATCGGAGTGTCACCAAAGATAAGCATAGGAGCAGAAGAATCCTTTTTTGCGAGATATAAGACAAGACTGAGTTTTAGAAGGATTGAAATCAACTAAGTTCTCTTTGTCCCACTGGAGAATTACCTGGAGATCAGCATTTAAGGAATTGGTAGCGGATATTCGAGAAGTTGAAGATGATTGAGCAGTGCAAGGTTTCTCAAAATGGAAAATGGGATGCAATGTGCTATCATCAAGAAGACTATGGATAGGATTTACAGTCAATGGAAGAAGGTCATTAATATACAAGAGGAAAAGAGTGGGGGAAAGCACTGAGCCTTGGGAAGCACCAGCATTAGTGGAGAACTTAGAAGACAGAGGGCCATCTACCATCACCCTCAATGAGCGATCAGAGAGAAAACTGGATAACCAATTACACAAAACACTTGGCAAACCATAAGATGGAAGCTTGATTAGAAGACCTTTATGCCAAACACGATCGAAAGCCTTTTTTGATGTCAAGGGCGACTGTTTGTGTTAAGAACCGAACTTTCCCATTGAATTTGTCTCTAAATGGATAACATATGGCAGGATATCACCATTTGATCGACATTGACGGAATTCATACTGCCGGTCGTTCAGCAGACGGAAAACGTTTTTAGGTGGTTTAAGAATTGGCGGTTAATTGATTTCTCCGTTACTTTAGGAAGAGTAGAAGTAATTGCAATGGGACGATAATTGGGTGGGAGAGATTTGTCACCCTTTTTAGGAACTGGCTGGATATGAGCAAATTTTCATGCAGAAGGAAAAACACCTTTTGGAATAAGAAAGCGAAAAAAGGTGGCAAAGAACAGGAGTAAGTTCGGGAGCACAGGTTTTGAAAACAAGTGGAGAAATACCATCAGGACCTGAAGCTTTCTTAGCATCAAGATTCGTCAAAATACTTCTGACATCCTTTTTGGCGGAAGACCACAGAAAGCATTGAATGGAGCATGTTGGGAGGTGTTTTACCAAGATCATTAATACATGAGTTAGAAGAAAAATGGGATGCAAGCAGGTCAGCTTTATCTTTGGCAGAAGTGACAACAGAACCACCTGGTTTGGACAGAGTTGGGAACAGACGTGGGCAAAAGTTGCGGTCAATAGCTTTGGCAAGAGACCAGAATGTTCGGCTGCCATTAGGCCAAGAAGCAAGTTTTCTATTCTTAGGCTGTTCAAAATCTAATTTCGGCTGATTAATAACTGCTTTACAATTGTTGCGAGCTCTGGTTGTGGCGCCTCCGTAGTCAGGAGCAGCAGTGCGTAGCACACGCTTCTGGATTACACCGGGGTTCGAGCCTGTGAACACCAAATACGGAGGATGCGGAAAGGTCAGGGAATGACCACATATCCCCGGAGCAATATGGCCTTAGTTGCTAATTCTCCTAAAAAACAAACAACAACAAGAGCTTTGGTTGTAGGCAGAAAATGAAACTGAAGAATTTGAAACAAGCCAATTACGATATACAACATTCTTCTCTTGAACGCCTTAGCACATTTATTGGAAAACCAAGGTTTAGATAAAGGACGAGATTTTAAAGTAGAGTGTGGGATAAAGGATTCCATTCCTACAAGGACAATTTCACTGACACGATCGAGCAAACGTTGAAATCAGAAGTTTTGAAACAGTAATTCGACCAAGGCAAAGAAGAAAAGAAATCTCGCAGGTCATTCCATTTTGCATTCTTGTAATGCCAAACTACACGAGGTTGGGAACTGCCATGAGATAAAGGCTGCATTGGAGAAGAGACAATCACCAAGTTGTGATCTGAGGTGCCTAAACGACCACTCACTTCATTGAGATTAGAATTGAGAAAATTTCTGTAATATAATGGATAGAAACAGCGAGACACTATTCTTACCTGTCTTTTTTTCTTCATTTCATGCTTCGCCGTGATGCTTGGAAAGTCTTTCTTCCACTCTGAAATAGTTCAGACATAGTCAACGTTTCTTTCCATCATCGGTTACGATATTAAGAATCTCCAGATATGACTCACCAGTGGCAGTGATCACAGAATATTGATGTGCGGTTTACTGAAAGATGTAGCTACCTTCAAGAGTAAATGGAAAGGCTTTTGTTTTCGTAAAGGTCACTAATGTGGTCTCAAGCAGTTTTTAAATTCTATACAGTGGGACCAACTGATGTTACCAACAGCAGATTCAAAATAGGAAGCATTCAAATAAATAATCATAGAAGCTGCCAATCTTTACATCCAACTGAAAAATACTATTCAAGGTTTAGACCTAAATGGATGTCAGATGAACTGAGATTCGATGTCAGATGAACTAATGAGATAATAATGCATATAAATTATCAGGTGATACGGAAGCCTATGGTAGATATAAACTACTCTGAAATAAAGTCACAAAGGAGGTTAGGCATGCTAAGACAAATTAAGAGTAGTTTTTGCCAAAGGATGCAAAGACCTCTACTTAAGTAAATATCAGAATGCAGTGGATGAATCACATTGGTCCATTTGATATTTATGGTTTTAACTGTTGCTGATTCTACTCTGGTTGCTGACAAACTGAATCAATATTCACACATTTGGAACACTTTACAGAAGAGGAAGCCAGAAGTTTATGAAACTCTAACAAGGGGCTAATTGATTTCGTAATAATTGAGAGGAAAGTGGAAGAGAAATTTTTGAAGCTGAACTTAAAAAAAGGCATGTGAGGTGGATGGATATATCCAATTATATTAAAGAAGGGAAGCAAACCTTTAGTTATAATTATGAGAGCAGCTTTGAATTCGAGGGAGGTCTCTGTGAACTGGATATGTGCGAATGTAACATCGATTCACAAAGGAGGGGAGGAAATCGGAGGGTAACATGAGTGAGTAATTATAGACCTGTTACCTTAACTTCTTCCAGGGAAAATAACAGAGTCGCTGGTTAAAGCAGTAATGCAGAACCATTTAGACAGGATTGCAGTGATACTGCGGTCAGAGCAGTAGTTAAGGCGCAATTTTTTATGACCAATTTGATTGGATACGATGATGAAGTAACAAAAGGAACTGAATGCAAAAAATAATTTTAGTATCATATAGGTTTCAAAAGAATATTTGATACTGTTGTACATAAGACTACTGTTATCGCACCTACTGACCTAGGCCGCCGCGAGTGATCCAACGCGCCGGTGCTAAGTACACGTGCCTTAAGTGACCGGGGTTCAAGTCCGTGACTGCTAAATACGGTGCTGTTTCTTGTATTCTGTCTATCTTGTGAACTCCTCTAACCTCTGGGTCGTCCCGAAGTATAAACAGAAATTATTTTACTGCATATCTTTCTGTTATTGGACACCTTACCACTGTTTCCATTGGTGTACAGCAGATTTCCACTGATAAACTTGATTCATTTCTTCTTGTTTCAGCCAAGCCGAAGATATTCCAATTCACATTTTCTAATTCCTTTTCCAGCTCTAATATCCTATCGTCACCGATGAGCGATCTTACATTGTAGTTCAGGCCAAGTTCAGTTTCCGTGCTTGGCAGCCTGGTCGTACCCAGAGATTCTTTGCATCCTCTGCTCCACTCTGATCCTCTCGCTGGTGTAAGAGGGAGAGTGAAAGTCGTTGGGGGACTTGAGGGCCAAGATATCCTCATGTAAAGTTTAATTTATAAATTAAATTTTACAAATTATTTTACTGCATATCTTTCTGTTATTGGACACCTTACCACTGTTTCCATTGGTGTACAGCAGATTTCCACTGATAAACTTGATTCATTTCTTCTTGTTTCAGCCAAGCCGAAGATATTCCAATTCACATTTTCTAATTCCTTTTCCAGCTCTAATATCCTATCGTCACCGATGAGCGATCTTACATTGTAGTTCAGGCCAAGTTCAGTTTCCGTGCTTGGCAGCCTGGTCGTACCCAGAGATTCTTTGCATCCTCTGCTCCACTCTGATCCTCTCGCTGGTGTAAGAGGGAGAGTGAAAGTCGTTGGGGGACTTGAGGGCCAAGATATCCTCATGTAAAGTTTAATTTATAAATTAAATTTTACAAATTATTTTACTGCATATCTTTCTGTTATTGGACACCTTACCACTGTTTCCATTGGTGTACAGCAGATTTCCACTGATAAACTTGATTCATTTCTTCTTGTTTCAGCCAAGCCGAAGATATTCCAATTCACATTTTCTAATTCCTTTTCCAGCTCTAATATCCTATCGTCACCGATGAGCGATCTTACATTGTAGTTCAGGCCAAGTTCAGTTTCCGTGCTTGGCAGCCTGGTCGTACCCAGAGATTCTTTGCATCCTCTGCTCCACTCTGATCCTCTCGCTGGTGTAAGAGGGAGAGTGAAAGTCGTTGGGGGACTTGAGGGCCAAGATATCCTCATGTAAAGTTTAATTTATAAATTAAATTTTACAAATGTGGAAGAATAAACTTCTCAGTTATTTTCGGAATCCTTGAGGCGACTATTTCTGGTATACTGTATTTGTAAATATTAGGATGAGTATGATTTTATCGGGTCTCCATCGTTGAGGGATGCATCTTCTGATGGTGTTGACCAGAAAGGCTGTTGAACTGGAATCGAGCGCGGGTAACTTTTCTACCTATTTTGTAGATTTTTGCTGAGGATGCTCATGTGGTATGTCAGCTGCATTTGATTGGATATTGATTTGAATCAGCTTTATTTAATTGGGGTATTTTTTCCTTCGGTTTTTTTTACATGTATGTGTGCGAGTGAAAGAGAATATTTTTATATGTGAATATAATAACATTTATTTTTATAAAATACCACGAACTTAGGTAGTAAATTAAATTAGAAACAGAAAATTGCTGGAAACTAGTCTCATAGCGTAATTACTTTTAATATTCATTATCATACTTAAAAGATGATCATAACAGCCATTTTAAAGAGGATGTTATCAAATGTGTTTACTTTTATCAGAAATGTAATCATTATTCTGTGTTAGGGTCCACCCTTCCCTCCTACTCAGGGGGAGAGAGATTTTCGTGACAATTTAAGAAAATACTTTAATAAAGAAATAATCGCATTGTAAAACATTGTTTCATGCATCACTCTGTTGAAATCAGATGTATTTTGGTCTCCTGATTTTAATTGTTTGGGTGTAGCCCTTACTAGCTAGCAAAAGCCATGGAAGAAACCATATTATTACTCTTCAGATATTCATAGTTCCGTGTCTGCCACTCGAGTTTCTAGTTTCGAGAATTTCCTGGAGTTTCGAGGAAATTCTCGCTAAAACCGCTTGAAATATCAAAATTTATAAGCACAGTGGCAAATCACACTGGAAACAGAGAAAACAAAGAGGAAATAAAAACAATTGGGGGAAAAAAAAAAAAAGCTTCTGTTTTGGAACGAGCTTCCTTTCGCGTGTTTTTCCCGATAGATACAAGCAGTGGCGGATCCAGAAAACAAATGACAGGAGGGGCACCATTTTGTCCACTAGAATAGCGATCACATTAGCATCAGTGTTGCCAACTTATTTCTTATTTGGTTTTTTTTTTTTTTTTTTTTTTATTTTTTTTTTTAGGAGCATTAGCAACTAAGGCCATATTGCTCCAGGAATATGCGGTGGTCATTCCCTTGACCTTTCCGCATCCTCCGTATTTGGTGGTGACGGGCTCGAACCCCGGTCTAATCAAGAAGCGTGTACTACGCACTGCTGCTCCTTCCCACCTGGCTACGGAGGCGCCCAGTGTTGCCAACTGTAGTCAGTTGAAAATAGCTGAGCCACAATGCAAAAATAGATGAAATCCTATATTAACAATTAAAAAAAAAAAGTTTTTTTTGTAGCTAAAGGGAATTAAACGCTTGGTGTATATTAATAATAATATTTGATGATTTTAATAATAGATAATATTAGACGAATTATAATAGATAATTTTAAAGTAATTACTGGAACGTGAGGCAGTAGGGAATGCTAAATAAGAGTACATGTTGCACTAAGGCTCTGTTCTTACTGTGGTACAAGTATAATAGAAACATTAAATATATAATTAGGCTTCTGAACTAATATTTTATGGAGTTATATCTCAGATTTGTATTCGGAATAGGTGAAGTACATCAGACTGATTAGAGTGTAATATGATCTAGTCAGAAAAGTTTTCCAAGTGGCTAACATGTTTCACAAATATTGTACAAAAATTATGTTTTAACGTCCCTGGATGAGTTCTTGTGACCACAGAATTCTTTGTCAGTCACATTAGACAAGTAATCACTTGAGGATTTTGGTTAAGTTAAAATGTATGCTAAATGACTAAGGTTATGAGGTGTCGCTATTATAAAGTATAAGGTATGTTAGTGTCTAACGGCTCCTGGGATTTCTCCCATCTCCGCGGGTGTACATTGTATCGGGGCCAGAGATTTGAAGTGTGTGGGGGTCATGTGCTGTATATTGTGTTGTGCCCTTTGTTTCTCCGGTCTATTAGCCGCCGAGCCCCTAGTGGGACCCGACGTTACCACACCATGCCACGGGGAGGCTGACCGGGTGTACCACTGTAGCTAGAGTACTCTGGCGGGTCCTGCCACCTACTTTCCTGGGATTTCAGTGGCTAGGACCAGATTTGAGAATGAGATGATCGCTGTTTCTTGAGCAACGGTTGTAATTTTAACAGAGCGCAGGGTTGTTCGCTGATAGCTTGTTCTAGCGCCAAATAGGTCGGGCAGTAATTTTGATTTAGACCTGTGGGGCATGCGTGTGTGTGTAGGTGTCGCTATTATTGAATCTGAAATTTCTTGCATTCGCCGGTCGGTTTATTGGACGAAATACTTGAGTGACCGTAAGAAAAGCTCATGCGACTCTCGCCTGAGACCGACTAACTCAACCACGTTGTGAAAGTCCCATAAAAATTCCTCAGTTCTTTTCCATCTGGTGTTGGCAGGATGGATATTATAACCACTGTCCTAACTGCGAGGGCGAGGTTTCGTGATCAGATTTTTATACTGGGCCGAGTGGCTACGACTGCGTGGAGACCGTAGGGCGGTTCTGAGAACACTTGGCCAATGGCCTAGTTTCAGTTTTATTTGTTCTATTAGGAAAAAAAAAAAAAAAAAAACTTTTGAGCCTAAAGGAAAGCAGGAACTCCGAAGTATATTGCATATACTCAGTAATTTTAAAGGTGATGGAATATATATAATATGGTTAATCGCAAGAGTTTCATTAGATTTCGGAATGAGTCCTTTGGATACGTGCCAGTGTATCAACAATACATAGTGGTTCAAAGAATGAAGTTGGCGACTTCCAATCGGTCAGTCTAACTTCAGTAGTGGGGGAATAGTAGTCATGGAGGCCCTGATTAAGAATGCAATAGAGAAGAAAACTTTCCCCTGGTGATGGGGGGAGGAGACTGCATTTGTCTCCTCCCCGTGGGACATGGGCTGCCCCCCCAGGCCACTCCTGGGATGCCTTCTCTATTGTCCTCATATTTCTGACTCCCCCCAGCCTTCAGTCTCTCTCCCCCACTCTACCTTCACACAAACGTACGTCCCACACAGTGGAAATTAAAAATATTCAAATCGCTCGCGACCCTTTCGGCCTAACAATTCTAGCGTAATTCTCCCTTTTTTTTCCCTTTACATAGGCTCTAACCACTGAAATCTCAGGAAATTAGGTGGCAGGGCCTGCCAGAGTACCATTTAATGACCAGTCAGCTAAATGACCAGATGAACAACGGTACACGACACTACACATATACATAATCCATACACTTTTAAACCTCTGGCATTGACAGTGTTCTGTTTCACACCTACAATGTATACTATGCGGCGATGGGGGAAATCCCTGGTGCTGTTTGATCCGAAAACACTTTACACTTTTATCCATATCATCTCTAGATAAGAATAGTTATCTCAAAGGGACAAAATGTAGTTTTTGTGAAGGGAAAATCTTGTTTAAATAACGTGACAAAATATTACTGTCGCTTATGAACGCAGGAAACTATTTTAGTTGAATTTCAGCAAAGAATTTGGTTCGTTCCCACACAAGAGAATTCTGTGCAAGTTGGAACACATTGGGATTACGGGTAAGATCCTAGGCTGGATTCCAGGATGGCCATACGACAGTATTAGTTAGTATTAGCCATATAGTGACTTGCCAAGCTTTGTAATCCACATAATCGAAGCTTTTCCTCCTACTGTCGCCCTTTTGTCACTATGCGAGCTACCCATCTTTGGACCCTTTTAAGAAGCTCGATGTCTTTTTCAGATGAAGCTTCTATGCTTATGCACAGTATTCCAAATTTAGTCTTACAATTACTTATACAGTGGGATTATGACCCTATCTGTACAGGATATTGTTCGATATATCACTGGGAGGACACCATGGGCTTCCTGGCTGCATCTGTTTACATTGCACAGAAAACTTCATATCTGCTCGTATCGTAACTCCCATATCCTTTTCTTCCTCTATTGTTTTTAATTAAACCCCATCAAGCATATAAGTTAATTTGGGGTTGCTGTCCCTCAAATGTGTTCAAGTCTACCTGAAGGCAGGGCTATAGTTACGAACAGGCGTATGGGGCGCTAGCTTCGGGCCTCACGACAGAGGCGATGGCCTCTGTAATCTCAAATTTTTAAAGCGATTTCTTTTTTAACGCCCTGATCTAAACTAGCGCCCACTTGTACCTACTATATAAAATTACAAAGCTTGGTAACCAGGCACCTCAGAGTGAACCCGATTGAGGTTATAAGGCTCTGAGAGAATTAGTAAAATGAATGATTAGTAAACAGAGACAGGCGAAATTTATTGAAAGTGTGGATGACTCATTTCTGCAAAAGAACCGATTAATTTCCAGATTAAAGGAAAATCACTCTATCCTAATTCTCTAATAGGGTGTAACAGTAGAACACAGGTTGATCACGGCGTATTATCCGCGTCGGGAACGTGCCTTAATCTTTTAAACTGGCTATGAACACAGGAAAGCAATTGACTAGAGCGACTTCTCGGTACAGTATGCAAGAGTCGGTTGTAAATGTGTTAGGGAAACCAATAAATTGTGATTTCCGTAAACGGATTTCGAGAGACCCGGGTCTCTCGAAATCCATTCGTTATATGGAAATTTTATTCGTTTTATGGAAGCTTTTATTTGGACCACTCAATTTCAAAATCTACAAGGTGATCCAAAAGTCAGTAAACAATTAAAGAATCGGTATTTCAGTGAATTTTTGACGTATGGTAACGAGATTTAGCGCAGAAATGCATAGAATTACATGGGTTTTTCCCCGAAAGAATGTCAATTATTTACAAATATGTCCACCAGGAGGCGCTTGATCTGTAACACCACAAAGAACCTCATAATAAATGTTCAATGTGGGGGCCTTCGTTGTCGAGCACTGCCTGAAGACGAGTAACGACGTTATGGACAGCATTTCTGGAGGTATCATTGATACCTGCCGTCGTATAGACTTTTAGCATTGCCAATGACGTTGGGTGATCTCTGTAAACCCATGACCTGAAGTCATGGGTTTACAGAGATCACCCAAAACCCATAACCAAAAATCGCAGGGCGTCAGGTCTGGAGACCTTGGTGGCCATTCATACTCGATTCTCTCCAAACGCTGAGAGTAACAGTTATTTCACAGGAGAAGCAATATGGGGTGGTGCTCCTGCATGAATCACGACATCCAAAGCTTGCCTTTCTCCCAGGCTAGAGATAACGCAGTTTCGTAAAGGACCAACAGTCATTGGTCCTTTACCACGTCGCATACCCTTCAGTTGACGGAAAAACCGCAAAGCTGCAGTTGCACATTCAGCGTTAAGGTATTAACGTTTCACCAACAGTGCTTTATCCGGTAATGATAACTTAGCTTCTTTTCTGTTTCTTTTCCAAACGTTCACTAAATTGCTTAGCTGTTGTCCGCGCAGTGCCTTTATAGCAGACACTTTCCTAACGTCATTTGTGGTACATTACCATCTGGTGGACACACCTGCAACTAATTTTGACATTATTTCGGAAAGAAATCCACGTAATTCTATGCATTTCTGCGCTAATCACGTCAAAAATTCACTGAACTACCAATTCTTTAACTGTTTACTGACTTTTGGATTACCCTGTATATAAGCTGAGATCCAAAACAGTGAAATCTAGATTAATTTAGCAGTTAATAATGCATCGAAAGTATGAATCTTGAGCATCCAAACGAAAAAGAGAAAAAGATCAAATTCTAAAACAAGTTCAGTGCTGTTTTTGTATATTTTACACTTATTGTAACGTTTTTGTGTTTAAACAGATCGGTAAAAATTTTTTTTTCTGATTATATTTGCAAGGTTTTTTTTTTTTTTTTATATTCTGGTATCTATTAGGGCTTGTGGAATTTGCAGAATCTCGAGGAATGTCAGTAATGAACCCTTTTTTCAAGAAAAGGGTGAGCAGAAAGTGGACAAGGACCAGCCCAAACGGATTAACAACTAATAAAGTTGACTTCATCCTTTCTTACAGAAGATATATTGTGAATAATGTTACTGTCCTGAACAAGGTAAGTGATCACAGAATGGTAAGATGCACACTTGATGTAGATATAAGAAAGGAAAAAACTGACTCCAGTAAATAATACGAAAGTCTTTGAGATAACAGAAGAGAAGAAAAAGCAGCTCATCCTAGAATTTAGGAACAAGTTTGAGCTTCTACAGACTTTTCAGGACAAAGATATCGACGAGGAACATAACAACTTGCTGAAAGTGATAAAGCCCAAGAAACATATAGGTAAAAAGAAATCAAAAGCAGAAAAAATTCGTCAAGAAACACTTGTGATGGTGAACAGAAGACGACATATGAAGAGCAAGATAAAAAGCGGCAAGGACAATATTGAGTATACTGAATTATGCAAAGCCATTACAAAGAGACTCAGAAGACATAAGAAGATATAATACAAGAAAGGCAGAACAAGCAGTAAGGGAAAACAAAGGACTTAAATCAGCAGTTATAAGCAGTAATGATGGAAGCCGTGGGGGAAGAGGAAATGATGAAAAGGAGCGAGGAAATGATGGAAGCCGTGGGGAACAGGGATCACAAATTAGCAACACATACGACATACCCGATATCCTTCCTGATGAGGTAGAACATGCATTGAAGAATCAAAGCCTTGGGTGAAGATGCAGTTACTGTAGAGTTGTTAAAATTGGGAGGAAGAAACATGACACAGAAACTGGCAAGACTCGTCACAAAATACATTAGGAAAGGTGTGATCCATGAGGAGCAGAATAATGCGATCATAATTCTGCATAAGAAAGGAAATAAATCAGAAATTGGCTATTATAGACCAATTAGCTTGTTGTCCCACATCTACAAGTTGTTCACAAGGACACTACTAAGAGATTAGAAAGAATACTTGATGAAAATCAACCGAAAGAGCAAACTGGCTTTAGGACTGGATTATAAACTATGGATCACCTTCACGAAATATCGCAGCTAATAGAGAAAGTAAATGAATAGAGAACACCACTGTGCCTGGCATTTGACTCCATACAGCATAAAGCAATGTTTCAGGCCAATGGAAAGACAAGTCATAGACACCCCATTCATTATGATTTTGAAGGAAATATTTGAGAAAGCTACCACCTTTATTAGACTAGACAAAGACAGCAGCAAATTTAAAATTGAGAAAAGAGTTCGACAATCAGACAATATCTCCAAAGTTGTTTACTGCTGCCCTTGAAGCTTGGACTGGTTGCAGAAAGGAGTTAATATGAATGGAGAGTACCTAAACCATTTACAATTGTAGATGACATTGTGATCATAAGCCACAATCCCAAAGAATTAGAGGAAAATCTTAACCAGTTATGCAGAGTTATGAATGTAAGGATTTCGGACTAAAGATGAATAAGGCTAAAACAAAAGCAATTCAAAAGGTGGATTTACACAAATTTGTATACTTATCTTGGACAAGTTATTAACTGTAATAATGATAAATGGCTGGAAGTCAAGAGAAGAATAAATTTCGGATGGCATTCAGGAAATATAGTCATATACTGAGGGAGAAATATCCCAATTTGTCTGAAATGTGAAATAATGAACCAATGTATACTCCCCACCATGACTTATGGAAGTGAAACTTGGGCACTCACCAAAAGAATGGAAGAGAAGCTGAAAACTATACAGCGAAGAATGGAACGAATAATATTAGGAATCGGAGTGTTGGATAAGAAGAGAAATACGTCAATTAGTCAGCAAACACAAGTAAAAGACATTCTTATCAAAACTAAGAACTGAAATGGACTTGAGCAGGACACATAGCTCGAAGAGATGATGACAGATGGACTAAGAAAATAGCAGAATGGTACTCAAGAGGAGCTAAAAGAAAACCTGGAAGACAACAATGGAGATGGACAGATGCAATTCACAAGTTCATGGGTAGTAAATGGATGGCCATTGCACAAAACAGAAAGAACTGGAAAGTTGCTGGAGAGGCCTTCATCCTGCAGTGGACTGAAAATGGCTGATGATAATGATCTTTAAAGGTGGCCCCACACAAGAGATTAGCACCTCGAGCCCCGAGAAGTGCAAGTACGATCCTGCCTGAAGGACACTGTTTGGCACAGATCATTAACGGTTGTCCCAATCTTTATGTCGTCTGTAAATTTTGCCTGACAGCCTTTACCTCTTAGTCAACGTTGTTTATGAAACTGAGAAACAACAGTGGTCCAAGAACCGATTCTTGGGGGACCCCAATTCTGATGTTACACCAATCTGAAGAATATCCATTACTTACAACCGTCTGCTGGCGCCTCCGTAGCCAGGTGGGCAGGAGCAGCAGTGTGTAGCACACGCTCCTTGATTAGACTGGGGGTCGAGCCCGTGACCACCAAATACAGAGGATGCGGAAAGGTCAGGGAATGACCACTGCATACCCCCCGAGCAATATGGCTTTAGTTGCTAATGCTCCTAAAAACCAAATAACTAACAAACAAACAACCTTCTACTCTGCAGCAGCTCGTCTTAGAACCTTTCCAGTAATCCCAACACGTTCTAGCTTGCACATCAACCTCTCGTGAGGGTAGTCAAATGCCTTGCTAAACTCCAAATAAACTAAGTCGAAATTGTTCCCTACATCCAAATCACGAGTAACTGTGTTAAATAGCTTACCAGGTTAGACTAATAATATTTTAAAGTAGAAAGCCTCGAACTAAGTAAAATTCAGGCTATAACATTAGTTAGTGCATTCGCGTCATTACTACATAATTGAATTTTTTTAGACAAACGGAAATTTGTACATTGGCATTGTATTGTACATCTCATATTGTGAAACCTGCATGGTGAGTTCTTCTCTTTATAGACGACTACTGTTACTTATTTTCAATTGAATCCCACCACTCAGACAGCTCTCTTTGTATCAGTAAAGGATAAATTAAAACCTTTTCCACACCCCTGCTTCCATTAGACAAGAGAATAAAAAAACCAAACTATTATATTATGGTTACCCGGTATTTTCTTACATATACCCATGTATTGTGTCTATAAATTGCGCGTGTACTCCTGTTTTGCAGGACGAACAAAACCCGTTTCTGGAGAAAAACCTTGCTATCTACGCCCGAGACCGACTAACTCAGCCACAGTTTAAAAAAAAAAAAAAGAAAATCCATTAAACTTCCTTGCGTTATCAATGGGATTCGAACCTGGACCTTTTCAACTCAGTGTGGAGAGGGCTGTGACGTTACCAATGTGTTACCTGCGCAGACAGACAAGAGAAAAGTGCTGTCGAAAACAAAGAAACACCTCACACTTAACTAGACTAAGATCGTCATTCACACCAGTAACTTAGAGACAAAAGCGGTAACCAGACTCCCTCTCACACAGAGCCACTCCTGTGGAGGGCTTAGTCTGTGAGACTGCCAGATTGGTAGCCACCCCTTTGATCCATGCAGGGTGGCTACCCTGAATGGATCAAAGGTCGTCCACATTTCTCATTCTGCAGACAGTGTTTACAAAGTAGCCCTTCGATTTGTCAGGAGAGACCAAGCCAGCTGCAGGCATCAAATGCCTGCAGCTGGCTTGGTCTCTCTTCTTCCTGAAACAAAGCTAAGCTAACTTCAGTTAGTATTTTCCCATCACACTAAACTAACTGTTACCATGTATCATCTAGTAGATCTAGACAACACCACTACTGCCTAAACCTTTGTTCTCCATGTTGTTCCAACTGTATTAAAAGAAAGCCCCTTATAGCAGCATGCATCGAGCAAAGCACATAATTAGATATTTCAGTAAGATTCCTGTATTTTTCTTTTCCTCATTGCCACACCTGGTATTTTTCTTCATTGATGGAAAAAAATTTGAGAATATGCATAGCTCTGGACAGTAAAGTGTGTTAGTTGTCTGACAGCACTGGGGTTTCCCTCATCTCTGTGTTGTATTCTTTGTGACACAGAACTCTGTAGAGGCCAGAGATTTAAAATGTGTGTGGGGAGTGGTTTGTTGTGTAGTGTTATGTTCTGTTGTTTCTCTCACCATTTAGCCATTGGGCCCCTTATTGGGACCCACCATTGCCCACACTTTGCCACGAGGAGGCAGGTGAGGCACACAGTAGATTATATAAGTACTCTGGCAGGTCCCACCACCTACTTTCCGAGGATTTCAAAGACCTAAAAAAGGGGGGGGGGTGAACACTAGAATTTGGAAAGGCCGAAAGAGGTTTGCGAGAAAGCGGTTGAATTATTTGTCGCTGATTAGAATTTGGCAGCATTGTTAGGGGCGTATGCGGTGGATTTAGTTGGAGACTTGGGGGGGGGGGAACAGGCAGAAGGAAAGGATGGGGATTATACAGTAGGCATCCCCAAAGAGATCAGTGGGGGACGAGCCCACCAGATGAAGTATGAGGAGGAGACAGAGACCAGTCTCCTCCCCCCCCTGCCTGGGGATGGGGCTTGAAAGGGAACTGGGTTAGAGTACCTGTCTTCATCGGTGATGGTTGTCAGGTCCATGTCTTGTCAAATATGGTAGGAAGGTCAAACTGCCCATCCTGCTCTGGCTGTGGGATATGTTAGCTGGCAGTGCGGAACCCACCAGGTGGGGGGGAGCGACATTTACTTCATCCATAATCTGCATTCTCATTCTACTTGCATTCTGTTTTTATACTTTTTTTTTTCCCTTTAGGTTTTATATATATATATTTATTTTTTTTTTTTATTTTTTTTTTATTTATTTATTTTTCACTCACTCATTCATCACTTTCTCACAAACACCGGGGGGGGGATGCAATGGTGTGTAATGTAATTTAAATACTGATGCTTAATAATTAAGCTAAATAAGAAAGAATATAAAATATTAAAAAAGTTAAGTGTGAACTTAACTTTAACATTTATGGTTTGTGTTCTTTTTCTCACACACTTACACTCTCATTCATTTTTCTGGCTTTCATTTAAATTGTTCAACCCTTGCTTTCTGCACTGCACTCTCTGGGCACCTCAACTTACTATTTATCTTCAGTTGTGGCGCAGGCCTAGCTGCAAGTATTTTGCAGGCCAGAGAAAATGCAGTCAGCATTGTTAGTAAATGTTTGTTAGTATATATAAAGTAGTGTAAGTTATTATTAACTTTGTATTCTTTCAGACAATTACAGTTGCTCTTCCACTTATTCCCATTCACCATAACACTTATTCACTCTCTTTTCCTTGTGCTGGGTCCATCTTTCTTTCACCAAAACTGACGTTTATTCCCTTTTACCATAATCCCTAATTCACTCAGGGACCAGCCTATTCATTCTATCTTTCATTCTACTTGCGTCCCCTTGCTATCAGCTTACTGATATTTTTCAGCTAATCTGCTTCCCTGGCTGCCCATACATCTCCCTCCGGTGCCTCCGTAGCCAGGTGGGAAGGGGCAGCAGTGCATAACACACACTTCTTGATTAGACCGTGGTTCGATCCCGTCACCACCAGATGTGGAAAGGTCAGGGAATGACCACCGCATATTCCCGGAGAAATATGGCCTTAGTTGCTAATGCTCCTAAAAACCAAATAACATCTCCCTCCCCCACATGGTTACTTATTTGGTGTGGGGTCCCAGGTTCCTACACATGGCAGGGTAATCCTAGGGTGTATCCAGGTCAATCTGGTTTTGTCATGTCAGGGTACAGAATACTGCTGTCCTGACAGTTATTAGGTCATCATCTGGGCGTGGTGGGAGAAGTGGGCAATTTGAACTATTGATTATTATTTAATTTCTGGAGGGCTGAATTGCCATTCTTTGGCTAGTTCTGCACATTTCAAATACTTTCTGTGTGAAGGTTGTAAAGGCTTTATAATTTTCCTCTTCTATAATGAACAGATATTCTTCTTCCCTTGGAAGGGGGCCAATCTGTGCTATTAGCTGTGTTCTGGGGATGTCATAAATTATACATTCGTATAGAATGTGTGTCCAGTCTTCACTCTTGCCACGTGTGCAATTTGGGTCATCAGTCAGCCCCAGAGAGGTTAGTTTTGCATTTAGGGAGCCATGACCTGTCAATATGAATGTTGTAAAAAGTCCAGGGGCATACCACTTAGGCAGCTTTGGGCTGACCATTGCCACCCATGGCAGAAGCCTTTTGGTAACTGGACCTCTGGTTTCCTGCTCCCATTTTGTTTGCCACAGCTCACGAAGCTTTGTGGCTATTCTTTTTCTTTCAGCATTGAAAGTGCTGGATGTATCAAGGGCTATCCCCAGAAATTCTGTGGGTATGCCCTTTTTAAGTCTATAATACAAGCCTCTTTTGGCTACTTCCAGGTAAAGTGGGAGAGCTCTGGCGAGCAACTGTAGCACAGATGGGCTCACTGTGCAACATGCTCTGGTAATGGTGAGAAGTATTGTCCTTTGTATTGATTCTAATTTATTCCTGTTTCTTACTATGGCCAAGCAGGTGAACCACACACTGGCTCCATAAGTTATCCATCAGTGATAACAGGTAGGAACATTGCATGGTATATGATTGCCAGGGTCTTTCTTTTGAGTCCTCAGTCTGATTGACTGATCATGGCAATCATACCTGCATAATTTCTCACTTTCTTTGCCAAGTAGATTAAATGGGGATAAAAAGTTAATTTAGAATCAAAGACCACTCCAAAATATTTTAGTTCTGTAACTATTTTTATAGTAGTTGTGTTAATTTTAATTTGTGGACGTCTTCTTATGTCGAAATTGCCCTTTTAGAAGTATTTGTTTGGTTTTTTTCAGCCAATATTTTGAGCATGTGCATTTGTGCCCACTCCTGCAGCTGCAAGAGGGCGGCATTTGATCTTTGTGGCTGTTTTCCTTTTTACAAGGAAAATCATATCATCTGCAAAGGCCAGGCTTTCCACAGGGCCCAGATCCAAGGAAAAAAGTTCGTCCAGAAGAAAGGGCCAAGGATTGAACCCTGTGGACAGCCTTTATTCATAGGGTGTGTCAATTACAAATGGCCCAGCATATATTTCTCCTCTGAATTTTTAACTGTTGTCAGTAGGTGGTGCATGGCATCCTCCATAGAGTTGTCCTGCTTAAAACTATACTGATTGCTGGAATGTAAACCTGCTTCTGTATTGAGCTAATCTGCTATATATTAGTCTTTTGTATATTTTCCCTAGTACAGGGAGTAGGGCTATTGGTCTATATTATTTGGGATCAGTAGGGGTTTCTCAGAATTAATTTTAATACAGCTTTTTTCTATATTTTTGGGAATATACCTTCTGTCATACAGTTATTATGTAGTGCTATTTCCACTAATTTGTCCGGTGCTATTTCCACTAATTTGTCCAACTGGGTGTGGGATTGATTCCCAGTTTCAGTCTGAAAAATACTGTCTAGGATGTTATTTACAGAGTTTGCCCAACAGGGTTGTGGTTCTGTCTGGTTTGACAGTAGTTTCTAAGACATCTCCTCTTGGCAGTTTGTTGGTCACTATAACCCCAAGGGTTATTATTTCCAGTGGTTCCCACCAAGTGCCTCCAGCGTTCCTTTTTCTTGTCTCTTATGAGGGCTGTATACTGATTCCTGGGAGTTTTATAAGAATCTCTCAGTGCATTCACCTCATTTTGTGGCCAAGAAGTTCTGGCTCTTTGAAAATTTCTCCTCGCCTGGTGCACCCTTCTCCTGAGTACAGTCATTTCAGGGCACCACCAAGGGGACTGCTTGCTTCCTCTGTTTTTTCCATGGGATAGACAGGTCTGCTGTTTTTGTTAAAATGTTTGTCATAGTCAGTGCTTGCTTGTCCGGGCTACAGTTGCTTGATCTAGACTACTAATTTTCGTGTTCGCAGAACATATAGCTGAGCTGCTATATGTTCTGCAAAAATCTGCCAGTTTTGCCTTTTTGAGGTTATACCTTTTTGATATCCAATAAGGAGTGTTGGGGTGTTTGTGATAGCTCTGGACACTGAGGGAGGAGAAACTGCAAAAATAGCACCTGATATCTTGTTATTCTGAGAACGCTTATACAAACTCTTTGTGTAACCAGACAATACAAAAAAAAAAAAAAAAAAAAAAAACAAGCATGTTCAACTGTTGCAAGACAGTGGAAAATGCTTTTTTTTTTTTCTGCCTCAAATAGGTGGTGCCCATGGATTACCTCTAAGCCAGCTCACTGCAAGAAGCATACCAAATATGCTTATGAATGTTGCTAAAGGTCTGGGCAATGTCTAGCTTAGACCATGCCCGAGGAATAGGTAACAGTGGCATATTCATATGGAACATCTCCCAATATAATTCAGCCACTTCTATTTTATTTCCCACGTTTAAACCACCAAGAACCAGCTGCTGGGAAAATTTGATAACTTGATTGTAGAAGCTTGGTATAATTTCTGCAGTAGGACTAGAATGCACAATTCCAAATAATTAATGAGCCTTCCACAGAATATTTTGCTAGGCTAGATGCCACATGTGCACCCATCAGGACTACCTGAACATACGTTAGTATGTAAGCTCATCGTAACCAATTTATGTGTAGCTTCCCAGCGACTTCCTACAATATGATCTCTGTATTACCTCTTCCTGTAATATCTGGGTTGCCTCCTGTTCCAAAAGAATTGGAACAGTGGTTAATGTAGTCTGTTTTGAGCAACATACTTAAAAGGAGTTATTGTTGCAATATTTATTAATACCAGGTTCGGAATTGCCCACATAATTAATACCCTTCCTGCAAAAGATATTGGCCCAAGTTCCATGGAGTCTTCCCAAGAACTTAGCAAGTTTTTACCATGGAACAATTAATGAAACTTACTTCTAAGGTCATGATAGGGTTGCTGGAATAGGAGAAGTCTCTCCAACAATTGCTGTGCAGGGCTAATGCACCATTGCCTGCACTGTTTTGCTCTTGTCAATAAACAGGCCACTATATAAACGGAAATAACTGAAAAGCTCCAGAGCTGTCTGTAATGAGGCATCATCTGATACTCCCAACACAACATCACTGGTATGTGCTATATAGTCAGGGAAGATGAATTCCTCTGATGTTATTAGCAAACTTATTGCAGGTTCCAAAGCCAGAGAAACAAGTACATGGCTTAAAGGGCATCCCTGCCTGACTCTTTGCTTCAGCTTTATCATCAATGCACAGCTTTATCATCTATAGAGACTGATGATAGCTGCACCCAATAGAGAATCCATTCTGAATCTTTCTAGCATTCTTTGTATACAGTCATGAGAGAGTTTGTCTGACACTTTTTACAAGTCAATTGCATTTATAAGGTTGTAGTGCTTTTTCCTAGAGTAGATCCGAAAGTCCTGCAGATAGAAGAGATTGGATGTCATGATCCTCTTCGGAATTGCATACATTGTTATCACCAATAATGGAGCCCAGGTTTCTCTGAAAGTGCATATTTAGCATTTATGAAATATTCCAAATAGTTCTGAGATTTTTAGTCTATATTAAGTAATATAACTTTTAGTATTTATTAAGTAATGATATTGGTTTCCAGTTTGCCATGACATCCCCGTTTTGCCTGTTTTCTTATAAAAATGGTTTGGATCTCCTTGAAGCCTGCCAGAACTGCCTGTCACAAAGAAGTTCGAAAAAATGACGGTAGAATAGGACCAGTCATCTTCCAGAACTTTTTTTTCATGAAATTCCAGTATGAGACAGTCTGGGCTTGGTGCACCCCCCCCCCTCATAGAGTACAATACTGATGGTACTGTGGACAAAGATTGGCTGATTATGCATACAACTGTGAATAGCTGAAAATTGGGCAATATTGCCCAAATAAAAACCAGTTATTGGGAAGAAAAGGTCCCTTGAATGCAGCATATAACTCTTCATAATTTTCAGAAAAACAATTAACTATTTCTTCTGTTGTATTGTAAGGATGTAGGCCATCCTGAATATGTTGAACAGAGTGCTGTGCAGGCGTGTTCCATAAAACGGATTGAAGAAAAAGGTCAAATTTATTTGCTTCTCTAATGAACTCTCATATCACTTTCTGTTCTGCTTGTGATTCTGGTTGTGCCCATATTTAGTTTTGTGCCACCTCAGTCTAATATTGTCATGACAGTATTTCAATAGGTAATTAGACTCATAAGTGTCTTAGTTTTTCTTTGTTCTTAATACCCATTATTCTTTCCAGATGTTGAAAGGCCCTCTTCACTTCCCTTTTAAGGTTATTCCATGCATCTCAGGACCAGCAGCTGAAGCTTGTGTTCAACAGAGTGCAGATTCTCCTGTAGGAGAGCCAAATACTGCCAAATACCCTTTCCCTGGTCAATTGTGGAAGACACTGCAAGGTCCATTGCTTACTAGCTTGTGATTGGACACAATGCAACAAAGTTGGAATGTTTGACCCGAGAGGCATTTCTAGCAATGATACATGGCACATAAATGCAGTCATTGCATGTATCTAGTGTCCAGGTTGCACCATGTTTTACGGGGGTTGTTAATCCACCAGACATCAATTGTTGTGGCTCAAACAAATATTGCTTAATACTGAAGCACCTATAGGCCATGTGCACGATCTCCTGTGCACATTTTGTTTATAACAGGATCGGCCACACAGTTCCAGTCCCCACCAAGGCCTATTCAATGGGCACCCAATACAAAGAGAAGCACACTACCAAATACCTGCATTTATTCTGGAGTAGCATAGGGCACATTGACATTCATAAGATGTAATATGCTAGGATCTAATTTTGCCAGTCGACATAACTCTACCTTCCACGTCTCTTTGCAAATTGCTAAATTTTTGTACAATAGGTGGTATTATTGCTACCTTCTTGCATTTCTTTCCTCAAAGTTTGAAAAACCTAAGCATTTAAATCTGTTTTGAGGCCGCCTTACTTCTATAATGTTATAGAAAGAGGTTTCTTGAACGAACAAGACGGTAAACCAAGTAATAACATCACCATCATGCATGGGGTTGATTGTGACTGTGGGAAAAGCCCCTCACATTAAGAGTACCAATACTTATCATCCATGTGGCACATGAGATAATAAGGAAGCACCTAAATGGGACAAAGCCACCTCTAATACAGTCATGTTGATAAAACACTGGTATTCCAGACTGCGTAACTGCCTTCTATATCTGTTATTATTATTATTAGCCATATGGTGCAAGGAAGCCTGAGGCTTATGCTGCACCATCCAAAAAAAAAAAAATTCCAGCATTATTCCTGAGAGAAAGAGAGAGAGAGAGAGAGACCAAGAAAAGAATGATGATATCCAGCTCAGGACCCTGGGTTTGCGAAGCCCATACTCACCAGATGTGAGCCCCTGTTCTGAACTTTTGCTGACTATATTTTTTATAAAGAATTCTCCCCATTGAGTTCAACTGTGGCTAGCTTCCCTCCCCCAATCTGCCTAGAAAAATCTCTGCTCACCTAAATAGTCTCTTATTGGATGTATAATTGGTTTGAATTCTGTGCTTTACAAATTGCAGAATATGTTTGATCCTCTGAACTGCCATGCCCCTTTCTTCTCAAGTCTCAACCACTTCAACCTAGTTTTTTTTTTTTTTTTGTCAATTCCTTTGTCATGGCTTGAGCTGTTCTGTAGTTTAGAAATCACACACTGTTTTGGCTACTTTTTTGTTTTGGATGCCTGCTCAGAGACATCTGGGCATTTCAATTGTGTTTTATCCACTTGCTTGTTCCTCCATCTGTTACCTGTGATTCTGGCATTTCCTGTGCCTCAACTGTAGTAGCAGTATGAATTTGCACTACTGATACTGATATGTAGATCTGCCTGTGAACATGTTCTAGACAGTACATGATAAACCATGAAAACCAGTGCATTATATAGGAATGCTGGATTTTGACATGTGCCCATCACAGTCTCAAAAGTCATCACCCATACTGCAGGATAGAATGGATGGAGGTCCTTGGAGCTTGCTTTGGAGATAAACATGGGTTTCACCACTCTAAGCAAAGTGGCAGTTATATTGCTCCAGTTGATGAGAGTTGTCTAAATTTCCACATCCTGAATGACCTGGTTTACAGTGAAACCAGTTTTTTTTTCCAGAAAATTTAGTACAACATTACTTTCAAAGTTTAGTTATATATAAAATGTTTCTTTATTGAAAAAGAAAAAATAAAATCACAAGCAGTTAGTGCAGGAATGAGTAAGGAACCCACCAGTTTGGTTTCATTGGTTATTTTCCAAACTTCCCACCTACCATCAGATGTTTTTATGATGGGGAAACCTTTTTTTTTTTTTTCCAGAAAATGTAGACCATAATCAACTATATTCTCTTACATTGTTGATAGAGACTGATGCTAAAAGAATATTTTTTTTTTTTTTTTTTTTTTTTTTTTTATAGTCTGAAGGAGAATTTTAGTAAATCTGAAATGTAGCCTAAGATAGCAATGGCGAGATCAAGACCACCTCCAAGAGCTACAATGGAACATGTCTTAAAAGACCTAAGCCGGACCAAGTTCATGATGATGGTGATGATTAAATGTAGCCTTAAAAAAGTTTTAATAATTGAGAACATAAAAAAAAAAAGTCTTAAAGGCTGTAGATTGTGGCATGGTAAAAAGGGAGACAAAGAAACATTCTGCATCATCTATATTCCATTCCCACCCTGTACATTATTCACGTCTTTTTGATTTGAGCATTGGGAAGAATAAAACTGAAAGAAAAAAAAAAAGAAAACAGATATGGAACAAAAAAAAAAAAAAAAAAAAAATGATGGTAGGTGATTTTCATGGAATTCCAAATGTTTGCTCATTTGACAATACATTAGAATTAGTAATCCACTGGTACTTGTGCAATTTAAAATTATATACGATAGACTTCCATTATAATACTCCTCAGCTTTTTGTTAAATTCAATGTTGTTTGCTTTCTTTTCTGGCACAGCAATTGGTGTCGTATGTGTGTTTCTGACATGGCATCGATAAATTTATTAATGATAGCATTATCATTACGTTAATACTAATTTATCATACTTGTAATACTCAAGATATGTTTAATTTCATTTAATAAAATCTTTCAATTCTTTTTAATAACATGCAATAAAAGGACAAAAGTGATAAAAAAAAAAAAAAAGGTGCAACACCTTAAGGGTCCAGGTTCTCAACTTGCATAAAAGTGTTGCTTCACAAACACCACAAAAAAAAAAAAAAAAAAAAATCAATATTATGTAATAATAATTATAAAGGGAGTTTACTATATTTTAGATTGTTAATGTTTAAATTTGTATTAAGGTGTGCTGAATCATGAAAAATGTTAAACATGGATTAATATTTTAAAATTGTAAAACAAGTGATCATTCCACTGTGTCACAAAGGAAAGTTTAATTGAAATTTATGTACAACCATCTGGGAAGGGCTGTCACATGTTACGATAACTGTAGATGAATTTCAGTCAATTAACTTTTATACTACAGTGAAGTATTTATTAAGTATCAAAGCCTACATTTAAAAAAAGCTATTCCTTTCAACAGTTGTGTTATCAACATATTAATGCATTCTTTAAATACATGAAAAACTTCTTTTGTCCTGTAATTTATAAATGTATTTGCTTATGCAAGTATGCATTTTGTTGGCATTTTATTTATTATTATGGTATTTATAAAATTAAAATTGATATTCAATTAAAATAAAGTGGAAATTAGTACCTATGTATGTTAGAAAAGTGAATAATGATCTTTTGCTGAAAATGGCTACATTTGGGTAATGGCTTAAACTGGAAGAAAAATGACCAATAAAAATCTACAGCAGATCCAGCAAGAAAGTCCCAGAGTGGCTGCATAGTGTTGCAGTTAATACATGCAACTCAATTTGTTGTTGTAAAGTTGCACATTTCAGTCTGAATCTACACATACATAGAGACAAAGAAGCTTATTGATCTTTCAATACATATTTTGTTGCTGTGTGCATTTGAAGGCATTTATTTTATCATGATTTCAGGGTATGAAAAATGTCAATTTCACACATTTCACAAATATCAAATTTTGCCAATGATTAAGGAAATCTGTTTCTGAAATACTGTAAATGATGGATCAAGTTAGCATTAGCATTAGTAGAGGCATATGATGCAAGAAAGCAAGCTTATGCAGCACCAGCCAAAAAAAAAAAAAAAACACTTCATTTCACCCCTCTGTTCATTCAAAATACCTGTCCAGCTGAGCCTTAAATTTATTTAGGCTATCAACTTCCACAACAAGGGATGGAAGTCTGTTCCACCAACTAACTACCCAATGGCTAAAGGCAAATTTCCACACATCTATCCTACATCTGTCTTTCCTCAATCTGAATTTATGCCCTCTCAGGTGATTATTCTGAGCAAAAGGAAGAATCCCATCGGCATTGAGCATGCTCAAACCATTCAAGGCTTTATACAGCTCTATCACATCACCTCGTTGGTGCTTAGTCTCCAGACACTGTAATTTGCAAAGCTTCAGCCTTGTTCCATTCACTAATCTTGTTGCCCTTCTCTGTATTCGTTCCAGCAGCTCTACATCCTTCTTGAAATGAGGCCTCCAGACCTGTATACAGTACTCAAGGTGTGGCCTGACCATTGCCTTATACAAGGGAATAATCACCTCCTTATCCCTACTAGAAAAATTCCTGTATATCATTGACAAGACACTATGAGCTACTCTTGCAGCCCGTCTGCAGAGAAGATTCTCCATCTCATAATACCATAGTTTTAATGGCACCATATATTCAAAGAGAGAATAAAATGTTTAGTAGGCTGTGCCCATGCTGGAAGACTAACTGCAGAAGGAAAACTGACATCAGTACCACTGTGTGACTGTTCATAAACGTGGATGCTTTAAGCATTTCACACATGGAAATGTTGGCATGGAATTTTAAGCAATTATTCAAACATGCATAATGGTGCATGTTTGAATAAATATCAAACATGTTGTGCAGCAAACAGTGCCTTAGATATTTGCTGATGACGAATACAATGATTAGGTAATGGTTTGCGGTGATCCCATAATGGCATCTGATAATGATACATCGTCCCTCCTGTCGGTCATTGTCAAGAATGATTCATTTTATAAACAAAGTGAAATCACAGGTTTACAAATCTGCCTCATTTGCTGTGAAAAAAAAAAAAAAAAATGGTAAGGCAGGTTGAAAGGGAAATTGACATTAGTTTTTTTTTATTTGACTGTTGCAGTATCATGCATTACAAACTCATTCTTCAAGGTGCCACTGTGAATGAGGAAGTTGCTGCATGATGACACACCTGCACATTTCTCGTTTCTTTTGCAACACCAGCTTGTTAAACAAAATAAAGTCGTTACCACAGGTAAGAACAGTACTTACCTGTTTTTTCCCTAACATTTTCCTTTTCTCTAAAATGAGACGATACTTATGAGGCAATTGCTTTGCTTCTGCAGCAAACAAGAGGTTAGTGGTGCTCAGCCGACCGGGCTAGCCGAGTGGGTAAAGTACCTGCCCGGCAACCCAAAGGTCGCGGGTTCGATTCCCGCCTCGGGCTTGGATCAAAGTACTGCAAAAACCTTGGGAGGTGCAACATGGCCACAGAAGCCGATGCGCCAACAACTACCAAAAAAAAAAAAAAAAAAAGTGGTGCTCTGTGTTATGCAGCCATAACTCTTCTTCAGCAGCAAAAATGAATTGCTGTCACAAAGAGTACTTTGAGAGTTAGCTGTGTTTAGGTTTATAAAGTTTAATACAAGAGTCTGGGAAATTTTTGGCTGTACCATGTGTGTATAGTGGAGCCATGACAAAGTGAATACAGTATTACTGGGATGTTTTTTATGCTGCAGCGAGCATTGGCCGCATCCAGACACTTAAAACCTTGGCACAAGTCTGTTCATAATCTACAGCTGATCATCAATGATAAGTAATAATGTAACATGGTAGATGAAGTTTTTAATGAAAATAGTTTGCGAAAAGAAATTTTTTGAGAGAGAAAGCAACATAAATGAAATTTTTATTCAGAAAGAATGTTTACTAATGAGTGACATCCGATTATATGCATTTTCATATGAAAATGCACAATGTGGCCATTTTATCATTACTATATATAAATACATATAACATAAATATTACTAGAAACACTGCATATTTTGTTAATTTGATCAGTTTTCTGGCATTAAATTTGAAAATGTGATTTCAATCACTGAAACCATGACAATATTACAATAACATTAGTGTGAGAAAAGATTTCAGTTAATATGGGAAAACATGTTAACAGGGTTCTGTTTAAGCTGCATGGACATGCAGTAGTTTTGGAAGTGCTATGCACTATTTTCTGGAATGCAGCCAAACATGGCTGCACCTTGATCCAACCTGCCTAGGATTCCTCTTCACATGAAGGCTTGTATATTTCTATTATTGGAATACAAATTATCCTTTATGTGCAGTAAAACTCAGAGTTACATCAAATATAATTCAAAGAAATTTTTTTTTTGGGGGGGGAATGTATCTCCTTAACCCTTACAGATAAGAGATTGCATTGTCTTACTCTCATTAAAGGATGTTTAAGGGAGGTGTACAAGGATTATTTCCAAATATTCAGAATGGTTTTCATGAAGCAAAGTTTATATTTGTAAAATATAATTTTTATAATTATCTGTTATTAAATTATTTTTCCAATTCACATACACATGATTATTATAGTAAATGATTATAATCATTATTGTATGATCACCAGCCATGCAATGGCGTAAAGAAGCACGCAAAGCAATATTCATTTCACACACTGATAAAAAAAAAATTAGTGGGAACTATACATGTCAATGGTACTTTAATTTACATTCCCTCAATGATATTGGATGAGAGTGCATTCTTTTAATGTGTAACATAACAGATCAGATTTGTTATAAAAATGTTTACGGAATAGGTTCAATAAGTTATAAGGGAGAAGTGACTTTTCAAAGGATCTCTGTGTCACCTTGGTAAGAAGCAACATACCTTTCAACAAGTTAAGTAATTCAGTTTTCAAATAATTTTTGGGAAAAAAATTATACAAATCTAAACGTTCCTGATGAAATCTACCTTGAGGAAGAATTATCATAATAATATCGTTATCATAAATATTATAACTCTCAGAATACTTTTGTTAAGGCTTTGAAAACATTGAGCAAGCTCAATGCTGATGGGATTCTTCCTCTTGCTGAGACTACACGCAATGAGGGACAAATTCAAATTGAAGAAGGATAGTTATAGGATTTGTCAATATGTGGGTAGTGTTTTTTTTTTTTTTTTGGCTGATGCTTTTAAGTTTGCTTTCTTGCATCATATGCAAAAATAATAATAAAATTGTGAAAGTTGCTTTATCGAACCTACCTTCTTCAAGGTCAAAGTTATGGCTGAAGCAGATAGTGGCACCACTTGATGTTGCTCCCAAGAAATAACACTACTATTGGATGCAAGTGGGTGGAATGATTCCCATCTGTTCGGGTCACCAAATAGCGAATAGCAGACAAGAGAAAGATTATCACAAAGAACCTGATAGCTCCTGAAATCTACTGGGAAAAAAATAAAGCAGAATGTGGGT
This sequence comes from Mastigoproctus giganteus, assembly GCF_048544385.1. Classification (NCBI taxonomy): domain Eukaryota; kingdom Metazoa; phylum Arthropoda; class Arachnida; order Uropygi; family Thelyphonidae; genus Mastigoproctus; species Mastigoproctus giganteus. The sequence continues at coordinate 170,024,099 of NC_143579.1, read as the reverse complement.
AGAACTGCAAAGAACAAAGAATATGGACAACACAGAACAAGAAAAAAATACATCACATCCACATGATTGAAGTGGAAACAGAATGAGGTCATGATATCCAGAGTAGCAGATGATCGGAATAAGGTCCTAAGAGAATTAGAAGGATTGGGCCTCTACATACATAGACCCAATAAAATCCTGTGGCAAGTCAGTCACAGGGCACCTCAATTGGCAAATAATACCCAATTATCTCAACAACAATGAAGTGAGAACTAGAGGCCATTCACACAGCTGTGTACTGTGCAGAATTACTTAACAAGTACAGGTCGCTGGTGAAAAAAAGCTGTGAATTAGGGTTGAATTTGAAAGTGTCTGCAATTCTGCCCAAACACGATAGGAGGGAGTATATGATGAGAGCCTTGTCGATCAATTCGGCCCTCGAAAGATTGTGCAAGGCTCAAGGGGTAGAATTTTTTTCAGCCTGGACTGTACTTGTTAACAGGAGAAACTACTTCTGCAGGGATGGGATACACTTAAATAGAAAGCGTGTAAGAATATTTGCTGATGCTATCGAGGCAGTGTTAGGTGGGTTGGAAAACTGCTAGCTTGGGGGGGGGATACAAGACTAATAGATTAGCAGTAGCCACTGGCAGAGGTGAAAGTGATTCTTGCACTGCTTCTTTTGGAATGAGCAGAAGCCTGAAAAACAAGATGCAGGATATTTCAGAGACTGCTGGGAGTCATTGCGGTACAAGTAAACACATGGGTTGTGTTAGGGTAGCTAAGAATAGAAACAGGTGCATGTATACTTGCATGTACACCAATGCTTGGAGTTTGGTAAATGAATTTGAGGTATTGCTCAAAGCATCAAAGGTGGATTTTGTTGGGATATCAGAGACGTGGTGTCACACAGATATAAGGAATGCAGAACTGGAATTTGGGGAGTACAACATCTACAGAAAAGATAGGAAGGGAGGAGGGGGTTATGCTATTAGTTAAGAAACACATAAAATCCAAGGAAGTGAAGCCAGTCAACATCGCTGGACAGTGCAGTGTCGAGTCAGTTTGGTGTGACATTAGCACTGGGAGATCAAAATTGAGAGTAGGAGTGTGCTATAGGCCTAATGAATCTGATGAGTATAATAAGAAACTGTACAGGGAAATAGAGTGGGCCAGTACATCAGAGAGTCTTATAATGGAAGATTTTAATTTCCCAGATATTGACTGGAATTTGTGGATTGGTCACTCACACACTAGCAAGGCTTTTGTTGATTTATTGGATGACTGTTTTCTACATCAGCATGTTTGGGAGGCAACTAGAGGGAGTAATACTCTTGATGTGATTATCAGTAGTGATTCTTCATGCATTAAGAATCTGCAGATAAAGGAACCACTAAGTGGCAGTGATCAGAGTGTGCTGAAGTGGGATTAACTCAAAGAGGTAACTACCATCAGGGGTAAAGGGAAGGGTTATCGCTTTCGTAAAGGTGACTACGATGGTCTGAGACAGTATTTAAATTCTATACAGTGGGACCAACTGATGATGTTACCAACAGCAAATTCAAAATGGGAAGTATTCAAAGAACTTATCTTGGCAGCTACTAGGCTTTACATACCAACTAAGAAATATTGTTCAAGGTTTAGGCCTAAATGGATGTCAGATGTACTAAGGAGACATATGGTAGAGAAGAAAAATGCATGGGATACATACAAATTAACACGTGACACAGAAGCCTATGATAGATACAAGTTGATTTGTAACCAAGTTACAAAGGAATTTAGGCAGGTGAAGGCAGATTACAAGAAATCTTTGGCAAGGGATGCAAAGAAAAACAGCAAAGTTCTTTACTTATGTAAACTCTAGAAGGAAGGAAGGGGATGAATCAGATTGGTCCACTTGATATTGATGGTTAAACTGTTAATGATCCTGCTCAGGTAGCTAACAAACTAAATGAATATTTTGCATCGACATTCACACACGAGGAGTTATTCAGCGAGGGGGAATGCCAGAGGTGTATTCAACTCTGGCAGTAAGCTAGAGAATTTTTTAATAACTGAGAGTAAAGTGGAGGAGAAATTGTTGAATATAAATACAAGAAAGGCACCTGGGGTGGATGGGATCTGTCCAGTTATATTAAAGGAAGTAAGCAAACCCTTAGCCATAATTATGACAGCTTCCTTGGACTCAGGGGAGGTACCCACAGACTGGAGATGTGCAAATGTGACCCCAATTCACAAAGGAGTATCAAAGGCTGACACAAGTAATTATAGACCTGTGAGTTTAACTTCTGTTCCAGGAAAATTAATGGAGGCACTGGTTAAAGAAGCATTGCAGGATCATCTAGACAAGACTTCAGTTATAGCTCGGACACAGCATAGTTTTGTTAAGGGGAAGTCTTGCCTGACTAATTTGATTGGATACTACAATATGGTCACAAAAGAACTGGATGCAAGGAATAACTTTGATATTATATACTTGGATCTTAGAAAGGCTTTTGATACTGTTGCACATGGAAGACTGCTGCACAAATTGGAGCAGTGTGGCATTGGATGCAAATTGCTGCTATGGATAAAGGGGTGGTTGAGGGAGGGAGAAGACAGAGAGTGGTAATCAATGGACACTGCTCATTGTGGACTAATGTTATTAGTGGAGTCCCTCAGGGTTCAGTATTGGGTCCATTGTTGTTTTCTGTATTTATAAATGATATTGATGGTGGTATATCAAGCTTAATGTCCAAGTTTGCAGACGATACGAAGGTTGGCAGGGTTGTTAAGGACATTAGTGACAGTACGCTGCTGCAACAGGGTCTAGGAAAGTTGAGCAGATGGGCTGAGAGGTGGCAAATGAAGTTTAATATGGGAAACAGCAACCCCAGAGCAACGTATCAACTCTGTGGTACTACACTGACAGTGGTAGAGAGTGAAAGGGACCTGGGGGTGGTTGTGCAGGCAGATATGAAGTTCTCTGAGCATGCAGACGGGCTGCAAGAATAGCTCATGGTGTCTTGTCAATGATATACAGGAATTTGTCTAGCAGGGATAAGGAGGTGATTATCCCCTTGTATAAGGCAATGGTCAGGTCACACCTAGAGTATTGTATACAGGTCTGGAGGCCTGATTTCAAGAAGGATGTAGAGCTGCTGGAACGAGTACAGAGAAGGGCAACAAGATTAGTGAATGGAACTAAGGGGTGCTCTTACGAAGAAAGGCTTAAGTTTTGCAAATTCTAGTGTCTGGAGACTAGGCACCAGCGAGGTGATCTGATAGAGGTGTATAAAGCCTTGAACGGTTTGAGCATGCTCAATGCTGATGGGATGCTTCCTCTTTGCTCAGAATAATCACCTGAGAGGGCATAAATTCAAATTGAGGAAAGACAGATGTAGGACAAACATGCGGAAATTAGCCTTTAGCTAGCAGGTAGTTGGTTGGTGGAACAGACTTGCATCCCTTGTCGTGGAAGTTGATAGCCTAAATAAACTTAAGGCTCAGCTGGACAGGTATTTCGAGCGAACGGAGGGATGAAGTGGAAGTGTTTTTTTTTTTGGCTGATGCTGCATAAGCTTGCTTTCTTGCATCATATGCCCCTGCTAATGCTAATGCTGTAGGAGCCAACAGGATATTAATGGAAGAGAAACAAGAGACCAACAGCAGAAGAAATGGGAAAAACAAGGAACTGCCAGCATGGGAAAGAAGAGTCCAGAAGAAGAAAGACGAACTAAGCATCAAGATAGGTCAAATGATCCAGTAAAAAGAGTATGAAGCTGATTGGAAAAGCAAAGAGTATCCTTGAGAGAGACAACATCCATGGCAAACATTAGATGTTTTGAAACAGAACCATCTTGCACTCAGCAAGAGACTATGCTGATACAAAGAGAGCAACCAGAGGAGAACAAACAACCATATCTTCGAATAAAATCAGAGAGCCTTCTTTCCACTCTTGTCCAATACTTCTGTAGAAGTCAACAGACCACCCAAGCAGAAGGTGATCGAGGAGTTCTGGGGTGGCTTATGGAGCAGTAAAGCAAGACATAACAGCTGAACACCCCAGATAGAACCAGAATGGAAGAAAACCAAGGACATACAAGAGATGGCAGAATCAGAGATTCATGAGGAAGAAGTATAACAGGAGATTAGGTAGTCCCACAACTGGCAAATCTCAGGGATAGATACATCCACAACTACAAGTTTGCCTGCATACAGAAGTATCTAGTAGAACAGTTCACTCAGATGATAAATCACCTAGAGACAATCCCAGAGTTACTCAAGGAATCACCTACCTGAAGGAGACAAGAAACCCAGACCAAAATACAGGCTGGTCACGTGTCTCCCAACAATGTACAAAGTCCTAATGACATGCATAGCCAAGAAGATATTAAACTACTTAGAAAGCCAGAATATTATGGCAGAGCAGTGAGGCTGTAAATGGATGAGCAAAGGATGCAAGGAGAAATTAACCATTGATGCTACTGTTATAGAGCAAGTCTACAAGGACTGCAACATGTACATGGCCTACAATGACTATTGCAAGACCTTTGACTTCATACCTCATAGCTGGCTAACAGAAATGCTGAAAATATAAAAAAAAATCAACCCCACAGTGACAAACTTCCTAGTACTTCTAGGAAGTTTGTATTACAAAATGGATTACCACTATCAAGGTAGAAAAGATCACAACAAGGCTGATCCTTATCAGGAGAGGAATCTTTCAGGGAGATGCCCTGAGTCCACTGTGGTTCTGTTTATCACACTCCACCATGCTCAACAACAGCAAGTATGGATATACCCTCAAACAATGAAGGAACAACCTGTACACCCTCTCCCACCTGATGTACGTGGATGGCATCAAGCTCTACAGGGTAACTGAGAAGCAACTCCAGTGACTACTCCAGATCACTGAAAAATTCAACAATGATATCAGGATGGAATTTGGACTAGACAAATGTAAGACCCACAGATTGCATTGGGAAAAATTATTTGCCTGAAACTACCAGTTGCAGACTGGTAAAGAGATGGAAGTCATGATGGGGAGAGAGACCTACAAATACCTGGGGATGGTGCAGGCTCAGCAATTAGAGTACAAGGAGGCAAAGTCCTGCCTGACTGATAAATATCATTAGAGACTCAGATGCTTGCTGAAAGCAAAGCTGAACAGAGGAAACACAGATAAAGCTATAAAAAGCTATGCTATCACAGAATGGTTCAACACTGAACTGGAAGAGAACACGAGAAAGACGAGGATAATGATGACCATGAGCTGCCAACACCACACAAGGTTGTTTGTGGAGAGACTGACCACAGCTTGGAAAGGAGGAGGAGGAAGGTGCTTGAGAGACCTTATTAAGCAACAGAAGAAAGCAATCGAGAGCCTGAATGATTATTTCCAGAAAAACACAGCACCATTCTATTAGGCCATAAGGAAGACATAAGTGGCATACCCCACTGAACCTAAGTGAGGAGACCCCTTTGGCCTAATGGAAGAAATGATGATTGAAAGATGGGCAAAGAAGGCATTCCATGGCAGGCACTACAATGACTTCCAAAAGACCTCTTAGATAAAATAGCTTCCAATGCATGGCTCATGAGTGGAATGTTCTATGAGACTGAACGATTTGCACTTGCCATCCAAGATCAGGTAATCATTAGGAACTATAGAAAATACACTGCCAAAGAACCTGGAGTGGCAGAGGACATATGTCAACAATGCCACCTGGACTCAGAAACAATCCAACATATCACTACAGGATGATCAACCAGATGAAGTACACTCACAGACATGACCAAGTCACACGGTTAATACATCAGAAGCTAACAAGGAAATACCAGTTCATCAAAGAAAGTGTACTGTATTACAAGTATGAACACCAGGCTGTATTAGAAACCCCAATCCACAAGCTGTACCTGGGACCATGTAATAATAACAGACAAAATGATCCAGTGCAACATTCTGGATGTAACTCTTGTTGACAAGAAGGAAAAGGCTACTTATCTGATCAACATAGCAATGCTCCACACTGTCAACCTCCAAAAATGCTATGCGGAAAAGATCAGGAAGTCAAAGATGTGGCACGCGAAACAAGTAACGACCATCCTGATCACCAAGTCAACCACCCGCATGATGCCAGAAAGCCTCAATAAGAACCTAGCAGCAATAGGCCTACCAGAGAACACTTACATGGAACTCCAGAAAGCCTCAATCCTTGAACACCTGTAGGATAGTCAGTTTCTTGACCAACAGTAATAGCCAGACATAACAACTACCCAATGTATTTGGTACCAGTACCTGTTACAGGGTAGACCCCTTGCCATCAGGGAGAAATAATAACATAATACAGTATTTATGTTTAGCATTGTTTTATGCCATAAACTTTGATTCTATAAAAAAGTTATCGATACTTTGGATAGCATGGATGCCGCACAACTAGTATTGCTAAGGCAGTCCCTTTCTGATTCTCTTTGTTTGGAAAACATACTTTTCATGGAGACTCATCTTGCTTGGTTACCTAATTATGCAACCAAACTTTAATTATAGGGACTTTCTTTGAGCATTACAATTAAAGAGGTAGAGAAAGTTTTTTTTTTTTTTTTTTTTTTAAGTAATTTCAGCCATCCCTGGAAGACCCAGGAGAGAAAAAAAAGAAATAAATGGTCATTTAAGCTGGTTATCTGAAAGGTGCCCAGCTTTCTTATTAATGTTTGGAAAATATTTTGGGTTTTTTAATTTTTCTTTAACCTGACAATATGGATTGCAGTGCTTTTATAAACTTTAAGTTTAAAAAAAAAATTAAGTTTTAAAACATGTTAATGGATTTTACATTTTTTATTTTGAAAAAAAAAAAAAAAATGTTGAATTCTGCTGAAACTTTCAAAAAACGTTTTATATTTAAATAGAAACATTAATTTTATTCTCTTCCATTTTTCAATTTAAAAGACTAAGTGTGCAAAATTTAAAACAAGAACATATTTCTGCTTATTATGTATATAAATATTATTAAAAAAAAACAACATTAACATTAGTAGAGGCATATGATGCAAGAAAGCAAGCTTATACAGCATCAGCCAAAAAAAAAAAAAAAAAAACCAAACAAACAAAAATAAAAAACCTTCCCATTTCACCAATCCATTCACTCCAAGTGTTTGTCTAGTTCTGCCCTTGAATTTATTTAAGCTATCAACTTTTACAATGACAGATGGAAGCTTGTTCCAGCAATCAACCACCTGCTGGCTAAAGGCAAATTTCCACACATCTATTCTACAACTGTCTTTCCTCGATTTGAATTTGTCCCCTCAGGAAACTAATCTGGGCAAGAGGAAGAATCCCATCAGCATTGAGCTTGCTGAAACCACTCAAGACCTTATACACTTCAATCAGATCACCTTGCAGGTGATTAGTCTCCAGATGCTGCAAGTTGCAGAACTTAATCCTTTGTTCCATTCACCAATCTCTTAGCCCTTCTCTGTACTTGTTCCAGCAGCTCTACATCTTTCCTATATTTGATACTATTAGTTACTTCTGTTTTCAGGTTTATTTAAAAATTTATTCCTAAGTTGATATTCTTCATAGCATGCAAAATTTGAAACTGCATTTTTTTTTGCAGGATAACAGTCATCTGGAGAAAATGTTTTGTGTTATTGTCTTTACTCTGTGAAAACAATAACAAGTAACCAGAACTTTAAACAAAGACAGTTTTGATAATTGTGCATCCTGCTAGTCTTCAAGCAAAAAGCCAAATAGTTGCAAAGATGGTGGCAGGTAACTTGACAGGTACCATGCCCAATTTCTGTATGAAAACTGTAAAAGAATCGCTCCAGAAAGTATTGCAGTAAAAAATTTGACTACATTTTAGGAAGGTAGAAAAAATTTTATATTTTTAATCATTGATTCATGGATAATGCAGGAATGTTATTTGGGGGTCACCAGTCAGGCTATTCACCACTACTTAAAAGAAGAACTCCAGATTTCATACCGTAAGGAAAATGGATAACTATTAATGGAAATGAGTAAGAATCTCCATTTCAAGTAACCAGAACTTTAAACAAAGTTCTGGTTACTTGAAATGGAGATTCAAATATTACCTTTGAAATGGCTTCAAAGGTAATATTTTTAAGTATAGCTCAGTCACTTCTCTTGATATGAAAATATCATTCTTTGCCGTAAGGAGGAAGTTGTTCTTGCCCGGACCCGCATAGGACATAGTCATTTGACTCATTCGTTTTTGCTGAGGGCTGATGACCCTCCTATGTGTGAGTCCTGTGGCACAATTTTAACAATCAGACACATTTTAGTTGACTGTCCAGATTTTAGCAATATCCGTTTTACCGCTTTTAATCATCTGACTGAGCCATATACACTCAGTCAAATTTTATCCGACAATGACAATGTGTCTGCTGTTTTTAGCTTTTTTAAATCAATAAAGGTTTTTACTCGTATTTAAAATTTATACGTTATTGTTATTTCTTTTATTGATAAGCTTTTTATTATATATCTGGACATGGTGGCCTAACTATTTAGGTCACTGAAAGGATAAATTTTTAAATTTTTATATATTACCTGGTCTTGGCACATTATAGCCTTAGATGCTAATGCGCCAATAAAATACAAACCAACAACAATAACAACAACAACATCATTTTTTGCTTTTAAAATGACTTTGGATGATAAATTATCTGGATGATATATTGTTTGGATGATGTACAATCGGCCAAATTTCAAAATATATTGAAAATATTTTGATTTCTCCATTGAAAAATTACAGAAATCTCAGGTAATTATTGCACAATTAAGAAAAATACATAAATTAAGTTAAACCTAATTATGTGCACATGTTGGGTGGAAATTGCCACTTACAGTTATTGATAATAAGCTGGCTGTACTGCAGTGTACTTTCCTCTAATCAGTAACACCCTTTGGCTTTATGACATTGTAGCATCATCTGGAAATAAAACTATTGGATGCATGCACTTCATGTTTCATGCAGTGGGTGCTCCCATTATTGACAGGCTGGTGTCCAACTGCACACATTTGTTGATGTGCAGTTTTTGATTTGCATTTCACTCACTACAGGTCTAATGGAAGTTATTTTAAAAATTAATTATAAATATGTTTTTAATATAAAAAATGGATTTTTTACAGTTGTGTTCACACCCTGTTTCTTTGTATTACCAGAGGGATAAAAATTAGAAACTATTCCCCTGAGGATTAAAATAACTGACTACAGGTCAAACAGTGAACATTTATTCTGAATGCATTATCTGAAGAGCAAATTGTGATATTTGATACCTCAATTTCATAACAAAAGCTGGTTTTGTATATATATAGAAGGCAAATTCATACTTGGTCTGTGTAACTTTAAACTTGAGCTGTGTTTCTGTGCAAGACACTAAAGATGTCTTCATGAAACCGTTCTTCATCCTACAATAATAAATGAATATGATGTAAGATAATCAATGAATTGTGAAAAAAAGTTTGCAGTTATTATATGAGGGATGTTCAATAAAGAATGATTGAGCACAATTTTTCATGAACAAATGTACAGCTTGCTATTTCTACCTGAGCTGCAGAATTTGACCAAACAAGCTACACAACATAGCAACTGTGCAGTTGACTCATGCGCATGGTGTGACCTTGGCAGTTGGTCAAGTTAATGCCTGTTCAGTTTCGCCTATGGAACAATGGATGTGACAGGTGAGGAAATGTAAGGAATAGTACACTGCTCCCAAATTTTGTTTCCATCTCAAGAAAACATCAGCGGAAGTGTTAAAAGAGGCTTATGGTGAATCTATGCTTCCATATAGCACAGATTGCAGGTGGTTTAAAGATGGATATGATTCAGTCACAAAAACTGGCAGTCCTGGAGTGCCAACCACTGCTATCACCACAGAAACCATAAACATTCTTCTGTAATCATGAGAAAAGATCATAACAGTAAGGCAACTGGCAGAGATGTTGAGAATATCAGTAGGAAGTGTGCATTATATTCTCCATGACCATTTGCATATGACATGTTTGTGCACACTGGGTTCAAAGACTATGCATGTCTGAGCAACAACAATTTCACATGGTTTGTCAGGAGCTATAACAGACAATTATTGAAGATGGCGAGGATCTGCACAGGATAACAGTGAATGAGACATTGCTTTGTCATTTCAATCCAGAGAGTAAGCATCAAAGCTCCATTTGGAAGTCTGCACAATCACCAACACTGAAAAAAAAGCAACATTTGTAGCTTCTGCAGGAAAGGTTATGGTCATCTGTTTTTTTTTTTTTTTTTTTTTTGACATTCAAGGAATGGCTTACCAGCATGTTGTCCCATGTCATATAACTGTTATAGGACTTTAGTTCAGAAATGCACACTTTGCAGGATCATGTTTGTTGCAAACGACCACAACTGCATGCAGGTGGGTGGATGCTGCATTAAGAATGTGCGAGACCTCACATTGCTCATACTGCCATCAAGTACCTAGCCAACATTAATGTTAAATGTATTCCTCATCCACCTTACAAGCCGTGACCTTGCAATTTTTTTTTATTTATTTCTAAATTCAAAGAAAGAGCTGTGAGGGGGAGCGTTTTCAGTCATCAGAAGTTGTAAAGATATTGGGGGCAATTCTCAAATGCATGTCAAAAAATGGCTTCCACTATGTTTTTGGAAAATGGAAGAAACATTGGAGTAAGTGCACTTCATCATATGGGGGACTACTTGGAAAAGGATTATCAAAATATGGATGATTAATAAAGGTATGTCATGAAAAAAAAAATTATAATCATTCTTTATTGAATGCCCTTATATATTGCCATGAAAGTAAGATTATTATAAAAGAAATGATATATGGCTAAGCTGTGAACCAATAGCACATGTGCCACACACAGAGAAAAATATGGTTATGCAACCAGCCATCAATAGTTTATTTTACTTTATTTTTAGACAAATTTATGTTATTGTCTATCAGTCACATCTAGCAGTGACCATAAGTGTAATTGTGTGCAAAATTATACAGCAATTGTTAAGTTTCTCATTAGAAAACTTCAAGTATTATTATCCCCCCTCCTTTTTTTTTATATATAACAGAGCTTTTTTACTAATTTTAGTTAGGTGTGTTTTTTTTTTAATCAAATGGCATGCACAAATTTCTATATTTTTGTTTCAGCTTACTTTTTGGCATGCCAGAGAAAAGAGGTCACTATTGCTGGGCTAGGCATTAATATTGCTCATTTTCTGTAGCCCTACTTGCTCATGAACTGAGATTATGTTAATGATAACAGAAATTAAAAATCAATGGAAACTGTAAAACTAAGATTAAAACTTTCAACTTACAACCATGTTCTGGAGGTATTCTTCAGTCATGTTATCAGAAAGCTGCAGTATATCTCTTAGAGACTGACGAACTCCACCTGCCATCACAGCATCTCCACAAATATATATGTGACTCCCTTGAGAAATTAAGTTGTGGATCAGGGTATATTTTTCCTTTATAATGTCTTGAACATATTTCTGTGAACCAAATTGGATATAAAATTCATTTATATCACATATCATAATTGTATAAAGAGAACAGAACTCATATAAGATACTCAAAGTTTCTAGACAAATCATTTATGTAAATTCTGAACACAATACCTCATGTGCGAAGGAGTTTGCACTACTTGCGAAGCTGATTTAAGATGTGAAGGTCTTGTTCACTGTGCATTCTCATTCAGCAGTGGCAGGCCAGTTGATATCACTGTAATAATACGTTATATTAAATATGAAGTCAATCAAAAAGTCTGAGACTGAACTAACATTTGGAAACACAGCTTACTAGCTACTTGGATGAATCTCCTTTGCAGTAGTCTCCTTGACACTATATATACTGATTCCAACATTTCTAGAAGTATTCCTGAATAGACTTCTTATGGAATTGCTAATAGTTCCTGTATTGCTCTGGATAAATTCCGCAACTGTTGCAAATCTGTGATTTTTCAAGGGGGTTTTAAGCTTTGACAAGAAAAAAAATAATAATAAATAAAATCCAAATACAGGAAGCTAAATCCAGTGAGTATAGCAGATATTTACCAGAGTCAATGCTTTGCAAGAAATTCTTTAATGTAGAGGACAAAGTGTGCAGAGGTACTGTTATGATACAAGTGCTAATTCCTGAAACCCATTTTCTGGCCATTTCTCTGAAAGGCATCATTGCCATAGAACTATTTTGCAGCAGTATTCCTAGTTCACCATTTGACCATGCAGAACAAACTCATAATGAGCAATGCCCCATGAGCCAAAAAATAGGATACACATGATCTTCACATTTAATTGAGACCACCTGCTTTTGGGGTCCTTGTAGAAGATGAAATCTTCCCTTTGTGAGGACTTGGCCTTTGTTTCTGGATCCTAATTATACATCCACAATTTGTGACCAGTAATGATGGAAGAAACAAATTATGGTTCAGCAGCAGCATGTTCACGAAGATCCTGATATGAAAGAAATTGCTATTCTGTGATGATGAGTAAGGGAGGCTTTGAACATAAGGTTTGGTAGAAACCTGATATGTTGCCAATATTTTAAATGTAGACTGATATATATGGTAACACTTTAAAATACATTCACAAGATACAACAGTGTACTTTGTCATTTAATCTATGGGTAAGGATGCGAGACATAATGGACTGAAATGTGCTACATTCCCAAATCTTGTGTTAAAATTTATCAACATGTCTCATAATAAAAGCCAATTTCACTAGCACTTTCATGGATGGGTTAAACTTTAATTATTGCTGATCAGATCACAAACACAACTGATATATAATCATCTTTTGAAGTTAACTGGTGAACGATAGAAAAGTTTTTGAACAATGTGTAGCATCTTCTTTGAATGCTGGTTTTAACATTATATAGGTTTTTGTTGTACTTTTCCTTAATTTGAAACCAAATTTTATACAATTTTCTTCTCAGTAAAGTCACTTGTCTTAAAATGTGTCAAAACACATACAATGTCTTCTTTTCAATGCATGCTAATTCAATGACTGCAGATAAATGGGTGATTCATGTATTACTAGGTCTAGAGCTACTGAACACGTTGTGATAAGTTAAACTTGTGCCAACACAGAAATTTCTCAAGACACAAAGTCAGTTCCTGAACCTTTTGAATAATCTTAATGAATGCACTGATTATACACTTGTATGTATTATCAGCACCAACAAGAGTAGATTTTTGGGTTGCAGTTCAGCAGACTTTGAGAAACTAAATGGGCACCTTTGGCTGTATTGAAATTGTATTTTTTTTTTTTTTTTTTTTGTAAATATACAATTCTTTAATACAAGCCTCTTTGAATATGTGTATTACCTTTCATAGAAATACAATCTTTTTTTTTTTTTTTTTTCTCAGCATTAATCTACTCACATTATTGGAACAATAAAATTGCTTCTCCAAGCCAATTGGCTCTTGTCTTGATTTCTTCCATTTTTTGGGATTTGAAGAGAACAAATCCCTGCTCTTTCACAAGCAATTTTTCCTTTTTTGGAATGTGGGTTGAAATATTTAACTTGTATGCTAGTTTTTTTTTCAAACTAACTTTTAAGCAACACAGTTAAGATCTGTAATTTTTCAGCCATTGTCTTAGCCTCATTCATTTTTAGTTTTTAACTGCCTCTGATTCTGGGTCAGAGGCAGAAATTCATCAGATAAGATTAATATCACTTTTGTCTTTATGGCTGGAGCAGTTTTTCCCATTTTATCATTAGGATGACTCTTGCAATGTCTCACTGTTGATGTGGCTTTCATCAGTTGAATTTAGAGTATTTAACATAACATTGTGTTATGTTAAATACTCTAACATAACACAATGTTCAACAACAGATGCTTTATTACTATTTTTATAATATTTCCAACTGCATTCACCTATGGTGCATTCCACTTCAATTTTAAATAATGATCCCATGGCTGTCCCAAGTTTAAACTTGGCATACATGTGTGGAAGTCTGAGTGATGTGCAATATTTAAAAAAAAAAAAAAATAAGGGTCAAATGCTACTTCAATGACCTCGAAAAATAAAAGTTTTTATTTTTTTTCCATTTTACTTATGTTATCATCTGGCATATGTCAATTAGCTTCAAATAGACATAAATTGCAAGTCTACCTTACTTAGATAATGAGATGTGTGCAAAACTTGAAGTTCATGAAATTCCAAAAATTCCTGCTTTTTATGAATTTTAAAGTCATAATGCTGGACCTAGTTGATTCAGCCAACAATAATCTGGCACATTTACATAAGTTGATGCTTAACAAAATTACCAAGTTTCATGAAATCAAAGTAGGGGTTGGTTAGGTTGAAATGCTATTGTTGAAAATGAAAAGGCTATTTTACTGGCTGATTTGATGAGAAATTACTTAATATATTTCTTGAACTTTGACTATTAAATTAAATCTTTAACATTCTTGTGAAGTAAACCTCTATCTTTTGCATTCTTAAATAATTTTCCAAATTTTATTATCTCTGCAACTTTTATATATATTGTCCTTTGTGTTCTAGTGCATTCTAGTTTATATCCTTACCTATTATTATTTGTTAAGTCCATTTTAGCAATAGATATTGTCTCCACCCCTCCCCACAAGTACATACAGTTCTCATTGGGATCACACTCTCCAAAAGTGCCATCCCAATTAGAATGAACTCCAAAAGTTTGTAAATGTTGACTTAATCTTTTATAAAACCAACATTCATTGCACTTATAAATTTTAATTTTGTAGCAATTGTTGAGTGCCACTGCATTTACAAAATACATAACTTCAAAGATCAGGTGCATGTTCCCTCTAATGAGATTTTGGATCAAATTTTTCTGAAATTGAGTTTCTGTAATAAAAATCAAATTGGTAAGCTTTCATTATTACCATAAAAGCCAAAATTTCTGATGTAATGTGCTTGATACTGTGCCAAATGTTTGCAACAATAGGAACTTAGCTCTGATGTTGGAGGATAAAACTCAATACTGAAATATATATATATATATATATATATATATATATAGTGTTATAACTGCATTGGGATATAAGTTTAGTGTTATATTGTTAATTGTATTGAAATTGAATTGAAATCATGGCTCAGAGCAGCAAAGCAAAAAATTCAAGCAAGTGAGAGTGCTGTGGCTCAGGGGAGAACTGGGGTGGGGGTTATCCTTGAATCACAGCTTTTGAAATGTACTGCTTGTTTGATGTTTATGGAGCAATCAGGAATGGGACATGATATTGCCAAGGGAAATGTCTTTGTGTGTGCTTGATTTAAGGAGTGTGAGGAAATAAGGCGACAACTCAGCGTTGTTATGAGCCTACATGAGAGCTTGAAGAATAGGGTAGATGGCCTCGAAGGACTTAAATTTAAGGGTAGTCAAGCTCTCAGTTGCCCACATAAATGACAGAGCTTGCACTTGAACATCAGACAACACAGTGGAAATCCCCAAGGCAGAATGCACTGGTCCCACAAGAACTAGTTGCTGTTGGTGATTTTATTGTCAGGGAAATGGGGAATATATTGTGCAAAAAGATAGATAGGTGGAACAGGACCATTGTATGTCTGCCAGGGGCAAAGGTTGATGACGTTGTAGAGCAGATATCATCTTTTAATGGCACAAAAGGTGATATTGTTGTACACATCGGCACTAATGATATTAAGAACAGGAGACTGGCAGAATTACTTAACAAGTACAGGTCAATGTTGAAAAAAAGCTGTGAGTTAGGGTTGAATTTGAAAGTGTCTGCAATTCTGCCCAGACACAATAGGAGGGAGTATATGATGATGGCCTTGTCAATCAATTCGGCCCTGGAGAGACTGTGCAATGCTCATGGGGTAAAATTTTTCTCAGGCTGGTCTGTGCTTGTTAACAAGAGAAACTACTTCTATAGGGATGGAATACACTTAAATAGAAAGGATGCAAGAATATTTGCTGATGCTATCGAGGTGGGTCAGAAAACTTCTAGCTTGGAGGGATACATGGACTAATAGAGTAACAATCACTAGCACATGTGAAAATGACTCTTGCACTGCTTCTACTGGAATGAGCAGCAGCCTGGAAAACAAGGTGTGGGGGATTTCAGAGACTACTGGGAGTCATCGTGGGACAATACATGGACTGTGTTAGGGTAGTTAAGAATAGAAACAGGTGTATATATTCTTGCGTGTACACCAATGCTAGGCGTTTGGTAAATAAATTTGATGAATTTGAGGTGTTGGTCAAAACATCAAAGACAGATATTGTTGAAATATCAGAGACGTGGTGTCACACAGATATAAGGAATGCAGAATTAGAATTTGGGGAGTACAATGTGTACAGGAAGGATAGACAGGATAGGAAGGCAGGAGGGGTTATGCTATTAGTTAAGAACCACAATCTAAGGAAGTGCAGCCAGTTGACATGGGTGGACAGTGCAGTGTAGAGTCAGTTTGGTGTGACATAAGCACTAGGAAAGCAGTTGAGAGTAGGAGTGTGTTATAGGCCTAATGACTCTGATGAGTATAATGAACAACTGTACAGAGAAATAGAGCAGGCCAGTAAATCAGATTGTCTTATAATGGGGGATTTTAATTTCCCAGATATTGACTGGAATTTGTGGGTTGGTCACTCACACACTAGCAAGGCTTTTGTGGATTTATTCGATGATTGTTTTCTAAAGCAGCATGTTCAGGAAGCAACTAGAGGGAATAATAATCTTGATCTGGTTATTGGTAGTGATTCTTCATGTATTAAGAATCTGCAGATAAAGGAACCAGATAAAGGTAACTACCATCGGGGTGAAGGGAAGGGTTTTTGCTTTCGTAAAGGTGACTACGGTGGCCTGACAGTTTTTAAATTCTAAACGGTGGGACCAACTGATGATGTTACCAACAGCAAATTCAAAATGGGAAGCATTCAAAGAATTAAGCTTGGAAGCTACTAGGCTTTACATACCAACTAAGAAATATTGTAAAAGGTTTAGACCTAAATGGATGTCAGATGAACTAATGAGACATGTGGGAGAGAAGAAAAATGCATGGGATACATATAAATTAATGTGTGACATGGAAGCCTATGACAGATGTAAGCTGGTCTGTAACTAAGCCACAAAGGCAGGCAAAGGCAGATTATGAGAAATCTTTGGCAAGGGATGCAAAGAAAAACAGCAAAGAGTTCTTTACCCATATAAACTCTAGAGGGAAGGGGATGAATCAGATTGGTCCACTTGATATCAATGGTTCAACTGTTGGTGATCCTGCTCTGGTAGCTAACAAACTGAATGAGTATTTTTCATCTATATTTACACATGAGGAGTTATTCAGGGAGGGAATGCCAGTGGTGTATTAAACTTTGGCAGTGAGCTGAATGATTTTGTAATAACTAAGAGCAAAGTGGAGGAGAAATTGTTGAAGATAAACACAAGAAAGGCACCTGGGGTGGATGGGATCTATCCAGTTATATTAAAGGAGGAAGCAAAGGAAGTAAGCAAACCCTTGGCCATAATTATCAGAGCTTTCTTGGACTCCAGGAGGTACACATGGACTAGAGATGTGCAAATGTGACCCCAACTCATAAAGGAGGATCAAAGGGTGACATAAGTAATTATAGACCTGTTAGTTTAACTTCTGTTCCAGGAAAATTAATTGAGGCACTGGTTAAAGAAGCACTGCAGGATCATCTAGACAAGACTTCAGTTATAGTTCAGACACAGCATGGTTTGTTAAGGGGAAGTCTTGTCTGACCAATTTGATTGGATACTATGATGTGGTCACAAAGGAACTGGATGCAAAGAATAATTTTGATATCATATACTTGGATCTTAAGGCTTTTGATACTGTTTGAACATGGAAGACTGCTGCACAAATTGGAGCAGTGTAGCATTGCAGGCAAATTGCTGCAATGGATAAAGGAATGGCTGAGTGTGAGAAGACAGAGTGGTATTCAATGGACACTGCTCTTTGTGGACTAATGTTATTAGTGGAGTCTCCCAGGGTTTGGTTTTGGGCACATTGTTGTTTTTGATATTTACCAATGATATTGATGAAGGTATATCAAGGTTAATGTCTAAGTTTGCAGACAATATGAAGGTTTGCAGGGTTGTTAATGACAGTAATGATAGTACGCTACTGAAACAGGATCTGGAAAAGTTGAGCAGATGGGCTGAGAGGTGGCAACTGAAGTTTAACATTGACAAATGTAAAGTACTGCATATGGGTAGCAGTAATCCCAGAGTACCATATTATTTGGGTGGTACTACACTCAGGGAAGTGGAGAATGAAAGAGACATGGGGGCAATTGTGCAGTCAGGTATGAAGTTTTCTGAGCAGTGTAGACACTCTGCAAGAGTATCTCATGGTGTCTTGTCAATGATATACAGAAATTATTCTAGCAGGGAAAAGTAGGTGATTATCCCCTTGTATAAAAGGCGCCTCCATAGCCAGGTAGGACAGAGCAGTAGTGTGTAGCACACACTTCTTGATTAGACCGGGGTTAGAGCCCATCACCACCAAATACAGAGGATGCGGAAAGGTCAGGGAATGACCACTGCATATCCCCGAGCAATATGGCCTTAGTTACTAATGCTTCTAAAAAAAAACAAATAACAACCCTTGTATAAAGCAATGGTCAGGCCACATACCTTGAGTACTGTATATAGGTCTGGGGGTCTCATTTCAGGAAAGATGTTGATCTGCTGGAATGAGTACAGAGAAGGGAAAAAAGATTAGTGAATGGAACAAAGGGTTGCTTTTACAAAGAAAGGCTTGACTTTTGCAAATTACAGTGTCTGGAGTCTAGACACCTATGAGGTGATCTGATTGAAGTGTATAAGGCCTTGAATGGTTTGAGCATGCTCAATGCTGATCGGATTCTTTTTCTTGCCCAGATTAATTGCCTGAGGGGGTGACATAAATTCAAATTGAGAAAAGACAGTTGTAGAATAGATGTGTGGAAGTTTGCCTTTAGCCATTGGTGGTTGATTGCTGGAATAAACGTCTATCTGTCGTTGTAGAAGTTGACAAGCTTAAATAAATTCAAGGCAGAACTAGACAAACATTTGGAGCAAATGATTGGGTGAAATGGGAAGTTTTTTTTTTTTTTTTTTTTGGCTGATGCTGTATAAGCTTGCTTTTTTGCATCATATGCCTCTGCTAATCTAATGTTGGCCTGTCATAGTGTAAACATGAGCTCATGTAGAGAGATGTAGTATGCAACATTTGAATAATGCCTCACTGAATGAAGTAGTTGCTTATAGCATGCAACCTTAATTAACTGACTGAATAGTTCCAATGCAGATTGAAGTGATTTTATTGTGAACACAGTGCAAACAATTTTTTTGTAATAATTTCTAAGAATTAGAGACTATATATATATATATATATATATATACTTTTAATCTTCCAATCTTCTCTAGATAATTTTTATGGTCTTTATTGTAATTTTTTTTTCTTTCTCTTTTTCACATTTTTATATATTATATGAAATATTTATAAGGTGATTTGTATATTAAAATATTTAACACAGAATAATGACAAATCTCCATGATCAAAAGAATTAAGATTGCATTGATTTTGTCATCAAAGCTTGGAAATATGGAAAAGGATAATACAATCTCCTGAAAATTTCATATGTAGAAATTTCGGGGAAAAAGGAACTTGCAGTGGACATGATAAGTAGTATCCATAAGGAGCCTATGGGAAAATAATGAGGAAAGTTGTAAACTTCCCCCATCCAACTCCAAAAAAAAATAAAAATAAAATTTATTTTTACACTGCAGGCCATCTATATAAGGCCAGAGGAATCTGAATATATAGAGAAAATTAATTTTTATTTATGTAGGATGGATTTACACACTAATTTTCATGTCATTTATGCATTACTTTTTCTGTTATTATACTGTATGATGGGGTGGGGGATGCATGCACGTGCAGACAACTTTTTTTCTCCTTTCTCCATTAATTTACCTGGAACAGAAGTTAAACTAACAGGTCTATAATTACTTGTGTCAGCCTTTGATCCTCCTTTGTGAATTGGGGTTACATTTGCACATCTCCAGTCTATGGGTACCTCCCCTGAGTCCAAA
The DNA here is from genome assembly GCF_048544385.1 of Mastigoproctus giganteus. NCBI lineage: Eukaryota > Metazoa > Arthropoda > Arachnida > Uropygi > Thelyphonidae > Mastigoproctus > Mastigoproctus giganteus. Next base: position 170,004,076 of record NC_143579.1, on the reverse strand, counting down.
GAAGCTCTCATAATTATGGCTAGGGGTTTGCATACTTCCTTTGCTGCCTCCTTTAATATAACTGGATAGATCCCATCCACCCCAGGTGCCTTTTTTATGTTTATCCTCAACAATCTCTCCTCCACTTTCCTCTCAGTTATTACAAAATCATCCAGCTCACTGACAATGTTTACTTTACCTACATCATTCTCCTTCCTGAATAACTCCTCATGCGTGAATGTAGATGCAAAATATTCGTTTAGATTGTTAGCCACCTGAGCAGGATCCTCAACTGTTGAACCATCAATATCCAGTGGACCAATCTGATTCATCCCTTTCCTTTTCGAGTTCAAGTATGTAAAGAACTCTTTTCTGTTTTTCTTTGCATCCTTTGCCAAGGATTTTTCATAGTCTGCCTTTGCCTGCCTAATCTCCTTTGTGACTTGGTTACAGACCAACTTATATCTATCATAGGCTTCCATGTCACCCATTAATTTGTATGTATCCCATGCATTTTTCTTCTCTGCCACATGTCTCATTAGTTCATCTGACAACCATTTAGGCCTAAACCTTGAACAATATTTCTTAGTTGGTATGTAAAGCCTGGTAGCCTCGAAGATTAGTTCCTTGAATGCTTCCCATTTTGAGTTTGCTGTTGGTAACATCATCAGTTGGTCCCACTGTATAGAATTTAAATACTGTCTCAGACCATCATAGTTGCCTTTACGAAAACAAAAACCCTTCCCTTTACCTCTGATGGTAGTTACCTCCTTGAGTAAATCCCACTTCAACACACTGTGATCACTGCCACCTAGTGGTTCATTTATCTGCAGGTTCTTAATGCATGAAGAATCACTACTGATAATCAGATCAAGAGTATTGCTCCCTCTTGTTGCCTCACGAACATGCTGATGTAGAAAACAATCATCCAATAAATCCACAAAAGCCTTGCTAGTGTGCGAGTGACCAACCCACAAATTCCAGTCAATATCTGGGAAATTAAAGTCCCCCATTATAAGACTCTCTGATTTACTGGCCCACTCTATTTCCCTGTACAAAATCTTATTATACTCATCAGAGTCATTAGGCCTATAGCACACTCCTACTCTCAATTTTGATTTCCCTATGCTTATGTCACACCAAACTGACTCGACGCTGCCCTGTCCATCGATGTCGACTGGCTTCACTTCCTTGGACTTTATGTGTTTCTTAATTAATAGCATAACCCCTCCTCCCCTCCTGTCCTGTCTATCCTTTCTATACACATTGTATTCCCCAAATTCCAGTTCCGCATTACTTATATCTGTGTGACACCACGTCTCTGATATCCCAACAATATCTGCCTTTGATGTTTTGAGCAATACCTCAAATTCATCAAATTTATTCATCAAATTCATCAAATTTATTCTCATATACTACTTATGTGAATATTGTGTTGGCCTGAATAACTCATATCCCAAAATTATATGGTTTTACAATTACAAAGTATTTTATGCACTCATATTATTTTTGACATACCATAATATGCATGTGTTTAAAATTAATCTTGCTTTCACTTCAGGCTATGCTAATTATCTAACCTATAAATCAAATATAGGTCAGATTGCTGTTTCAATATGAAGGGCTGAGAGTAAAATAATACATGAAAGGGTTTGGGTGGGTGTGTGTGTGTGTTATGGAGGTTTAATGGAGCATAAGCTGCTGGGCTATAGTGTACCATGAAAGGGTTTATAGTAAAATAAGGAATGAGAGGATTTAGAGTAAAAGAAGAATTGAAATATTTCAAACACTCACCTTACTTTGCCCAGGTTCTCTTGAAAATGCTGTAAACACTTGACTTAAAACTCCCTTCTTGAGTAACAGTGATGTTTCTTGACTGTATATTTCATCAATTTTAGACTGTCGACAACCAAAGAAGAGTACCATCTGCCCAAAGTGAGGCTGTTTTACAGGCATTTCAGCTTTTTTTCCATTGCTATATTCTTTCATTTCAGCATCCCTTTGTTGCCAAAAACCTCTAAATGGTGCAATACCACTCCCTGCTCCTATCATAATGATGGGAAGATGACTTTGTAATGGCATTCGAAATTGTGAAGCACTAAATAAAAAAAAAAAAAAGAAATAAAAGCAAAGTGTTTATATATTCTCTGCTAGAAAAGTTTTGTTTGAATTTAAACTAATTTAAATGCAAATTAAGATGTATTTGGTGTTTGGCAACCATTAATTTTATGTACATAGAAGCGTAAAAACACCCCTGGATACCTGTGTACTCAGATACTGGATTATTGGATTTCAAATCAGATATGATATTACTGGAATACCATATTATTAAAAAATTATACAAATCTCAGTTTTTTGTTATAATTTTTTTCATGCATGTGTTCAGTAGATTAATTTAGGTATAAATTTTGTCATAATGCAATTATAACAAAACACAGATACTGAAGAGAAATTTAAGTTCTGTACTTCATAAAGGATTGGTAGGGGCTCCAAATATCAGTAGGGGATTCTAATTATATTATTATATTGGCAAGCAAAGATTGTCTTTAAAGTTGCATTTCATTTTTCAACAAACTTCATTGAAGGTTCACCATCACTGCATAATGTGTATGTTTTAAAAGGATATATTTCAGGTACAGTGGAGCATTGAAAATCGGAACGTCAATAATCTGAATGATTATTGACATTTATGCTGGTGCCATGAAATAATTACAGTAAGCACTGGTTATTGTCAACACGTTTGTGAATTGAATTTTGATTTTATTAAACAGCAATTCTAATATTTAAAAAAAAAAATCCAAGGCATATTATCCAGGCTATAAAAATGAAGATATAAAACACAACCTTACACTTTTATTATCTTACCAATTAACAAAATTAAATAATACGTGAAAATCGGAAGAATATCCACAGGTTAGCAAAATAAAAGTAAATTTATAATTACGTAAATAGAAGAATTAGTATACATGTAGTACTAACTACACCTTGTGGGTAGCACACAGTTGGTAGGATTGCTGTCCTCCCCACACCGGGTGGAAAAGACCTGAGTTAGAGTCCCATCGATGACGTGAGCAATTTTTATGGGATTTTTTCGTAACATGGCTGAGTTAGTTGGTCTCAGATGAGGGTGGCATGATTTTTTGCTCCTGGAAACCCTGTTTTTTTGTCCAGCAAATAGAAAATTGACCTCAGAACAAATGCAATTTTCAGCCTATAAACTCTGAGCAATATGGCCTTAGTCACCGATACTCCTAAAATCCTATGACATTCAGTACTAATTAAACATAACACTTTGTAATTTGATATGGTTTACCAATATTATTATTCTGAATGTCAAGAAGTATTATGAATGAGAAAGCAAAATGGGCAAGGTCTTGCTTATCCTAGGCAATGTGCCATCTCATCCCTCAGTGGAAACATTAAACAAAATAGATGACTGATACGAGGTCATGTTTCTTCCATCAAACAGTACCACATTCCTCCAACTGATGAACCAGGGAGTCATCAAAAAGTTGAAAAGAATCTACAAAAAACAAATCTTGTATTGTTTATTTTTAGCAGAAAGAAACGAAGAAAGCATCATAGCATTTTTTAAAAAGCTCTGTCTCAAGGACAGCTGCTAACATTTAGCAGCTGCCCTTGAGACAGAGGAATCACTCACTGCAAGAATAGGAATCACTTGCTGCACAGAATTTAAAAAAAAAAAAATGCTTGTTTAAAACTGTGGCCTATTGCAAAAGAAATTTTTATAGGAAATGAACAGAAGGAGATGAGGGACAAATTTCATTGACCCCTAGCTTGTAGCCATGAAGGGTATTGTGTATAGTGTGTGCCTTTTGTATGCAATAAAGAGTTCTTCTAAATATTGAATTAGATGATCAACTTGTTTCAGTCAATCCCTGGGTTTGAACTCTAATGAAGGTGATGCAAGGCCGTGGATGGAAAATTATATTGATGCTACAGGGTTTCCTGTTTTAAACGAAAATGAATTGTGAATGTAGAAGAAACTGGAGCTTCTGAAAATAATACAAACAATGACATCAACACTGGGCCTATCCTATGCATGCTGAGGCATTTGCTGTGCTAGAGACTGTGATGGCTTGGTACAAGCAACAAACTGAATGCTGTCCAACTCAACTGCTTTTGCTGAAAAGAGTGAGAGAGCAAAGAAACTAGGTTTGAGACTGGCACAGCAAAAAATAAGTAATTATTTTCATTAAAGCCTATACATGTGTTATTGTGGATGAAAGTTCCATTTGTTTTGTTATTCATGAATAAAAATATGTAAGTACAATTAGTGATTTTATTTCTAAACTTACAAAACCTTTTTTTTTTTTTTTTTTTTTCAGTCTCCAGAACAATATTTTGGATAATTTTAAAAATCTGAACAAATCAGAAGTTTGAACTACCCTGGTCCCAATTAGTTAGAATTATTGACGATCTACTGTATATTAATTTAAGATATTAAAAGGATATATTTCAGTATATTCATTCTTGCAACGTATCCCTTGTGAATACAAAGGATGGGGCATAATTATCCCCCTCTCCCTGAGATTGTTCTGCCGTGTTATTTTCTACATTACAGTGGACCCTGGTTTTATGACTGATTCACTATATGATCAAATCACTTTATGATATGTGGTAAGTGCCGGTCGTTGTGAATCGAATTTTAAGTCTATTAAATGGCAATTCTAATAATTAAAAACAGGAGGAATATTATCCACAGGCTATAAAAGTAAATATCACAAATTTACACTTTATTACATTACCAATTAACAAAATTAAATGATACGTGCAAATCAGAAGAATATTTTCCACAGGTTAGCAAAATAAAAACATAAATTTACGCTTATGTACATAGCTTAATTAATATGTACTGTAATGTGATATTTCTGTTCACTGACATTGTGGGAGGAGGGGGTTGTAAAATTTAAAACAGTAAAAAAGATAAGCAATTAATAACAAAGAACACGGCACACACAAATTGCAACTAACACAATATGTACAAGTGAGATATAGAGAAACAAGTTTATGAAGCTTAAAAAATAGGAATGAAGAGAAGATTCTAAAAACTTTGTTTTTTATATGATTGAAGATTTCAGTGAAGGGGAAACACATTCCACCATAATAACATAAAAATTCACAGAATTCCAGCTATTGGTATTATCACAAATGTAATAAGTTCGAGTTTACTATCCAATTATTGATTGCACTAACAGAAAAGCCCAATAAACCGTAACTACAAATTGTTTTATGGTTGTGACCTCAGAAATGTGCTTTAGAAAAATATCACAAAGGCATTCAAAATTGTGTCTTATAACCGAACATATGATAACGATGAAAGTGTAGTGCATTTTAATGATTTGAATTTAAAGAAGTTGATTTCAAAAATTTGAATTTTTGAAATTAAAGCTGTTGATTTCACTAACCAGTGATCATGTTAACTGGCACCTACTTATTTCACTTTATGATGGGATGGGCTTAAGATTGTCTCTGACCAGATCACATGGTCCTTCCTCTCAGCCAATAGCAGTGCTTTTGTTTTGGCTGTGTGTTTTGTTTTTTCATTCTTTAATTGAAGTGATTCTTCATGTTGGTCTTTAATCAATATATCAATTTTTTTAATCAATATGTACAATTTCCATTATAAAAATAACCTTTTAGAGAGATAAATAGCTTAGTTATATAATGAAAACTTCAACTTCTGAGGTCTTGGAACAAATTACAAAAAAAACTTATTGGGTTCACATTACGATATTTGCATGATGCGATGGTGCCTCTGGAATAGATTAATATTCCAGACGGGGGGGGGGGAGACACACTGTATTTGCAAACAATTTTTTCACATGTTGTTATCCCCATAAAAAAAAAAAAAAAACTAGAAACACATGAAGGCTGATCTAAACTTGCTAATCAGGGTCTAATTACAATGATAAAAATATTTCTTCTTTAATCATTCATCATCATCATCAGCCATTTTCAATCCAGCAACTTTCCAGTTCCTTCTGTTTTGAGCACTGGCCATCTATTTACTACCCACAAACTTGAATTTCGTCTATCCATCTCCGCCTTTGTCTTCCAGGTTTTCTTCTAGCTCCTCTTGGATACCATTCTGTTATTTTCTTAGTCCATCTGTCATCATGTCTTCGAGCTATGTGTCCTGCCCAAGACCATTTTAGTTCTTTAGTTTTGATAAGAATGTCCTTTACTTGAGTTTTCTGCCTAATCCATGTGTTTCTCTTCTTATCTAACAGTCTGATTCCCAATATAATTCGTTCCATTCTTCGCTGTGCAGTTCTCAGCTTCTCTTCCATTCTTTTTGTGAGTGCCCAAGTTTCACTTCCATAAGTCATGGTGGGGAGTATACATTGGTTCATTATTTTATGTTTCAGACAAACTGGGATATTGCTCTTCAGTATGTGACTATATTTCCTGAATGCTATCCATCCAAAATTTATTCTTCTCTTTACTTCCAGCCATTTATCATTATTACAGCTAATAACTTGTCCCAGATAAGTATACGACTCCACCTTTTCAATTACTGCTCCTTCAATCATTATTTCCCTTTCTGTGGCATACTTGTTCATCATTACTTTTGTTTTGGCCATATTCATCTTTAGTGATCATGTTAACATGAATGCCTCCCGAATCATGAATGCCTCCCGAACATGATGTAGAAAACAATCATCCAATAAATCCACAAAAGTGTTGCTAGTGTGTGAGTGACCAACCCAAAAATTCCAGTCAATATCGGGAAATTAAAATCCCCCATTATAAGACTCTCTGATTTACTGACTCACTCTATTTCCCTGTACAGTTTTTTATTATACTCATCAGAGTCATTAGGCCTCTACCACACTCCTACTGTCAATTTTGATCTCCCAGAGTTTGTCACACCAAACTGACTCGACACTACGCTGTCCAGCGATGTTGACTGGCTTGCACTTCCTTGGATTTTGTGTTTCTTAAATAATAGCATAACCTCTCCTCCCTCCCTATCCTGTCTATCCTTCCTGTACACATTTTACTCCCCAAATTCCAGTTCTACATTCCTTATATCTGTGTGACACCACGTCTCTGATATCCCAACAATATCTGCCTTTGATGTTTTGACCAACACCTCAAATTCATCAAATTTATTTACCAAACTCCTTGCATTGGTGTACATGCAAGTATACATGCACCTGTTCCTATTCATAGCTACCCTAACACAACCCATGTGTTTACTTGTACTGCAATGACTCCCAGCAGTCTCCGAAATACCCTGCATCTTGTTTTCCAGGCTGCGGCTCATTCCAAATGAAGTAGTGCAAGGATCACTTTCACCTCTGCCAGCAGCTACTGTTAATCTATTTTAGTCGGTGTATCCCACCAAGCTAGCAGTTTTCTGACCCACCTAACACTGCCTTGATAGCATCAGCAAATATTCTTGCACCCTTTCCATTTAAGTGTATCCCATCCCTGTAGAAACAGTCTCTCCTGTTAACAAGCACAGACCAGGCTGAGAAAAATTCTACCCCTTAAGCCTTGCACAATCTCTCCAGGGCCGAATTGATCGACAAGGCTCTCATCATATACTCCCTCCTATCGTGTCTGGACAGAATTGCAGAAACTTTCAAATTAAACCCTAATTCTTGACCTGTATCTGTTGCATGCACTGCATACAACTGTTTTATAAAACTTCTAAAGAGACTGCTTTCTGTGATTTTAATTTTTTTTATACTAGTATGTGTAGCCATATCCACTGAGTCGACAGAAATTATGGGATACCTACCTAGTAACGGATAGGCCCACCTTTTGCCCGGATAAGGGCAGTCACACGGTGAGGCATTGAGTCTACTAGTTCACGAAAGCATTCCAGAGGTATTTCTATTTCCAGGCTTGCTTGCTGCACACCACTGTCCATAATTCTGTTGTATTCCTGGGTGGAGGAGCCAAAGCTCGAATGGACCTTTCCACAGCATCCGAAAGATGTTCAACAGGGTTCATGTCTGGTGAACGGGGAGGCCATTCCAAGGTGGTAAAATCTGAGGAATGCTCTTTTAACCATGTTCTAGTCACCATGGCTCTGTGGGGAGGTGCACTGTCCTGCTGGAAGAGTCCATTGCCCTGTGGTGCACGATGACCATGAAGGGATTCAGACAGTCTACAAGGATGGACATGTAACCTGAACAGTACAGAGATGCATCTAGACGTACCAGAGTTCCCAACGTGTGCCAGTTGAACATGCCCCAGACCATTACCGACCATCCACCTGCCTGAAAAGTTCCTTGTTCACATGACAGCTGCATAGCTTCGTGTGATTTCCACCAGATACGTACCTTCCCGTCTGCTCGAAATAACTCGAAATGGGACACAACGGACCAGGAGACAGTCTCCAATCATCCAAGGTCCAGTGCTGATGTTCCTTCACCCAGTTGAGGCGTAGAGTCCTGTGTCGTCGTGTTAGCAATGGGACTCTGGTGGGTCAGTGGCTACCATAACTTATTGCGGCTAATGATTGCCTGATGGTCTTGGTGGAGACGTTTCTGGCAACTCTTTCATTTAAGTCTGCAGTGATTTGTGCCACTTTCGTGCTCTGGTTGGCTGAAACAATGCAAGACAGACATCAATGGCCACGTTCATCCATCACCTTTCTCTGCCCACAGTGCTGTCTGCAATGAGATGTTATTCCAGAAATGGCATGTTCTTGATACACTCTTGATACTTTTGAATGGGGATAGTGCAATTTCTGTACCACCTCGATAGTGTTGTTGTTGTTATTTGGTTTTTAGGAGCATTAGCAACTAAGGCCATATTGCTCCGGGAATATGGGGTGGTCATTCCCTGACCTTTCCACATCCTCTGTATTTGGTGGTGACGGGCTCGAACCCCGGTCTAATCAAGAAGCGTGGGCTACGCACTGCTGCTCCTTGATAGTGACCCATGCGTCGGTCACCACTATCATTCCTCTTTCAAAGTCAGTTAACTCATGACGTTTATCCATACTGACATCTAATTGCCATCTACGTGAATGTAGTGTACCTATATACTTACCAAGCCGTGGGTTTGTCCACTATTGAGAAGGACGATTGCGTTGCATTGCCCAGGAATCACAGATTCCATGAATTCTCTCCTTTCAGTGTACTTGCTAGCCATTTGCTATGTGTATTTGGAAAAATACAGCAGCCCAATTTGTATACCATTTGTATCCTGCTACTGTTAAAATGTATAACTGACAACAAATTGGTGTATGGTTACTGGTCAGTACAAAAATATGGTGTGGTGCTGCGTAGTAGCATGATAAACCATGGTACCCTATCTCACTGAGCAATTAAAAGATTCTGGCATAGTCAGTTTCATAATGTTATAGTTTAACTTTGTAACATACTGAAAACTGTTAAAATATTAATGTTGTGTAGTGAAACAATGTAAATAGAAGACCACATTATCTGCTGGTGCAATTCAAAAGTTCATTTTGTGCCAATGGTTTACTATTCATGCTACAGCTAATTAATAAAATGGTACAAATTTTCATATGCTAATGGCACTTCTAGTTTCGTCAAATATGATTTGGAAATTTGAATAACAGTTCATTGTAGTCATGCTGTAAAAGGCACAGCTAGAAAATAGAAGTGGTCTACTTTTATTTTCTGGATGAAATTAAGAAGTAAAACACTGATCAGTTTTACAGCTGCACTATAAAGCTGTCATGTTGCAATGAAATAAACTAAGATGCTAAAAGTTTAAACAGACAGCTTTGAAAATTTTAATAATAATCTGATTAAATTAAAACTTTACCTTCTAGCAAAGCAGGAAATATCCTCTTCAGGAAAAGAATTTAAATATGATGTGCAAATTCCATGGTGGATGGGACCTTTGTCATCTAAAAATGAATATATCTTAATTAAATACTTATTCAAAACAAGAGTTGAATAATGTTGCAAACTTCTTGTTATTAATTTGTTTCATACTGTACCTCTGATTTAATTGGTGTTATATTAATTGCTAATCATATTTTATAAATTATATATTTATTTCCCATTATTTTCATTCATTGCTATATACAGGGCGTCCAAAAAAAAAAAAAAAAAAAAATGTATACACACTTTCAGCCCATAATTCAATAACCTTTTTTTTTTTCAGTTGCAAGGTGGTGATAATAATGGAGAAGACCAGACTTACATTTGAACAGCGGAAATTTGTATTGAAGTGGTACTGGAAGTCGGAAAATATCCACAAAGTCCAGAGACAGTTTAGGAGTGAATACATTACTGAACTACCAACACATCTCACAATCTCGTGTTTTCGTGATAAGTTTGAAGTGGATGGCATTGTGCAAAATGCACACAGGCAATGACCAGGAAGACCTCGCATATCCACGAGATCACAAGAGGTGCTGCTTAGAATTAGCATTAGTTGAGGCATATGATGCAAGAAAAAAACCTCCCACTTCACCCATCTATTCACTCCAAATGCTTGTCCAGCTCAGCATTAAATTTATTTAATGCTATCAACTTCCACAACAAGAGATGGAAGTCTGTTCCAGCAATCAACTACCCACTGGCTAAAGGCAAATTTCCTCATATCTATTCTACAACTGTCTTTCCTCAATTTGAATCTATGCCCCCACAGGTTCTTAATCTGAGAAAGAGGAAGAATCCCATCAGCATTGTGCTTGCTCAACCTGTTCAAGGCTTTATACACCTCAATCAGATCACCTCACACATGCCCAATCTCCAGGTGCTGCAATTTGCAGAACTTAAGCCTATCTTGGGAAGAGCACCCCTTTGTTCCCCTCAATCTTGTTCCCTTCTCTGTACTCTTTCTAGCAACTCTACATCCTTCCTAAAATGAGGCCTCCAGACCTGTACACGGTATTCAAGGTGTGGCCTGACCATCGCCTTAATGGGATAATCACCTCCTTGTCCCCACTAGCAAAATTCCTATATATCATTGACATGACCTGCTTTGGCAGTCTGTCTGCACTGCTAAGAAAACTTCATATCTGACTGCACAATTACCCCCAGGTCTTTTTAACTGCTCACTTCCCTAAGTGTAAAATTACACAGTTGATATGTTTCTCTTGGGTTCTGCTACCCATATGCACTACTTTTCATTTGGCAATGCTAAACTTCAGTTGCCACTTCTCAGCCCATTTGCCCAACTTATCTAGATCCAGTTGCATACTGTCTCTACTGTATTTAACAACCCTGCCAACCTTTGTATCATCTGCAAACTTGGACATTAAGCCCAATATACCTTCATCAATATTATTGATGAATACACAAAACAACAATGGGCTTAGCACCGAACACTGGGGAACTCCACTAATAACATTAGTCCACGAAGAGCAGTGTCCCTCTCTGTCGTTTCCCACTCAACCATCCCTTTAAGGAAATCTGTACAACAAGCTGCTTGTGAAACGGCAATTCCCAAATCCAGTGTGCATAACATTTTAAAGTGTTTAATATGGAAAAGGTACATTCCAAGATTAGTGCAGGCCCTGAATGAAGATGATCCTGATTGTAGGTTTGAATTTTCAGAGTGGTTTTTAAGAAAATCTACAGAGGACGCTCTGCTAATAAGATCATTTGGAGTGATGAGGCAACATTCATGTTGAATGGTACAATTAATCGCCACAGTTGTTCATACTGGACAACCAAGAATCCACACGTTACCGAGAAACATTTTAATTTACTGGACATTACAGTGTGGTGTGGATTATCATCCTTGGGTTTTATTGGACCATTCTTTTTTTGATGCAACAGTTACTGGTGCTGTTTACTTCAACTTGCTTCAGGAATCAATCATTGCACACATTTGTGAATTATTTGAGGATGATGATGAATTTTATTTTCAACATGAGGGGTACCTTCCCATTTTCATTGTGATGTTAGGACTTATCTGGATGAAACTTTCCCAAAGATGGATTGGACAAAGAGGCGGTGTTGAGTTCCCTCCGCATTCTTCAGGTCTAATGCCATTGGATTTTTATGTCACAAAACCAGCAACGATCGCTGAATTATGGTAGGCTATTGAAGCAGAATGTGCAGCAATATCAAGAGACATCTTAGGTGATGTATGCAATTCAGTTTCTCGATGATGTAAACAACGTCTGGATGAGATTGGAGGACAATTTGAACACTTGTATTAATGCATATTTTTTTCTCACATTTTTTCTTAATTATAAAATTAAATTTATGAAAATAAATATAAAGTTATTAACAATCAAAGTGTGGATAAATTTTTTTTTCAGACACCCTGTATATATGAAATGAATAAACTGGCAAATTTATTAAAGTGAGAGCACTAGGTTACCAAGCATAATGCTCTAAAACTTATTTGGAGGATGACATATTGACCAACAAAAGGAGTAGGATTGCATTACAGAACTTGCAGTAAGGCTAAGAAGCAAGTCCCAATGGTAAATAGTTAGTGGCAGATTAAGACAGTTTGAGGCCCCAAACTGTTTTAGCTTATATTATATAAGGGTATGTTTTATTATTTTAATTAATAGTTTTAAAATTGTTAAATGAAAGAGATAACACAGAAAGAAAAAAATTATTAGTTATTATATTACAAAATTGCATCAGGCCACCGTAGCCTAGTGGTCAGGCGTGTGGGTGCATAAGTACACGTGCCTTGAGTGATCGGGGTTCAAGCCTGTGACTGCTGAATACGGTGCTGTTTCTTGTATTCAATTTATATGCGAACTCCTCTGACCATTTGGTCGTCCGGGAGTATAAACAGAAAATTTATATTATTTTATATAATATATAAAAACATAGTATGAGATATAATAAATAATACAAATATAAATAATAGGTAACAGTGGTAACATCCACTAAAGCAAATAGTAAATTATAGCAATAATTGAATAAAATAATTAAAAAAAAATACTTTTACTTATTAATGGTTTTTTCTTGCTTTTATTAATAACCTCTTCCATATCCAAGTTCTGTACAAACTTACTTTCAATAAATAAAATAGTTAAACTGCTTTTTTTTTTTTTTTTTGGTAGTTGTTGGCGCATAGGCTTCTGTGGCCATAATGCACCTCCCAAGGTTTTTGCAGTACTTTGATCCAAGCCCGAGGCGGGAATCAAACCCGCGACCTTTGGGTTGCCAGGCAGGCACTTTACCCGCCCGGCTGGTTAAACTGCTCAGATGGTCTTGAGTTAAGTTATTGCATAAATAATTTTAACTCGTTTAAGAACTGAAAATGGTTATTCTCCACTTGCCAAATGGAATGCTTAAAATTATTTTTAATGTTTCAATATTAGGAAATGTTGATTGAAGTCTATCTAACACAGTCTTATACATTATAATTGAATCAACAATATTATCGTCTTTCATAAACTGTAGAAAATAAATTACCTCATCTTTAAAACTGTTCGTTTTGCTTGCGCTAATGTCATTCTTATGCTTGTTTCTTATCTATCAATGCACATATTAAGTTCATCCTCTGTCATGCATGATTTAAAAGTAAGTAGAAAATTGTCAGTAACATTACTGTAAACTTCACATCTTTTATCTAACTCGCAAATAAGCTTGTCACAAATAACACTACGTATATTAGCAATGAAAGCTTGTTCAGGTAAATTTATTTCATTGCTCCTTGATTCATCATATTGTAGTGCTTTTTTTTTTTTTTGCCTGGTTTTTAAATCTTTAAACTCTAGAAACTCTGAGTTATTAAATTGGCTGTTTCTCTCCAAACACTTTCAAAATCATTTCGAATATGCAAAATAAATTCTAATAAAGATTTTAGCTGTTTATTACTTTCCATAAATTGTTTTGTAGATCTTGAAGGGATTCATTGGTACTATTCATTAACTGCAAGAGTTATTCCAAAACACTGGGAGCAAAACAATCTTATAATTGTGAAATTTTTTTTTTTAATAATTTTTGTGTTTCTCCTCATCATTTATAGTTACTTCTTTCAAAGCTTTTTTTAATATACCCTTAGTTTTCTCTTAAAACTAAACTTTGGCCATTCCCCTTGTATAACTTACTATTTTTATATAATAAGATTTGCTTTATAAATGGCTGATGAAAATATCCCATCATCTTGTGGAATTTGAAAATGATACATATGATTTTTTTTTTTTTTTCTTAGTCACTATGACCAAGTGCTGCATAAGTCACATAAATTTACTCATGAAATGAGTAAATTTATGAAATGAGTAAATCAAAATTTGCAAGAATATTTGCTGATGCTATCGAGGCAGTGTTAGGTGGGTCGGAAAACTGCTAGCTTGGGGGGAGACAAAGACCAATAGATTGACAGTAGCCACTGGCAGAGGTGAAAGAGATTCTTGCACTGCTTCTATTAGAATGAGCAGAAGCCTGGAAAACAAGATGCATGGTATTTCAGAGACTGCTGGGAGCCATTGCGGTACAAGTAAACACATGGGTTGTGTTAGGGTAGCTAAGAATAGAAACAGGTGCAGGTATACTTGCGTGTACACCAATGCTAGGAGTTTAGTAAATAAATTTGATGAATTTGAGGTATTGCTCAAAACATCAAAGGCAGATATTGTTGGGATATCAGAGACGTGGTGTCACACAGATATAAGGGATGCAGAACTGCAATTTGGGGAGTACAACGTCTACAGAAAGGATAGACAGGATAGGAAGGGGGGAGGGGTTATGCTATTAGTTAAGAAACACATAAAAACCAAGGAAGTGAAGCCAGTCGACATCGCCGGACAGTGCAGTGTTGAATCAGTTTGGTGTGACATAAGCATTGGGAGATCAAAATTGAGAGTAGGAGTGTGCTATAGGCCTAATGACTCTGATGAGTATAATAAGGAACTGTACAGGGAAATAGAGTGGGCCAGTAAATCAGAGAGTCTTATAATGGGAGATTTTAATTTCCCAGATATTGACTGGAATTTGGGGGCTGGTTACTCACACACTAGCAGGGCTTTTGTGATTTATTGGATGATTGTTTTCTACATCAGCATGTTCGGGAGGCAATTAGAGGGGGTAATACTCTTGATTTGATTATCAGCAGTGATTCTTCATGCATTAAGAATCTGCTGATAAACGAACCACTAGGTGGCAGTGATCACAGTGTGCTGAAGTGGGATTTACTCAAAGAGGTAACTACCATTAGGGGTAAAGGGAAGGGTTATTGCTTCCGTAAAGGCGACTACGATAGTATTTAAATTCTAAACAGTGGGACCAACTGATGATGTTACCAACAGCAAATTCAAAATGGGAAGCATTCAAAGAACTTATCTTGGAAGCTACTAGGCTTTACATACCAACTAAGAAATATTGTTCAAGGTTTAAGCCAAAATGGATGTCAGATGAACTAATGAGGCATATGGCAGAGAAGAAAAATGCATGGGATACTTACAAATTAACACATGACACAGAAGCCTATGATAGATACAAGTTGATATGCAACCAATTTACAAAGGAGGTTAGGCAGGCAAAGGCAGATTACGAGAAATCCTTGCCAAGGGATGCAAAGAAAAACAGCAAAGAGTTCTTTACTTATGTTAACTCTAGAAGGAAGGGGATGAATCAGATTGGTCCACTTGATATTGATGGGTCAACTGTTGATGATCCTGCTCAGGTAGCTAACAAACTAAATGAATATTTTGCATCGACATTCACACATGAGGAGTTATTCAGCGAGGGGAATGCCAGAGGTGTATTCAACTCTAGCAGTAAGCTAGAGAATCTTGTAATAACTGAGAGTAAAGTGGAGGAGAAATTGTTGAAGATAAAGACAAGAAAGGCACCCGGGGTGGATGGGATCTATCCAGTTATATTAAAGGAGGCAGCAAAGGAAGTAAGCAAACCCTTAGCCATAATTATGAGAGCTTCCTTGGACTCAGGGGGAGGTACCCATAGACTGGAAATGTGCAAATGTGACCCCAATATACAAAGGAGGATCAAAGGCTGACACAAGTAATTATAGACCTGTGAGCTTAACTTCTGTTCCAGGAAAATTAATGGAGGCACTGGTTAAAGAAGCACTGCAGGATCATTTAGACAAGACTTCAGTTATAGCTCAGACACAGCATGGTTTTGTTAAGGGGAAGTCTTGCCTGACCAACTTGATTGGATATTATGATGCAGTCACAAAAGAACTGGATGCAGGGAATAACTTTGATATTATATACTTGGATCTTAGAAAGGCTTTTGATACTGTTGCACATGGAAGACTGCTACACAAATTGGAGCAGTGTGACATTGGAGGCAAATTGCTGCTATGGATAAAGGGGTGGTTGAGGGGGAGAAGACAGAGAGTGGTAATCAATGGACACTGCTCATCGTGGACTAATGTTATTAGTGGAGTCCCTCAGGGCTCAGTGTTGGGTCCATTATTGTTTTCTGTATTTATAAATGATATTGATGATGGTATATCAAGCTTAATGTCCAAGTTTGCAGATGATACAAAGGTTGGCAGGGTTGTCAAGGACACTACTGACACTATGCTGCTGCAACAGGATCTGGAAAGGTTGAGCAGATGGGCTGAGAGGTGGCAAATGAAGTTTAACATTGACAAATGTAAAGTACTACACATGGGAAACAGCAACCCCAGAGCAACGTATCAACTCTGTGGTACTACACTGACAGTGGTAGAGAATGAAAGGGACTTGGGGGTGGTTGTGCAGGCAAATATGAAGTTCTCTGAGCAGTGCAGACGGGCTGCACGAGTAGCTCATGGAGTATTGTCAATGATATACAGGAATTTTTCCAGCAGGGATAAGGAGGTGATTATTCCATTGTATAAGGCAATGGTCAGGCCACACCTAGAGTAGGTGTGTATACAGGTCTGGAGGCCTCATTTCAAGAAGGATGTAGAGCTGCTGGAACGAGTACAGAGAAGGGCAACAAGATTAGTGAATGGAACAAAGGGGTGCTCTTATGAAGAAAGGCTTAAGTTTTGCAAATTACAGTCTCTGGAGACTAGGCACCAGCGAGGTGATCTGATAGAGGTGTATAAAGCCTTGAATGGTTTAAGCATGCTCAATGCTGATGGGATTCTTCCTCTAGCTCAGAAAAATCACCTGAGAGGGCATAAATTCAAATTGAGGAAAGACAGATGTAGGATAGACGTGAGGAAATTTGCCTTTAGCCAGCGGGTGGTTGGTTGGTGGAACAGACTTCCATCCCTTGTGGTGGAGGTTGATAGCCTAAATAAGTTTAAGGCTCAGCTGGACAGGTATTTGGAACGAACAGAGGGGTGAAGTGGAAGTGGGTTTTTTTTTTTTTTTTTTTTGGCTGATGCTGCATAAGCTTGCTTTCTTGCATCAAATGCCTCTACTAATGCTAATGCTAAATTTTTGAGAAGGAAAGTTCTGAAGGAGAATTTGCATAAGCTTGACTAAACAAAGCAATATACTCATTTGAGTACCAGACAGTGAGACTGCACCATCAAGGAGTTTGGCTGTCAAAGCTGTAAACAAATGATTGGGGCTTTTCGGAAGGATGTAGAGTTGCTAGAACGAGTACAGATAAGGTGAACAAAGGGGTGCTCTTATGAAGAAGGGCTTAAGTCCTGCAAATTGCAGCATCTGGAGACTAGGCACCTGCGAGGTGATCTAATCGAGGTGTATAAGGCCTCGAATGGATTGAGCAGGCTCAATGCTGATGGGATTCTTCCTCTTGCCCAGATTACAAACCTGAGGCAGCATAAATTGAAATTGAGGAAAGACAGTTGTTAAACAGATGTGCCGAATTTTCCTTTAGACAGCAGATAGTCAGATTGCTGGAGCAAACTTCCATCTGTTGTTGTGGAAGATGATAGCTTAAATAAATTCAAGGCAGAACTAGACAAACCTTTGGAAGGAATGGGTGGGTGGGTGAAATGGGAAGAGATTTTTTTGGCCAATGCTGTATAAGCTTGCTTTCTTGCATCATAGGCCTCTGCTAATGCTAATACTTACAATTCATACACAAAAAATGTTTTCTCAAATAAGAGCAACTCTGCTTATACTCCAGGATGACCACATAAAGTCAGGAGAGTTCACAAGATCGAGAGAATAAACCACTACCATATTTAGTAGTTACATAGGCTTGAACCGCAGTCACTCGAGCATATGTATTTCTGTACCCTTATACCAGACCACTTGGTTACAGTGATTGACAAATCAATAATAAATTTTCTGTTTATAATCCAGGATGATCAGGAGTTCACAAGATAGAGAATATATTTAGTATTTGTGTGTGCTTGAATCATAATCAGACAATGCACATGTACTTATGCAACTTCATGCCTGACCAATCAGTTTCCTTTTTTAATATGTAATTGTCACACCTAGTAAACAATTATTTTCAATAACACTATAAATAAAACTGTATTTGTAAGTTAACAATTAAAAAAAAAAAAATATATATATATATATATATATATATATTCCTAAGCTATGAATAAAATTTGAGTAAGAATAAGTGAATAATTTATTATTCTTAACATTAAGTTTCAATTTTAAAAAAAAGGGAAAATTATTCTTTATTCATGAACATAACAAGTACTTTGTGTTCTTATTTTTATTTTGAATAAATTTTGCTCAATGCTGGCTGTGAGGTCTGAAACCAATCAAAGGTACTTATCTGCATTCTTTGTTGTTGCTGGATCCATGATGATTTGCATATGACAAATGCGGTGTATGAGTTTTGTGAGTACAATTAAGTGAATTCTATTATTTAGTGGTCACAGTATGGTTCATATTTTTGATAGAACACACTAATCACCTTCATATTTAGGTATGTTAGCATATCACCTATTACATTCACAATCTCTATTTGTTCATCTGCATGTAATAACTTGGCATCCTAATGGATGGATTTTCATAAAATTTTATAATATTTGGATTGTTTAGAAAATTTGTTGAGCCATCTCTTAAATTTCATTAAAATTGAACAATTTTTTGTCTGTCCACCCACATTTACCAACTTGACTCACAGTGGACAGGTTTTGATCAAATTTTATATTTAGCTTTTCCAAGACAGATATTAAGCCAACCCAAATTTCATTAAAATCAGACTAATACAAATATGATACAAAAGATGGACAGACAAAAATTATTTTTTGTCTGTCCATCTACACATAATAATTCAAAATCTCAGTAAATGAATTTTTGTAAAATTTTATATTTGGCTCTTTTATAATGATTTGTCGAGCCTCCCAAAACTTCACTAAAATTGACCACCAGAATTTTATTCTTTTCGTTCATATCACATAGACTATCCACATGCCATATACAGTAGACTAGGTTTTTCTGGGATAAACAGTAAAAAAAAAAAAAAAATCCCAGGTTTCCTGGTTAATCCAAAAATACAGTAAGTGGCCCGGCATACGTTCCAGGACTTATGTAAGTCGAGTTTTACGTAACTCGGTAATGACTAATAAAATATTGCTACTATAGCCATGATATGTCAAAATTACAAAAACCACATAATATTCTCAGAAGAATGAAGAAAAATAGTTATATATTTTTCAATTAGTTAGTTATATATATATATAGAAAAATAGTTATATATTTTTAATTAGTTCAATTAAAACACTTCATCTGGGGACAGTAGTGAAGTAGCTGGAGTGGCACATAAGAAAAGAAAACATAAAAGGAAGAAATTGTACAGTAAAAATTGATATTTATTTTGTAGCCTTGGTTATTATAGTTGACTTCATTGGTGATGATCCCTTCACCGCTTCTCGTATTCTTTGTCTTTTATTATTGTGTTCACTGTTGACACTGACAAATCTGAATTCTGCACAATACTTGTTAATGTTTGACCATTTTCAAACATCCTTATTTTAATTTTCTGATCCGAATCAACCGCTTTCCTTTTTTTGATCGATTTACTAGTACAGCTGTCACTTATTCTCTTAGTTAGCACTATGATAATGGCCAAAATGAAATTTTCTGTAAAGGACTTCACAAGGTTAAGGCGAAAACTCACTATTATCACCCCATGTGAGCTTACATTTTACTAAAACACATATCTGGAGGTCACTATCATAAATTTGCACTTTATGGGTTATTGGGCTTTTCTGTTAGTTCAATTCATTATAAACGGGTAGTAAACTCGATCGTTTTGCATTGCATTAATACTTATAGTTGGAATTTTGTGGGATATGTTATTATGGTGAAATGTGTGTACCTTCACTGAAGTCTTCAGGCGCCTCCATAGCCAGGTGGGAAGGAGCAGCAGTGCGTAGCATACGCTTCTTGATTAGACTGAGGTTCGAGCCCATCACCACCAAATATGGAGGATGCGGAAAGGTCAGGGAATGACCACTGCATATTCCCGGAGCAATATGGCCTTAGTTGCTAATGCTCCTAAAAACCAAACAACAACAACAACAACAGAAATCTTTGGTCATATACAAAAAAACCTAAATAAATTAAGAATCTTCTCTTCATTCCTATATTTAAGCTTGTTACTCCATATTTCATTTGTGCATGCCATGATCATTATTGATTGCTTATTATTATTTTACTGTTTTAAATTTTACATTCCTAAAAAAGAAAAAAAAATTGAGTGAAAAAAATTAGCATAAGTTTGAAGTTATGTAAGTCGGGGACTTACAAATATGTATCCAAAAATGTTCAGCAACCTATGTAAAAAATAAGGAGATAGATAAAAAAAACTTACCATGCACTACTTGCATGTCCAATATGATGCTTCCCTTTATTTTTTATAATGTTGGTGACCAAACCATACAGCTTGTGTATGGTTTGGTCACCAACATTATAATGGTTCATTAAAAATTTAATGGATGCACCATTTTCAAACTTTTGAATAATTTCAAGTTTTTGTTTAATTGAAAGCTCAGCTCGTTTGCATTTACCCATCATTTTTGTGACTTCTAAACAAAAAAAACATTTGTTATCCCTGACACAAATAATGAAATAAAATTTCTCTTTGCGGCGTGATGGAACACAACAATCGAAGTGATGTACTAAAACTAAACATTTTTTTTTTTTTTTAGCATCAGGTGTGAAGACAGTGGGAGTTGCAAGATAATAATCTCCCACTGACGACTTTATAACACTGCTTCTTGTCGCTTATTTACAACTTGCAAAACATCTTTTTATACCCATATTTTATTATTTCTGGTTGATTTTTTAAAATATTTTTTATTTGGAGTCTTGAAGTGACCCAGTTAATCCACTTCCCTGTTAAACTGATCTCGGTAAATCAAGAGTGTGCTGTATTGTATCCTAAGCAATGGATATTGTTTATTGCTGTGACTGGAGAATATGGCAGATCATCTTCATTTTTTTTTCTTTTCTTTTCACCTGATTTATGTGCTTGCAATTTTATTCTGGCTGCTAGAATAGCACAGGGACATGTAAAAGGGGTGGGGGTACTGGATACAATGCACCTAGGTACAACACAGAAGGGTCCCAGGCCCCATGATACAACTGCACGGTCTTGGAATAGCAGCATGGATAAGTTAAGTATGCCTGTTATCTTCACCATGACTGTCTGTCTGTACATAATGTCAAGTTTTTACAATATGGATGGACTTTCCAACCTGCCTATGAGTAGGATTGGCCTGAACACTTTGTGCAAAATAAATTTATATATATACACTGTATATAAATTTATTTTGAAAATTTATTAAATTTATTTATTATAAATTTAATAAATTTATTAAAACTCTTAAAGACATTATGAAACAGTTGCCTGTTATTTTCACCAGCTCAAAGAATGCATGGTTTACTTCACAGATTTTTTCTGACTGGTTCTTCAACCACTTTGTCCCTGATGCGAGGGACTTCCAGACAGATGTTCTGATAATTTCCCCCAATAATGTAAAGGCATTGTTGCTTCTTGACAACACCCCTGGTCATCCTAGTGCTGAGAAGTTAGTAAGGATGGCAGAATTAAATGTCTTTTTTTGCCTCCTAACACAACTTCAGTTATTCAGCCAATAGACCAGGGAATAATTGCAGCCTGCAAGTGGCTGTATAAGAAGACTTTTTGTAAAAAAGTAATGGTTGTGTTGGAGGATGAAGAAGACAAAAGGAGCTAGGACACTTCAGAATCTATGAGCCTACAACATTAAGCCTGCACTCTAACTTTGCAGCTGCTTGGAAGAAGATTAAGACTATGACTTTGGCAAATGGTTGGAAGAAGTTGTTGTACAATACTGAACTGGATTTGGATTTTGAAGGATTTGAGGCAAATGACTTTTGGGGCATTCTTGTAAATGCTGGCAACCAGGAAACAACTGAAGATGTTCTGAAATGGCTTGAAAATGATGGAGGTGGTCCTGGCTACTAAGTCCACACCGAAGAAGAAATTGTGGATGAGGTCAATAAGGCAAGGCAGGGGAAGAAGAAGACATTGAGGAAGAGAAAATTACACTACACTGTCTGAAATGAGAAATCTCATGGACATCGCTGTCCACTACATAGGGACATCTTCTGACCCTGAAATTGTCCCTTACTATGAACATTTTCGGCAGTTCAGGGCGATCGTTATTAAGAAACAACATCAGAGTGGCAAACAACTGAAGCTGGATGCTTTCTTTAAGTGAACTTCAGCGACTCCCACTCCTATTTCACCTCCAACTGCTTGCACATCTCAACTGTCTAAAAGCAAACAGATGACACCAGTGCCTCCATTTGTGAACATTTCAGAAGAATTTGAAGCTGAGGATTCCCCTTTATCTCTACCTTCAGACTGAATAATGATTACTGTATTACTACCACTATGGTCATGGCAAAATACTCTTCAACTATACTGTCAAAAAGGTGAGTATATATATTACATATTCTTTATTATAATTTTATATTGTATAGTACTGTATATTATATTAAAGCTTTTTTTTATATTAAAAACAATAAAAAAAAATCCCCCCCCCACAAGGTTACATTTGATTTAACGGACTTTTGGCATTAACGGACATTCCTTCTTCCCTATTAGTCCATTAAATCTAGGGTTTACTGTATATATATATATAATCTATTATGAAATATTTGAATATATGTAAAAAGTATGTCAGATCAGATTAATGCCATCAATTGTAGACTGAACTTTACATCAGTCTGTAATCTAATTACTATTATAAGAGTATAATTGGTACTATATAGGTATTCAAAGTGTATTAAAACATTGGCATAAAAGTGCTCAGCGGGCCATAAGGCCAAAAGAACCTATAAAGACTAAGATAGCCTGTGTTGGTTTACATCGCTATACTCTAGAAATAAACGTATAATTAGCAATAAAATAAAAATAGAATAAAATAAAATAAAATAATGATTATGCAGCTAATTATCAATAATCAGATACATTGAATGGCACTTTTTCGAAGGCTAACACCATTCAATATATCCCACCAATAATTAGCGAGGCTATCTGTTTCTGATTGTTGTCTGCCTGTTTAACTAGGTCCAAATAATTAAACATAAAGGCAATCTGTGCTAAACTTTAAATTTAACAGCAAACAGGCAAGATAACAGCTAGTCCAACAGATAGCTTTGAAACAAATATACAGAATATAATACAGAAAAAGAGTGCCAACCATAATTTTCACTTCAGATGTGGTGTTTTTTATTTATTTTATACATGTGCAAAAGAAAGCTTATGCTGACATAAGGAGAAAGGCGGTAAGAATAAGTATAGTAATAAATAAATAAAAAAAAAAAAAAAATAATAATAAGTAAACTAGGGCTGAAGCCTCAAGCTATGGAAAAGTCTAGACTATGTATAAGTATACGGTGCCTCCGTAGCCAGGTGGGAAGGAGCAGCAGTGCATAGCACACGCTTCTTGATTAGACCGGGGTTCGAGCCAGTCACCACCAAATATGGAGGATGCAGAAAGGTCAGGAACGACTACTGCATATTCCCGGAGCAATATGGCCTTAGTTGCTAATGCTCCTAAAAAAAAAAAAAAAAAAAAAACAAATATAAGTATAGTGCAAAAGCATCAATAATACATAGCCAAATCTGAATTAACAGAATGTTAGCAAAACGGCATCGTTTTAAGTTACATCTCATATTGTGAATACCTTCACAACGAGTTGCCATGATATTGCACTACTTCGAATAAGTAATGCTTCACCCAAGGAGAAGACTAATGTTACTTATTCTCAGATGGATACCACCACCCAGACGGCACCGTTTTGAAATATGGTATGGGATAAAGTTCTCGGTTATCCTCATACTATCCCTATTACACTTAGAAAAGAGATAAAGATGTAGGAAGGTGACAGTAGGAGAGGTAGAGGAAGGAAATGCCGTAGAAAGAAGAAAGGGACAATTGCTCCTTCAACTCACATACAAAGCTCATATATTCCTCGAATAGGCAACGCTTCCCCAGTAGAGAAGACTGTTGTTACCTATTCGAGGAAACTCAGCTCCTTCAACTCACACTCAAAGCTCATATATTCCTCGAATAGACGGCACCGTTTCAGGGCTATTTGGCCCTTCTTCGGTGGGTGGGTAGGTACCGGACGGCACCGTTTTGGGACTATTTTGTATTTGTGTGGGATAATAAATCGACTATCCAGTTGTCCCTATTAGACTTAGAAAAGCAAAAAGGTAGAGGGAAAGTAATAGTAAGAGTGTAAGAGGAAAAGAAACAGTGTAGAAGAATGAAAGGGACAGTAACTCCTTCAACTCACACCACTCAAAAACTCAAACTCCTCGAATAGGCAACACTTCCCCAGTGGAGAAGGCTGTTGTTACCTATTCTTGGAAACTCCGGACATCATCAGGCTCCCCCTGGTGCCGTTCCAGGGCTATTTGGCCCTTCTTCGGTGGGTGGGTACGTAGGTATCCGAGTGATGCAATGATGGAAAAACAGTTATAAAGTATAACTCCACAATATGAGAGATGCCTGATGGTGTATGATGTGTTTAGACTATAAAGCATTTAGGGCTGAAACCTCAAGCTATGGAAAAGTCTAGACTATGTATAAGTATAGTGCAAAAGCATCAATAATACATAGCCAAATCTGAATGAACAGAATATTAGCAAAGCGGCATAGTTTTAAGTTATATCTCATATTGTGAATACCTTCACAATGAGTTGCCATGATATTGCACTACTTCAAATAAGTAACACTTCACCTGAGGAGAAGACTAATGTTACTTATTCTCAGATGGATACCACCACCCAGATGGCACCGTCTGGGTGGTAGTATTTTAAATAAAGATGAAAAAAAAATAAAATAAAATATATATATATATATATATATATATATATATATATATAAAGTTTCTTTTATTATCTTCTAAATTTCTACATTTCTCCTGTCTAAGTGATCAAAATTCTCTTGGTTTCTCAAATTTTTACTTTGATTGATTGGCTTCACTTTTGGTCTGTATGTGTTACAGTTAATTATCACACATATAAATACATTTTTGCCTTTAGCCAGTTAGGTGATTAGAACTAGACAAACTTTTGAAGTGAATGAATGAGTGGAATGGGAAGTTTTTTTTTTTTTATATTTTATTTTGGCTAATGCTGTCTAAGCTTGCTTTCTTGCATCATATACCTTTACTAATGCTAATATACACCAAATTGTGAGAGAGAGAGAGAGAGAGAGAGAGAGAGAGAGAGAGAGAGGGGTCATGCACCAAACTATTGATGTGATTCCATTGTTGCCTTGATTCTGGGAACATTCTCCATAGTCTGCATAGTGATTTCTTGCTTGCACCGATCAAGTGAAAAGAATTTAATTAGTAAGTGAGAGAGTAAACACAGTAACACATAAAAAACTGACACAAGGCACAGATATTTAGGAGATAACATATATTAAATTTAGAAAATATAGAAGCTTTCAGCTCTGTATGTAGCCTTTTTCAACTAATTGAGCGCTGGCAAGTAGTTGTTTTTATGTGCTGTAGCTGACAGAGTACATAAGCACGCGAGGTTACGGAGGAGGGGTGAGTGGTTTGTGGGTAGTTGCAAACGGTGAAGAGGGCAAGGAAGAGAAGTCAGGAGAGGGGAGGGAGAAGCAGGAAGGAAGACAGTTGAGATGAGTGACAGTCATAGGCAGCTGCCAAGCTCGTGGACTATGAGAGGCTCAAAGATTGCATGTATGCAGGTGCCATGGTCCATGTTGATCATATTACACTGATGTGTGCTGATTCCAGCCAATGGCAGATCCTGAAATTCCACGAGAAGCTTATGATTTTTGTATTCTTGGGTGTGATATCATGGCTCTCCTGCCAATAGTGAGCAGCTAGCGCTGAATGGGTAAAGTCAGCTTTAGTGATGGTTTGGTGGTCCCTCAGCCGGTCTTCCAAATGAAGGATGGCTTCCCTCAATGTAGATTGCTTTGCTGTCCCGGCACTGTATGCAGTAAATGATCCTGCTCCGCTTCAGGAGGGGGGGGAAAGTATGTGGTTGGAGTTTCATTCTGGGTGTTTGAATGGTGTGGATGTTGTAGCTGTGAAGGATTCTGGCTATGGCATGTGTTAGAGCAGGGTAAAATGGGATGCAGGCGATGCCTGTGAAACCGAAAGTGTTTGTTTGTTGGGCGTCTGATGAGGAGTATCTGGTGCTGTGACAGTGTGATATCTGTAGTCCGCAGTAGTTGAGGGTCTGCTCAGCGTAGCCGCATTTTCTGAGGTCTGACTTGACCCTATGTATTTCTTAGCGCGTGCTGGTAGTGTTGGAGCAATGTGTCCAAGCCCTGTTCATTAGTGACCGGGTGATGCTATGACGTTGTGAGTTGGAGTAGTTGGTGTATTGTCCAGCACATGTGGATTTCCGATGTTGTGACCTGTGAACCCTCTCTTTTTAACCACACGTCTAAAAACGAAAGGGCCTGGTCCTTCTCGGTTTCAATCATGAATTTTAAAAAGGTGATTTGCTGTTGAGATAGCCTAGAAATGTAATCTTGGACCCTCAGGGGAGTATGGTGAGGATATCATCCATATATTTATGCCAGAGGGTGATGCGGAAGGGGGGATTAGAAAGGGAATCTGTTTCGAACTCTTCCATGACTAGGTTTGGCAGGAGAGGACTGATGGGAGAGCCCATTGCAAGGCCACAGGTTTGTTTATATTTAGTGCTCTCGAACTTGAAGATTGAATGGTTGAGGCATAGTTGTGTTGCTTCACAGATATCCAATACAGAAAGTTTAGTCCTATAGCATAAGATATCACATGTCACCTTCTAGTCAGCGGTGAACACAGTCCATTGCACAAGAGATGGGGATATATGTGTATAAGGAGGTGACGTCGTAGGATACGAGGAGGTCTTAGTCATTGATGCTGTGGTTCTTTAAGTATTGTATGAGTTCCTGGCTGGATTGGATTGTGAAGTCTGTCCAGCCTACCAGTGGCTTGAAATGAAGCATGCCAGTTCGTAGTTGGGGGTGCCTGTACCTGAAAAGATGGGGCAGAAGAGGATGTCCAATTTATGGATTTTTGGTAGCCCGTAGAAGCAGCCCCAGTTGCAGCCGGTGGCATGGGGGTTCCAGTATTGATATTTGCTAATTTTGGCTTGGTTGAACTAATTCCTCAGAAGAGAGTTCACCATGCTTTCGAGAACGTTCAGGGAATGTGGACAGCCCATTTCGTACAGGCATCCCTACCCACGAACTGGCACACTTCATTTCAAATCTCATCAAGCCGCTGGTAGGCCGGACAGACTTCACAATCCAATCCAGCCAGGAACTCATAAAATGCTTAAATTAATTAAATTCTCCATAGTCAGTTGACAACATACAGGGCAGTGTTAATGCTATGGTAAAACTGGCCATGGCTGGGGCTGCATTTTCAGTGTAAATATTTTCTATAGTAGCGATAAAAATTTCTAATAATAATAATAAACCAAGAAAACTTATAATATAAAAGCATACTTAAATTTAAGTGTTTAAATTTTTTTCTTATACCTTTTTATTGTATAATAAAAAAGTTAAATGTTTCTATTAAAATTGTTTTTATTATTACTTTATTTTTCAGTTATTTTTCAAGTCAAAAAACAAAATATTTTTGACCTCTTATTTTACATTTTTTATCAAGGAATTATTATTCACAATATAAATATAAAAATCTATGTAGTATTTGTATTTATATGTATGTGCTATATATTAAAGCAGTCTCAAATTTAAATGTGGCCTGGGAACTCTTTCATCCTTAATCTGGCCCTGACTACAATCAATATTGAGCCATTTCATCTGACAGTGGCCAGCCTTCCAATAGCTTTTCAGCAAGTATTTAGGCAAATGATTCCTTTCAGACATTCCTTACATACTAGTAACTTTGACATGTATAGCTGGCTAAAAATGAGGTATGAGTTTTTTTCATGCCTTTCTCCTTTATAAGATGTACTTGGATAGGTTATATCCAAGTGTGCTACTTTAGTTTCTGTACTTAAGTAAGAAAATGTGAATAAAACAATTTTCCACTATTATTGCTTACACCCTAACTTTGTAATATGTGCAACTGCATTTGCAGAAAATGTTATGACCTCCCCATCCATTGATTAGTCACTTTCAGCTGTTCTCTGATGCCAACTTTATAGAGGAATATATCTGATTAATAAACAGGCTGAACAACTTAGCGGATTTATCACCAAGTTGTTATCTATCTATCTATATCATTATAAAAGAAATCAGAATGGCTGAAAGCATGGTTTCAAAATTTGCCACTGATAACTACTATTATGACAACAAATTACTAGTCTGTAATTCCAGGTCTCATTCAAAACTGTGTTTCCTTAAACAGAAGTGAATTTTTTTTCTTTAATCTGAAGTTTTCCTCATAATTCATAAAATATAGTAAGCAGATTTTGCTGACAATTATTGCTGAGAGAGTCAAGGATTGAATTCCAGATATATGTTAATTCATTTTGTTTATGGTTGAATCAAGACACTGTTACAGCTATCTATGTTACTATAGTTATTAATTTTTAAAATTTTGTAATCTCCAAAAAATTCTGATGTTGAGTTCCCTCTAAAAGAATAATCATATGTTTTAAGTTTGTTACTCACCTTGTGTGCAGTATCTGAGAAGACTCAAAGTTAGGTGTATTTCCTGTGGATTTTCTTTTGGAGAGCTACTGATGCTATAATAACGTGGTTGTAACAGAGGAAACTGAGTGAGCAGAAAAGATGGATGTATTATGATAGATTCAAATTCTTCTAGTATTTCAGCTAGGTTTGGATATTTGAAATTTTTCCATTCTTCATATTCATCAACATTCTGTAAAGAATATATCAGTATATATCAGTATCTTAAAACATTGATGAGAGAGCAAGAGAGATCCATTATGAGCAATTTCACTAATTCAGAATTAAGGCCCTCCAAAATTACTGCATCTAAGGATACAAAAGGTTGGCACCAAACTGTGAGCACTACACTGAAGCATCTGGTTTACTATGGGTGCTAGCTAACCAGCCACTATAAATTTAAAAAAAAATCTTGTGTTTAAAGACAAAGCAATAAAATTAGAACATAAAAAATACTAATGTTTATTTAAGCTTGCTAATCACCTTTCCTCTCCCAATTGAATGTACCCATTAAGATAAGATTTATTACATATTTCCATGAATTATTTCTGGATATTGTATACAATACTTTGTGGTAAGTAGTGATGTGATGAAAAATAATAGCATGATTTTTTGTTTTTACTATATTCAGCATAATAGTTTTGGTGGCAGACCTAGCAATATAATAGTTTTGCCACTGACTACAGCAGAAGCTTGTGTGATAATGTTACATAGATGCTAACTTTTGATTTCCAAAAAGATGGGGATCGAGTAAATGTACACAGAAGGAAAACAGGAGATTTTTTTTTTTTTTTGGAAAAAGCAGCAGGCTTTAGTCCATACTTCACTAGAAATGAATTTCAAAATAACTTGACCAACACTAAGCACAATAATAAAAACATTTGTTTGTACTCTGGGTGACCTCAGTCAGGTGAGTGCACAAGGTAAAATACGACAAACAACACCTTATTTAGCAGTTATATGGGCTTTAACTATAGTCACTCAGAGTTCATTACTGGCCACTTGGTTACAGCAATAATAGCCCTTTTCTTATATTCAAAAAATAAATTAGCTGTAACTCTTTAACCCATCAGCATGGGTGAAAAGACTGTGCTTTCTCTAAAGGCATGAGGCCACTTAGGCTTCCCCAAAATCTTTTCTGAACACAACTGTGAAAATACCACTCTTTATATTAAAAGCATATATTTTAAATTAATTTGTGACATTAACATTCCCTTAGACACTGTTAGTGAGCAAAATGGAAATTGAAAAACTGCACACTACAATGAATGCATGAAACTGGACACCAGCCTGTCAATAACAGGAGTTCCTACTGTATGAAACATGAAGAGCATACATCAATACTGATTCCAGATAATGTTTCAATATCACAAACCTAGCGAGCATTACCAATTTGGTGGAAAGTGCATGGAAGTAAAGCCAGCTTAACTATCAATAATAACAGATGCCAATCCACACATGCATATAATTAAGTTTAATGTAATTTGTGAATTTTTCCATTATGCAATAATTAATAGATATTTCTGGAATTTTCAGTGGAAAAAAATCAAAGAAAATATTTTCAAAAACATCTAATAGGAGTTTAAAGTGTGTGGACAGTAGATGAAGAGCACAGATTGCTGAAATATTATCTGGGTCTCATTGCCCCTGTGTGCCTGGCTCAGGGCTAAGTTACTTGGGTATAACAAATAATCTTGGGTTAATTATGAGGCCAACATTAGATTTAGATTCAGGGGCAATCCCTTTGGACTGGAGAAGAAAATGGGGGAAGGGGTAAGGATCTGATGGATCATTATTGAAAAGTTACTTTAAACCTCAGTAACAAGGAAGGTAATGAAATCGGAGATTTAAGCAGAGTATGGCAAATGTGGCCCTGTTCACATGAGCTCTAAATGTAGTTAAAGAAAAGCTTCAGAATAATTGAATTTATAATTCATTTCCAAAACATGACAATTGCTGTTATGTAACAAATTACACTAGCCAACAAAAAATATTTTTTGTCATACCTCCACACAATGAAAATATGTGATTCTGGAGGAAATAAATGTGCTGATTCTGAAAATCACCATAAAAAAGTCTCTATCACATCTACATCAAAAGATGCACCAACGTTTAATGTTAAAATAAAGGGATATATATATGTATAATTCATGTTTGTAATACAAGTGTAAAAAAAAATATTATACCATTCTCTATAATTCATTTAACTTCATTTATCATAAATCATAGTGAAATGGTTATATTTCAGTAATATAATCAGCATATCTGTAATTGTCCTTAAAAATGTTTGCTACTAAGGGATTTTCTCTTATATTCCTGCTTATTCTCCCTCAAGGAACCAGCAATAATCCCCCATCATTATAGGATCCAGCAACCTTGGTACCGCTTTTCCATCATGGGAATATCTTGATGAAACCGCTCCCCTTGTTCATCACTCATATCTCTGGGAAAAAAATTCAAGATGAGAATGAAGAAAATGAATTTTTGACAACATTCGACAGCCCATGTTTTTGTGCTGTCGCTTGAGTAAATTAGACACCAACATTTCATAGTTTCTTCTTTCCTATTACCCAAAAAAAACCATGAACTACCACCGTAAATGATTGCCATGCTGCCAGTTCAACCTCTTTAACTGGGTTTCAAGCACAGTCTTTCAGGAGTTTCCTAATCTGGGGTCCTACAAAAATTCCTTCCTTAAGTTTGGCATATGTTAAATTAGGAAACACTTCTCAAGTATGCAAATCAGTTACTTTCTTTATCTAGTCCCTGCATGAAATTTTTCATCAATCCAAGTTTCATATGCAGGGATGGAAGAACCACCTTGTTTGATTGCACTAAAGGAATATATTTTACATTACATTGTCCTGGTATGAACTTGTCCCAATATTGCACAACATAATGTTCTTCTGTCACACTGCTGTCCCACAAACACAGAAAACAATATTTTGTGAAACCCACTCTGCAGACCAACAAGCAAACCAATAACCTTAAGATCACTGCATATGTTCCAACCATAATCCTGGTATTTTGACATAACTCATGTAGAACCTTAGACATGCTTTCATGACTTTCTTTAAGTCCAACTGAGGCATCTATGAATAAAAGCCATTCATCTGACTTATGCACGACACCTAGTTCCTTCAGAAGTCTGATGTCTTTACAAAAACACATACTGTCCTCCATAGCAAAATATTTCAAACTTTTCATGTCTTTTTCGTAACACTGAAATCTTTGTTCCTGCTGTGAGTATATTCCAATAACATAGAACCTACTTGGAAAACCTTGGCACAGCCTACAAAAATCCTGAACAAAAATGCTAAGTATGCTCTCTTCAAATTGTAAATTGTTGCATCAGAATTTGAACCTAATAACCACGGGTAGAAATCCGATTATGTTTATCACAAGAAAACCAAGGCCAGAATCGATTGCTAAAATTAAGAGAATTAGCTTATATCTGTTAAAATAAATCAGTATGTCATATATTACTGGCTAAATTATGCAATTGGCATATTTTAGTAAAACATAACTCCCTCTATATTTAATAACTATAACGTGCATAGATTTTAAAAATCTACACATAAAAATTGGTTAAAAACAGCATTTAAGTTCTTGGAGATAAATTGTGTTGGTTAATGTTATCATAAAAACAAATGCTTTTACATGGTATCCCGTGGACAGAATCCATGGGATACCTGGTTCCTGGGCAATGTAACACTGTCACACTTCTCGCTAGTGGACAAACCGAGCACCGACTTCAACGAGGGAGGTGCCAGAAATGTCTTCAATTGACCATCAGGTGATCATTAGCTGCAATAGGTTATGGGAGCTGCCAACACACCAGAATCTCATTGCTAACACCACGACACAGGACTCTACGCCTCAACTGGGCAAAAAAACATCAGCACTGGACTTTGGATGATTGGAGATGGGTCTCCTGGTCCGATGAGTCCCATTTCTAGTTATTTCGAGAGGAAGGGAGGGTACGTGTCTGGCAGAAACTGCCAGACACGTACACAAAGCTGTGCACCCATCATGTCAACAAGGAACTGTTCAGGCAGATGGTCAGTAATGGTCTGGGGCATGTTCAACTGGCACACGTTGGGACCTCTGTACATCTAGTAAGTGTTCTCAAGTAGTAAGTGCAGTCACAGTAATGAGGGACAAATGCAGCAGCCCCCAAGAAATTTCTGTGTGGCCACCAGACAATTTTCATAAATATCAATTTTTTTATTTATTAAATTTCAACATTAAAAAAATTAATTTATATACAATAAAATATCATATGGATTTTCATAAAAGTGATATTCAACAGTATGAGACATGATTGTTCACCCAGATTTTCACCCGGAATTTAACAAACGTACTAGATTTATTATGCTTTGTGTGGCCACCAGCTAAATCTTGTGGCCATTTTTGGGGCCATCAGAAAAAAAACTGTTGAGAACTGTTGGTCTAGACATCTCTGAATGGTCCAGGTCCCATCCTTGCAGACCATCTGTATCCCTTCATGATCACTGTGTACCCACAGGGCAATGGACTCTTCTAGCAGGACAATGCGCCTCCTCAGAGAGTCATGATGACTAGAACATGATTCGAAGAGCATTCCGCAGATTTTGCCACTATGGAATGCCTTTTCCTGTTCACCAGACATGAAACCTGTGGTGCATGCTTTGGATCCTCCACCCAGGAATGTAACAGAATTATGGACAGTGGTGCAGCAAACATGGATGGAAATACCTGTGGAACGTTTTAATGAATTAGTGGACTCAATGCCTCACCATATGACTACCTTATCTGGACAAAAGGTGAGACTACCCATTACTAGGTAGGTATCCCACAATTTCTGTTCACTCAGTGTAATTGATAGAATGATGCAAAATAAAACTTGAAGAAATAAACATAAAGTCCAACTTTTGACTTTCAAAGCTGAAGATCAGGCATTTGAAAGCAGGAGGAAAACAGGAGATTTTTCAGAAAAAGCAGCAGAATTTAAGTCCACACTGTAATCAGTATTAAATTTCACTGGAAAAAAATGCACATTTTATGTTAAAATACATCCAAAGGACTATTTACCTGTACAGTATGCTTTTAAATATTAGTTTATCTAACATTTTCTGTATATGGATTTCTGTTTGAATAGATATTAATAGCTATCACTTGTATAATATTTTATTATACAACAAGTGATTATGACTGCTTCAAGACAGATACTGTTGCAGGC
Organism: Mastigoproctus giganteus; assembly: GCF_048544385.1. Classification (NCBI taxonomy): domain Eukaryota; kingdom Metazoa; phylum Arthropoda; class Arachnida; order Uropygi; family Thelyphonidae; genus Mastigoproctus; species Mastigoproctus giganteus. The sequence goes on along the minus strand of NC_143579.1, from coordinate 169,969,944 downwards.
TGTACCTTCTTCAGAAACTGAGTCAGAGCTTTGTTTATAACAATGGTCTTGCTGTCTACACTTGTCTGTCAAGAGTATTTCTAAAGCTTCACTGGGAAGAGAAGATCTGAGCTCAGTGTTTGTTTTTCTTATGTGGCTGAATAGCCTCTCACTGCTATGAGGAACTGTTAAAATGCTAAGGTGACTTGGTAAATTTGTTATATACCAAGCTTCCTTGTACACTGATCAGTTCCTCAACCAAGGACCATTGTGCATCAATTATTTTTTATAACAGCATCTGGTAGGTTCTCATGCTGAAACTGAGAGAACTTGTGCCACAAAACATCTATTACTGCATCCAAAAAAAATTTGAAAATGATGCACTGTCAAGTGATGAATATGTGCTACCTTGGAATTTACAGGGGGCAGACAAAATAATGGAAACACTTGATATGAAAATAGTAGTTTTTGTAATGGCTGTATGGCATATTTATGAACGTGTAGTGATGAATTTCTGTTTCTTGGAAGTAGTACTGCAAAGGAAAGACAATAAAAGCTGCTGTTTATTTAGGGGTGATATAAAAAAGGTATATGAAGAAAATGACTGATCTATTTAAATTCCAAAGAGGTTTAATTTCTGGTGCATGTTTATCAGGAGCAATGGTAATTAAGCTGTTGGTTTGTTTAACGTATCCAAAGCAACTTGGTGAATGCAAACATTGAGTGATGTTTGCATTCACCAAGTTTTTTTTTTTTTTTTTTGATTTGGTAGTTGTTGGCGCATCGGCTTCTATGGCCATATTGCACCTCCCAAGGTTTTTTGCAGTACTTTGATCCAAGCCCGAGGCGGGAATCGAACCCGCGACCTTGGGTTGCCGGGCAGGTACTTTACCCACTCGGCTAGCCCGGTCGGCTCATTCACCAAGTATGGAAAAACAAAATGTGATAGGATAAATTGCAGCAGAAAATCAAAGTTGACTGAAAGAGACTGCTGGACACTGAAAAGGATTGTAGCCTGTAAACATAAAACTACTGCTTCAAAAATAACTGCAGAAAACAGCAATCTCGTTTCATGCAAAACTTTTTAGCAAGAATAATATACAGCTGAAATTTATGGCAGAGCTTCTATTGCCAAGCCACTCATTACTTATGGTAATCCTAGAAAGAAACCGAAATAGTGTGAGGAACACAAAAACTGGCCACTTGATTGGAAAAGTGTCATAGTTTCAGACAAATCATCATTCACACTTTTTCCAACATCAAGGATAGTTGATGTTTGGTGAATGCCAAAGGAAGTGCATCTTTCTTGAATGTCTTGTGCCAACTGTCAAACATGGAAGAGTATTAACAATGGCTTGGGCAGTGGGTCCTATCATCACACTGAACTGGCTAATTACTGCCAGTGATTGATTACCTTCATATTCTGAGTGTCCAGGTTCACCTAATGGTGCAAACTGTTTCCCACAAATGATGCCATGCTTCAAAATGATAATGCTCCAATACACAGAGCCAGATGTGTCTAATCTTGGTTTGACGATCATGAAACTGAGGCTAAGCATCTCCCATGGGTGGCACAATCATCAGACTTAAACATTATTAAACCACCATGGGCATATTTGGAGAAGAGAATGAGAGGCAGATTTTCTCCACCTTCATCATTTAAGGAACTTGAAATGTTTTCCATAAAGAATGGTTCAATATTCCCCTTAAGACAGTTCAACTTATATGAATCTATTCCATGTAGAATACAAGCTGTTTTAAAAGCAAAGAATGGCCCATCACCATATTAGTGCATACTTGTAACTCAGGTGTTGCCTTATTTTACTTAATTTTTGTAATATTGTAAATTTTAATTTCTTACCTATCATAAAGTTAATTCTTGTAAGATTTTTTACTTTACTTTTATTTTTTACTGTTCAAAATTCCATGGCCATCTTTTAAAATTCAAACAACCATATTTCTGAAACTATTAGAATCAGACACATGTTTATGAACTTCTTTACTTGCTTTGACACAGAATTATCTCTATAATTATGTCAGTTTAATTTAAAAACACTCCATATATAATATTTCATTTATGTTATTGTTTCACATGTACAAAGAATAGGAAGGGGGAGTTGCCTTGGGTAATGTTTTGTGGCATTATTTCTCTCTCACATATACATACACATGTGCAGTTTATTAATATATATATACTCACCTCAGCAAGATGTTTTAATCTGGATTTATCCCATTGTTCCTTGGCCATCTCAGACATCAAATTTAATATATGCTGCGTTGGTGGGGTTGTAATATCTAAATATCGTTCAAGTGCTGTCTTAAGAGAGCATTGTGGTATTCTGACAAAAACTTCCCATTTGTTACCTAAAATACAGATATCTCTATTAAATAAGTTCAAATTAAAACAAATGATAACTTAATGAAAAATAAATAGATAGCAAGACAAACATTGGAGGTGCAGCCACATTAGCATGCTATTTAAATGTTATGCAGCTCATATCTATAATAATTGAAATTAATAAATTTAGATGAACAAATCTTATAATCATAGCCTATGCAGCTATAATTAAAGACAAATTTAATTTAATCTTTATAACTTTTGACTGGTGCTGCCTTGTGAACATCAAAACCGAAACATCACATATGATACTTACAACCTACTATAACAACAAGACCAAAATTTGGAAAAAAATAATTAACTAAAAAAGTATTTAAAGAATTAACTACTGAGCCTTATCTCACCCGAAGGCCACAAGATAATCAAAATGCAGCATTTTGAATATACGAGGGGTTCTGAAAAGTAAGGTAACACATTTTTTTTCTTAATAATGGTGAAAGAGAATGAGAAGAAATGCGGTAGACAGATAGACCTGTTAATAGCATTCAAAAAGACCGCTAGTGCAGTGTTGTGGTACTGTCACCTCACAGCAGATTTCAGTTGCAAAATGGCGGCTACAGTACGAGTGTGGTCCAAAACAGTGTTCGTGAAGTTATTCAACTTTTGCAAGCAAAAGGGTCATCACCAAGTGACATTCACCATGAACTGGTTGCTGCGTATGGTGAAAAGGTGATGACAAAGAAGCAGGTGTGTTTTTGGTGCAATGAATTTAAATCGGGCTGTGTTGACATTGAAGATCGACATCGGGTGGGCAGGTCTTCATCGAGCAAGGCAGAAGACAACATTTCGTGCATTAAAGGCATTGTTTTTGAAAACAGGCGAATGAAATTGCTCAAATAGTGAACGTGAGTAAGTCAACTGTTCATGATGTCCTTGGCTTTTGAAAGGTGTACTGCCACTAGGTGTCCCAACAATTGTCAGAGGAGGACAAAGCAAAATGCATGAGGATGTCTGGAGGTTCTCCAGACACATCCCCACGTGTCTGATACGGCGATGAAGGAGAGGATTTTCTTGCTCGCATAATCACAGCAGACAAAACGTGGGTTCATCACTTAACCCCTGAGAGCAAACATGACTCCATGACCTGGAAACATACAATCTCCTGTGCACAAAAAATTCAAAGCTGTTCCCAGTGCCGAAAAGTCCTGGCCACAGTGTTCTGGGATCGCCAAGGCATTCTGTTGGTGGATTTTTTTATCAAAGGGAGGAACAATCAATGCACAGCTTTACTGTGCAATGTTGGAAAATTTGAAAGCCAACATTCAACACAAACGACCAGGACTCCTGATGAGCGGCGTGATTTTGTTACATGACAACGTAACTCCACACACTGCCCACACCACTCTTGAGTGATTATGCTGTAATTGTTGGGAAACACATCCCCGTACAGCCCAGACTTAGTGCCTTCAAACTTCCATTTGTTTGGCCCTCTGAAAAAACACCTTTCAGGAAAGCATTTCACCACAGATGAGGAAGTTCATCAGGCGGTGCGATGTTAGTTACTGCATATGGGCAAGGACTTCTTCAGTACTGGTATTGATAAACTGATCCATCGTTGGGACAAGTGCATCAATAAAACTGGAGACTTTGTGGAGAAGTAGTGCATGTTCACTTATTTCTTGGTGTGTAATTTCAACTTAGTATTATTAAACATCATTGAGAGAAAAAAATGTGTTACCTTACTTTTGGGAAACCCCTCGTAAATAAACAAATCAGAACAACTCCATGACTGATAGACAAACTAATCAGCTGGATAATGCAAAAGATTTGAGTAATGGTAGTTCTTATGCCATCATTACTCAAAAATACCTAATTATGCTCACTCAGAGTATATTTAACTAGTCTTTTTCTTGGTTTCTCACACCAGGTGACTAGTTTATTTGTCAGTGGTGGTATTGCTTTGATTTGTTTAACATTCAAAATGCTGCAATTCCTTCAAACATCATTGCTTTGTGGTCTTCAGATGAGATGGGGCTCAACGGCTGATTCTTTTAATTACTTTTTTAGTTTTATTTTTTTCAAACATCGGCCACCTTGTCACAGTGGGTTGTAGGTATTGTTTGTAATATTCGATATTTGTATCTTATTTGGCTTCGCTATTCTGCACTATTAGCTTTAATTTGCATGTTATATACTGTATGTGTGTATACTACCCAAATGTTCCCGAAATTTGAATGTTGCGTGGGAACTACTTTTAGTATGGACTTGAGGCGCTAGGTAACACTGCATGCATCCTTTGTGAATCAGTGTGCCACATGGCGTTGGGCTGGACAGTCATTGAATTTTTTTTTATGTGCAGTTCTTTGGCTGTGTGTTTTGTGTAATTTGCAATTGTTGCTATGGCCGATGTGAGAGAGCAGCGTGCTTGCATCATGTTTTGTTTCCTTCTTAACAATACAGCAGCAGAAACCCATAAGAAGTTGAAACAAGCTTTTGGTGACAATGCTTTAAGCCTGATGCAGACCTACTACCGGTTTAACCATTTTAAAAACTGTCGGTTTACAACAACTATTGTTCTGAGCGTCCACCATCGAGCATCACCCTGGAAATGTTGCAAATGTAAACGCAAAGTTCTACTGCTACGTTCTGAGGCAGTTAAGGGAAGCGGTCAGAATGAAATTTCCACAGAAGTGGTTTACAAAGAACTGGGTCCTTCATCATGACAATGCACTGGCCCACACATCTCTCGCTGTGGCATAGTTTTTGGCATCGAACAACATGAAAATCATCCCCCACCCCCTTATTCTACAGACTTAGTCCCCTGTGACTTCTTCCTCTTCCCAAGAATGAAAATCAAGCTGAAGGGTCAAAGATTTGACAGGGTAGAGGATATCCAAACCTAATTGCAGGCGGTGCTGAACACTATGACGAAGGACATTCAGGACATGTTCAAATCATGGGAAAAGTGCTGAGATCAGTGTTTACACTCTCAAGGGGGACTACTTCAAAAGTGATGGTGGTGAATAAGACCCAGGGTGAGTCTAATTTATTTTATAAATAGATTTTGGGAACTTTTGGGTTGCACCTTGTATATACATAGATTATATATATCTGACAACATTACCATATTCAGAAACCCTTCAATTACACTTGACCAACATGCCACTATCACACATGCTCACTCACACAAAACAGCATGTCTGGAAGAAACAGAAATTGTCATTTGATAAGAGCCAAATTTAATATCTAGTATGACAATTATGAAATTTAACGAATGCAACATTTTTGTGAAGTGTGGAGTGTCTCACTATGGCTTTCAAAACATCTCAGAAGTGTCTAGTTAGATTAAGATTAGGCTGTGAGTGAGCTTTAGCTGTTATTTGAAAGTTACAAAAAGGAAAATGGCAGCAAAGTTGTTTTCCCCCCATGAGGATCTATGCTGGTTCTTTATCCATGGCATGGATTATGAAAAATCTTTGGCAAAGGATGCAAAGAAAAACAGCAAAGACTTCTTTACTTTTATATAAACTCTAAAAGGAAGGGGATAAATCAGATTGGTACACTTGATATCAATGATCATCTACAGTCAAACTCAGGTTTGACTGTAGATGATCATTCTCAGATAACTGCCGAACTAAATGAGCATTTTGCATCTACATTTACACATGAGGAGTTATTCAAGGAGGAGAGGGCCAAATGTTTATCAGACTTTCAAGGGGAGTTGAATGATTTTGTAATAACAGAGCAAAGTGGAGGAGAAATTGTTGAAGTTAAACACAAGAAAGACACCCGGGGTGGATGGGATCTATCAAGTTATACTAAAGAAGGCAGCAAAGGAAGTAAGCAAACCCTTAGCCATAATTATGAGAGCATCCTTGGACTCGGGGGAAGTCCCCACGGACTGAAGATGTGCAAATGTATCTCCAATTCACAAAGGGGGATCAAACAGTGACACAAGTAATTACGGACTAGTTAGTTTGACTTCTGTTCCAGGGAAAATAATGGAGTCACTGCAGGATCATTTAGACAAGACTACAGCAATAATTCAGACACAGCATGGGTTTGTCAAGGGGAAGTCTTGTCTGACCAATTTGATTGGATACTATGATGTGGTTACAAAGGAACTGGATGCAAAAAATAATTTTGATATCATATACTTCAGGAAAGATTTTGATACTGTTGCACATGGAAGACTACTGTACAAATTTAAGCAGTATGGCATTAAGGGCAAGTTGCTACAATGGATAAATGGATGGTTGAGTGGGAGAAGACAGAGTGGTGGTCAATGGGTACTGCTCTACATTCTAATGTTATTAGTGGTGTCCCTCAGGGTTTGGTGTTGGGCCCATTGTTTTGTATATTTATACCCCAGGGGCTCAACATCTGGTGAGTATGGACTTGGCCCACCCAGGGTCCTGAGCTGGATATCATAATTCTTCTCTTTCTTGGTGATTCCATTTTACTTCTGACACTTGTTTTCTGTCTCTCTCTTTTTCTCAGGGTAATTCAGAAATTTTTTATTTTTTTTATTTTATTTTTTTGGCTGGTGCAGCATAAGCCTCAGGCTTCCTTGCACTATATGGCTAATAATAATTATAAATATTAATGAAGGTATATCAAGCTTAATATCAAATTTTGCAGATGATACAAAGGTTGGCAGGGTTGTTAATAATAGTAATGACAGTATGCTGCTGCAACAGGATCTGGAAAAGTTTGGTAGATGGGCTGAGAAGTGGCAGATGAAGTTTAACATTGACAAATGCAAAGTACTACATATGGGTAGCAGTAACCCCAGAGCATGTACCAACTATGTGGTGTTACATTCAGGGTAGTGGAGAATGAAAGAGATCTTGGGGTAATTGTGCAGTCAGATATGAAGTTTTCTGAGCAGTGCAAACAGGCTGCCAGAGTAGGTCATGGGACCTTGTCAATGATATACAGGAACTTTGAGCAGGGATAAGGAGGTGATTATCCCCTTGTATAAGGCAATGGTCAGGCCACACCTTGAGTACTGCGTACAGGCCTGCAAGCCTCATTTTAGGAAGGATGTAGAGTTGTTAGAAAGAGTACAGAGAAGGGTAACAAGACTAGTGAAGGGAACAAAGGGGTGCTCTTATGAAGAAAGGCTTAAGTTCTGCAAATCGCAGCTTCTGGAGACTAGTCACCAGACGATATGATTGAGGTGTATAAGGCCTTGAATGGATTGAGCAGGCTTAATGCTGATGGGATTCTTGCTCAGATTACAAACCTGAGTGGGCACAGATTCAAACTGAGGATAGACAGTCATATAATATGTGTGGAAGTTTGCCTTTAGCCAGCGGGTAGTTGATTGCTAGAACAAACTTCCATCTGTTGTTGTGGAAGTTGATAGCTTAAATAAATTCAAGGCAGAACTAGACAAACATTTGGAATGAATCAGTGAAATTTTTTTTTTTTTTTTTGGCTGATGCTGTATAAGCTTGCTTTTTTGCATTGTGTGGCTCTACTAATGCTAATTTATAAAGCTGACATGCTTTGTAAATGCATGTCAGGAATGAAGGACCCAGTCTACAGAAAAAAATCTAGTAACTTAATCATTCTTCCTAGAATGAAGTGAATAATCACTGTTATTACCTTTCTTTTCTTTGATAAAATGTGGTTTTTTTTCTCAAGGCATCCATACCTGTTCTGTTTATTACCTTTCTTTTCTTTGATAAAATGTGGTTTTTTTTCTCAAGGCATCCATACCTGTTCTGTTTTTAATAAGTTTTTAATAAAGTTTATATCTTAAAGCTCTTCCATGAAGTTCTCTGTGAAACACTATAGATGGACAAAAACAAAAAACAAAAAGATGGACAAAATAAAATTTGGTGTAGAATTCAGAAATACTCAAAAGTTTCCAGGTTTGAATCTGGTTATTGACAAGAATTACATATTTTAATAAAAATAAAGTGCCTGTCTATGGCACTTTATATTTATTAAATAAATAAAACATATACAGAAAACCAAAGCAAGCTAAAATTTGATAATATAAAAAAGGGATTAAGGAGTGTGTCTATTCTGTTCATTATCTCTTCGAATTCGAATGCTGTATATCAGACTTCATGTCAATCAGTCATCACTGTAGGTTAGTTCTGTTTAGCTTAGACATCAGTGAGCATATAGGCGCAGCCACTTTGACAAATTCCAGTTTCATTTCCTGAAGCAGGTCATCTTTTGATGCAATTTTATAATTGCACCCTAATTCTATACTACCCAGGAAAATCTCGGATACTTTGAAACCCTAATCTTGATCTCAGTGTGTGAACAGAAAAGACTGAAAACTTTTAAGGTTTTAGGTAGGAATCTAATCTTTTTTTTCAGAAAGCAGGTGATTTATAATTTCTCCTGTTAAAATATTTCCTAATTTTGAATTTCTGTCAATTGCATTTTACATCTTTTCTTTAGCTTCAGAGTATTGCAAATTATTTTTCTTCAGCATATATACCTTTTATCCATTGAGTATTACTTGTTTTCCATGATTTAAAAATATATTCATTGTGAGATTAACATCAATATTGTATTAATTAGTATGTATATACACAATGAGTTGGCTTTGCATTCGTAATACCTGATACCTCTTGCGGATCACTGTTTGCCCATACACATCTTGGCAGGGACTCCACAAGGTGTTGGTGCATCCCATGGTAATGCTACCATGTGTTGCACAATGTGTTCATTGTGTATCATATGGGTTGCACATCCACCTGACAATGTGCAGGTGCATGGCTGTAGTATGGATGAGCTGGGAGCCAATGGGATGGTGGATAATTCATTATGGTCCTGAAACCAGTTAGCAACCTGCTAGGCTTTGTGGCATGGTGTGCTGCCATGTTGATATCTGCTGGGTTGCACTGTCATTATGGAGGACATGTACTTGGTCAGCAATGACAGACACTGATTAATGGTGATCAGAGGAGCAAGGGCATGCAATGAAAATAGTTTACAAATCATAAAACCACAGCATCCAGGTGCCATAGCATCATGTTGCTTTTTTTTTCAAATGTGAATATGCCCATCAGGATGATTGAGTTGGAAATGCAATTTATCAGATTAGGTGACAGATTTCCACATGGTAGTGGTCCAGTGTTGCCTATGCAAGGCACAGTTTCTTGTGTCTTGCAGTGACCAAGGGTACCCTTGATGGCCATCAACTGCCATAGCCTATGTGAGCTAATGTCAGTCACACAGTCCATGTGGATATTGGTCTTACTACTCCTACATTGCAGTGTAATTAGCTGGGCCACTGCTGTGTTGCTACTGTATTAAGAGACAAGACACACAACACTCATCATTGGCATTGAGTACAATGAGTATTGTGTGTCTTTTTTTTTTTTTGAGTGTTAGACTGCTATCAAGCCAGTCATAGTAGACTCACGACAACAAAGAATGGGAGCACTTATCAATGCTGGCTGTTGTCAAGATACTGGCACCTGTGTTCTTGTCCCCATAATCATTCAAAGTCAGAAATGTCTCAATGCCAGCCCATTCTTCATCACAGACACTCAATGATCACTATGTGTTAACTACAGTCTTATACAGCTGCTCCCAACTTTGAGTCATCACCAGCATCACATCTACTCTATTACTACAAAAAGGGGGTGTTGCTAATGCAAAGCTAACTCAGTATGTGGTATGTATATACACATACCTAATTTTCACATATAAAATAAAAGTCATTTCCATACTTATTTTTGCTTCAACTTGAACAGTATCATTTTCTTTGTAACCCAGTAGTTTAAGATGTACTAGAATCCTTTCAACCACTCTGGAAGGATTAGCAGGAAATATTCCAAGATGATCACCAGGTTCATATGCCAGATTTGGATTTCCTCTGGTGTCCAATCTAACCAAAATTACCTGTTTTCTAAAGATGAAATAAAAAAAAATGAAGTAACAAGATTAATTATAATCATGAAAATACTGCTATTCTGATTTATTACAGATAAGTTAAATTTCTGATTGCTATACGATTTCTGGAGGCTAATAGTGCAACTGGCTAGCTACACTTGAAAATGAGAAAGAATTATGCAAGCCAGAGTGCTGAGCTGCAGGGGTTCAGGGTTTAGTGAACCTGTTGCTCCAATGCTGGATTTGGGCATTTTTGTTTGGAGAAGAAATTAAAAAAATAATAATAATACAAATAAATTGTGTTTTTTTTTTTTCCCTTCAAAATTAGCAAACCCATTGATCAAAAAATAACAGCTTACTACAGAAGGCAGACAGACACCTGAAAATATTAGTGTAAAGGACTGTAAAGTGGAATTGGCAAAAGATGCTTTCCACAAATGAAATAGCATCCATAAATTGACCTACAATGTGAAATACTGCCTTAAGAACTGCTGTATATAAAATCCATTCTTTGGAATTTCCTTAAAGTATTTTTAATATTAATAATTTAAAAAAAAAAAAAATTAATCAATGCCAAATACTGATTACTGTGGTCTAAGTGAAATCCTAATGATTATAAAACAAGTCATATGGAGTAATGAAACTAACACTTCTTGTTTGTTTTTAGTGATGAGTGAGTTTAGAAAATGAGTTCAGGCCACACCTTGAGTACCGTATACAGGTCTGGAGGCCTCATTTTAAGAAGGATGTAGAGCTGTTGGAACAAGTACAGAGAAGAGCAACAAGATTATTGAATGTAACGAAGGGTTGCTCTTATGAAGAAAGGCGTAAGTTTTGCAATTTACAGTGTCTGGAGACTAGGCACCTGCGAGGTGATCGGATTGAGGTGTATAAAGCCTTGAGGAAAGACAATTGTAAGATAGATGTGCGGGTAGTTGGTTGGTGGAACAGACTTCCATCATTTGTTGTGGAAGTTGATAGCCTAAATAAACTTAAGGCTGAGCTGGACAGGTATTTGGAATGAATGGAGGGGGTGAAATGGGAGCAGTTTTTTTTTTTTTTTTTTTGGCTGATGCTGCATAAGCTTGCTTTCTTGCCTCACATGCCTCTACTAATGCTAAAAATGGCTATTTCTCAAGAGAAAATGGTGCAGCTACAGTACACTTTTGTTCTTGCAAGTTTGACCTAGACCTCTAGTTTTTCTACATGTTATGTTATCGACAACTGTTCTTTTGCTTCCATGTGATTCCACAGAGTACAGCCTTTACTATTTCAACATAATAATGCACCATATCCCATGGAAGTTACTGCAAACAGCAGTAAATGTCATGGTTTGAGGATGGTAACATAAAATTACCTCACTAATTAGAACAAAGGTGGCTGAATTTAATGAGTAACGGTTTTTGGACAAGGTGCATTAAAATCTGTTTGACTGCAATATGATGCGTCCAATGATCAGTTATCAAAGACCTTGCAGGAAGAAGAGTGATATAAGATCTTGAGATCATAAATAAGAAGTTAAAGGGCATGTCCCAAAAGGCAGCAGTGTGGGTATTTTGGCCATAATCTGTCATGTGTGCAGAATGTGAATCAAAATCACTAGGTGGTAAATGACTCATCAACCAGTGCAATACCACCACTTTGCTTATTAAAGGCTTGAAGTGGTGGAACCCATGTTTAGTCTCCAGAGCTAAGTTCCGGTCAACCCTTCCCCATCTCTTCCATCATGCAGTATGACTGATGACTTTTGAGGTTACGATTCCTTACATTTCGAGGGTTCAGCTCTAAAACGGTGTTCGCAGGCCGGCTGCTAGTTAGTACATTGGACTGAACCTATTGGTAACTCTTTAGGAGGCTTCCAGATCAGTTAGTGTATAATGTTGCTACCTCTACTCTACCAGATAGTGACTGGAGGGAGTCCGAGTAGTGTGTATGGGGGGGGGGTCATTGTCAAGGCCACACTATGTCAAGGATCTGGGTATATTCTTACCATGTGTACGCCATATTCAAAAATTTTATTACTTCATACAGTATGAAGTAATGAAATTTTTTTTTCATTACTTCATGAATACACCATGAATTGTCAAACTAATAGAGTAAGCTTATCTGCGAAAGGATCTAAACCTCCCAAACACTTCCTAGTTCAGCAAAGGTAAAGAAAGCCTGCACGAGAACGACGAGAAACGTCGGATAACTTATGCGGAAAATTAGTTTCCCAATACAGCACTCTAGCATTGCTCACTCGGTAAACAGATGGTACGTGTTATCGGTCTGGAGCAAAGTCGAGAACGATATATTGATTGACAGGTAGGCGTAGCAAACGATGCGCTGATTGGTGCACGAACACAACACACAATAACATCAGTTTAGTATCACTTTAGCAGCACTAATGGTAACTTGTCCTAATCGCACATGCCCTAACCTTTTTTCACCATTACAGTATTTTGTAATGGTGAAAAAAGGTCAGGTTACCTCGACTTGAATCCCATGGGAGCTTGAACCCCTCCCGAACTGGAGGAGGTAACATAACCTTTTTTCTTTAGAATAAGTCATATTTAGAAATACATTCATGAAAAAATAAATTTTTTTTATGACTGTATTTTTATTTTCTTGTTCAATATGCCCTAATGGTGAAAAAGGTCAGGTTACCTCCACTTAAATCCCATGGGAGCTTGAACCCCTCCCGAAATGGAAGGGGTAACCTAACCTTTTTTCTTTAGAATCATGGGTGGGCTAGCACATAAATTGTTTATTAACAAAATATTAATTTTTTATTACTGTACTTTTATTTTTAAGGACACTTGTGCAGATACACATGTATCATAACGTCAATCAGCACCTTAATAGCTATTCAGTATATATATATAAAGAATCTTTCTTTCTTTTTCTATTATTTCCCAACCTAATGTTTAAGTTTAGGTCGCGAAATACAAGGAAACCTTTTCTTTTATTTCCTAACCTACCATTTAAGCTCAGGTTATGAAATACAACGAAAAACAAAGAAACCTTTTCCTTTTTTTTTTTTCGTAACCAAACCTAAATCAATAAACAGTAAAAACACAATGAAGAACATAAAAATGAATGGAACAAAACTTTCTCAGAAAAAAAAAATTCATGAGTACAAATCATACAGTTGGACCTGAATAGCTATTCGCAATTTGAGTAACAATATTGAGAAAAGTATCTTCATGATTTTTCCCATAAATTTGATGCCAAATATATTCATTGATGTGACCCATCAAAATATGTTTACAGCTGCCATTTACTCTTTTAGTTACACTTTTTAGTTTTTTCCACTGGGTTTCGATATTATTCGTATGTGCTCCTGTATGTGGATCTACAAAATGTTCCTTGTGTTTCACTGTTAAATGTTTGTAATTATTTTTTTCTAAGGCTGTAATATGGCTATATGCACACCATTCATCTGTTATTATGGTATTATTTTCCTTCACTACTTTTCTAATAATGCGCAAAAGAGTTTTTTTGCTTTCCGATTTTTTATCAATTTCATGAAGACAAATTTAGGTTCTTTTTCGAATACACCAAACACCCATTTCTTCTTAGCAGTTAAATTTCATCCTTTGTGATGTTTTGGTTTTACTAATAGTTTCGTTTGCTTCTACAATTTTCCCCGATCCACCTAACTTAATGGATTTTTTTTTATCAACTGCAATTCGCAAATATCTCTTAGTTTCTTATAAAACTTAATTGCTATCACTTTCGAAATCTCAAGATGAAATGCTGTCGTAGTTACTGGCGTGCACGTTGACCAAAAGTATATAATGTCGTTATCTTTTTCAATGAAAGTTTTGTATTTTCCATAAAACTATGTTTCAATAAAGAAACTCGTGAAGAACATGTTTTACAACACCACAACTTTCCACATGACTCTGTTCGTGATTCAATTAGTTAAAAATAATCATTGCACTTATTTCGGTCTTATCAATTTAGTTTACATCAAAAAAAATCAAGCAACATTTTATTTTCCTTACAAATTTATTCCATCTTTAATCGCTACTATTACCTGTTCACCGTTCATTACAAAACTATTATGCACCGTTCTTTACTGGTAAATACACATAATGCCAACCAATGATTGCACAGTAGCTTGTCGTCTGTTGTGCCCACCACCAATCATTTCATTGTTTGCCACACCTAACTGTCAATCAATATATCCTTCTTGATTTCTGCTCCGGACCAATAACACCTACTTCTGTTTACTGAGCGAGCAGTGCTAGAGTCCAGTATCAGGAAAGTAATTTTCCACGAAGGTTATCCGACGTTTCTTGTCATTCTCATGCAGGCTTTCTTTACCTTAACCCCTAGTTCATTTCATAAATATATGTGGTCTCAATTCTAAGCTCAACAATGTCCATTTCCACTTGCAGTCTGCCAAACCTCATGTACTTTTTCTGACAGAATCTCAGTTATCGGTTAATTCAACTACTGCTCATTTCAGTTGCCCAAATTATTCACTGTATGATTTCTTTTGCCTCAAAGGTGGTACTTGTGAATATGTCCATTCCGATATTCCCATCAGAGAATTTGTAATTTGGAATCTCCTCTCTTCGATCTTCTCTGGCTTAAAATCTCTCTATCTCACATTGTCAAATTCATATGTTGTTTCTACCATTCTCCCAACTCCACTAATCACTTGGAGCTCTTTGACTTCCTCTCTTCACAACTTGACTTTCTTCAGTCCAACTTTCCTAACAGTGAGGTAATTTTCCCTGTTGATTTTAATGTTCACAACTCCGGCTGGCTTCTATTTTCTAGTCACAGCTGGTCGAGATGTGGAGGCTTTTGCAATTTCTAATGACCTTTCACAGATTGTTCATTTACCTACAAGAATACTGGACAATCCTAACCATACAGCCAACACGCTTGATCTTTTTCTCACAAACAACCCTTTTAAGTACACGGTTGAAGTGAGTGGTCCTTTAGGTACCTCAGATCACAACTTGGTGATTGTCTCTTCTCCAATGGAGCCTTTATCTTAAGCCTCCGTAGCCAGGTGGGCAGGAGCAGCAGTGCGTAGCACACGCTTCTTGATTAAACCGGGGTTCGAGCCCATGACCACCAAATACGGAGGATCGGAAATGTCAGGGAATGTCCGCCGCATATCCTCAGAGCAATGTGGCCTTAGTTGCTAATGCTCCTAAAAGCCAAATAACAAACCTTTTTCTCATGGCTATTCCCAACCTCGTATTGTTTGGCATTACAAGACTGCAAAATGGGATGACCTGCAATATTTCTTTTCTTGTTTTCCTTGGTCAGACTAGTTTCAAACCTTTTGATGTTGTTTGCTCAGATCGTGTCAGTGAAATTAATCTTGTAGGAATGGAATCCTTTATTGCACACTCCACTCTAAAATCTCGTCCTTTATCTACTAAACCTTGGTTTTCCAATAAATGTACTAAGGCTGTTCAAGAGAACAATGTTGCATATTGCAATTGGCTTGTTTCCAATTTTTCCATTTCATTTTCTGCCTACACCAAAGCTAGCAACAATTGTAAAGCAGTCGTTGATCAGTCCAAACTAGATTTTGAATAGGCTAAGGCTAGAAAACTTGCTTCTTGCCCTAATGATAGCCAAGCATTCTGGTCTCTTGACAAAGCTATTGGCTGCAACTTTTGCCCATCTCTGCTCTCACCTCTGTCAAAACCAGATGGTTCTGTTGTCACTTCAGCCAAGGATAAAGCTGACCTGCTAGCATCCCACTTCTCTTCCAACTCCTGTATTAATGATCTTGGTAAACCACCTCCAACCATTCCCAACATGCTCCATTCATTGCCTCCTGTAGTCTTCTGTCAAAAGGATGTCAGAAGGATTTTGACGAATCTCGATGGTAAAAAAGCTCCAGGTCCTGATGGTATTTCTCCACTTGTTCTCAAAACCTGTGATCCTGAACTTACTCCTGTTCTTTGCCACCTTTTTTCACTTTATTATTCCAAAGGTGTTTTTCCTTCTGCTTGGAAATTTGCTCATATCCAGCCAGTTCCTAAAAAGTCCCTCCCATCCAATTATCGCCCTATTGCAACTACTTCTACTCTTTCTAAAGTAATGGAGAAATTAATTAACTGCCAATTCTTAAACTACTTAGAAAACTTCTGTCTGATCAATGATCTTCAGTATGGATTCTGTCAGTGTCGATCCACTGGTGATATTCTGGCTTATGTTACCCATTTATGGACAAATTTAATGGAAAAGTTTGGTGAAACACAAGCTGTTGCTCTTGACATCTCAAAGGCTTTCGATTGTGTTTGGCATAAAGGTCTTCTAAACAAGCTTCCATCTTATGGTTTTCCAACTGCTTTTTGTAATTGGTTATCCAGTTTTCTCTCTGATCGCTCACTGAGGGTGATGGTAGATGGCTCTCTGTCTTCTAGTTTCTCCAATGATGCTGGTGTCCCCAAGGTTCAGTTTTTTCCCCCAGCTGTAATTGAAGCTGCTCAATCAGCTTCAACTTCTCGAATATTCGCTACCAATTCCTTAAATGCTGATCTCCAGGTAGTTCTCAAGTGGGGCAAAGACAACCTAGTTGATTTCAATCCTTCTAAAACAGTCTTGGTCTTATATCTCACAAAAAGGATTCTTCTGCTCCTATGCTTATCTTTGGTGACACTGATTTCTAGGCAAAATGATATATCTCTTTTCGGGATTACCCTGACTTCTAATCTCTCTTGGCACAAGCACATTACAAATATTGCTTCCCCTGCATCTAAAAAACTTGGTTTTCTTTTTTGCTCTCTGCATTACTTTTCTTCCAAACAGCTGTTCACTCTGTACAAATTGAAAATCCGCCTTACCATGGAATATTGTTGCCACATCTGGGGCAGTGCCCCCAAAACCTCTCTCAGGCTTCTAGATTCCATTCAGAAGAGGGCAGTTAGGTTAATTAATGACTCCTCTCTAATAGAGTCTCTCCACTTTCTCTCATAGACGTACTGTTTCAGCTGCATGTCTTTTCTACAGATACTTCCATGGGCACTGTTCTTCTGAATTGTCTTCTATAATTTCCGCTCTCTCTCTCTCTCTCTCTCTCTCTTTCAAAACAGTCTGAACACGTGCCGCCACCAGCCAACATCCATTTACTGTCCAACTTCAAACTCACAGAGCCAACTTTTCATCTTGCTCGTTTACTCATTTAACTGCTGTTTTTTCTGGAACAACCTTCCTTCATACGTATTCCCTGAAAATTACAGTCTACAGAAGTTCAAGTCTAACGTCAACAAATATCTTCTTTCGTCTTCTCAACCTCCAACCAAAGCATGGTATTAAGTACTATAGGTTCCAATACCTCTCGTGTTTGCGGTTTTCGTAAAAAAATAAAAATGCTTTGGCATGATCTTAATGATATCAGTGAACCCGCGGAGAAAGCAATGAATGTTCTGCATCGTCACTGGAGGTCATTTCAAATTTGAACTTTGTACCATTCAGATGCTTATCTTCTGCCCTTGTTTTCTACAAGACATTTTTCACATTTTTGGGTTTCTTATATTGCTTTCTTTGTAACACTCTCATATACACTTATATATAAAGTTACATTGAACAGCTTCAAGTTTATTAGGGTGAATTCTATAAGGAATTCAATAAACATATTATACAGTAAATGTTAGTCCTAAATTCACAGATGTATATATTTGATTCCACTGACCTTTAGACTAGGTGGCTTTTGATTTAGCTCCTAGGCCAGAGCTAATAGATCGGCAATAACCAATCAGAAATTGAAGAAATGTTCACATGGTATGCATGCAACCAGGTAGAATCACTTGAAAGCAATTTAATATTGGAAATTCCTTGTCTTTTTATGTGCTGGATTATAATGTAAACACTCTTTTCACATTTCTGAACCTAATTACGTTGTTTCCATGTAGATGTTTGTATTTTTCATCTTCATCATCACTGTCTGTTAAGTTTCCCCCTTTCACAATATGAGATAGATTTGTACTATAGCATCATGTATAAACATGATGCTATATAGCACAAACCTATACATTAGTTAACTTCTTTGTAACCTGAGGCTATTGCCCTAAACGAATTGTGTGTTTCCTCTTTCATTACAGGACTATTTTTACTTTATGTGCATCATGGGGATGATGAGTGAGGTTTAATTGGGAAATTGATTCCAAATCTGCTCAAGTTTTCCATACTACCTCTAGTTTTTCTTTAGTTAGAAATTAGGGTTGCCAGTATGTGTAAATTATATTATGGAAAAATTTTGCTAGTGAAGTGGATGAGGGGAAGCAAGAAAGTCAGCACTCTGCATCTGATGGATATGCATTCTTTGGGTTATGAAGAAATACTAATTGTAGTGACAATTTTTTACTTTCATTTGTTTATTGCATAAAACTTTGGTAACTTCTTGAATTCAGCTAATGCTTCGTGTTAACTGAATTTACTTTGTATTATTGTAGTCAACTTGCTAGTCTTCTCGTGACAATGGTCCCTGTCTGTAGAACAAAACTGAAAATGTTTGAAGTAGCCAAAAATCCTAGGTGGTAGATGACTTTCATCAACCGGTGAAATACCACCACTTTGCTTACTGGAGGCTTGAAGTGGTGAAACCCATGTTTAGTCTCTAGAGCAAAGTTTCCGGCACCCCCCCATACTTCTCCTTCATCCCTTGCACGGTACTAAGCACTTCTAGAGCAAAGTTTCCGGCACCCCCCCCATACTTCTCCTTCATCCCTTGCACGGTACTAAGTACTATAGGTTTTGATACCTTTCGTGTTTGGGGTTTTCATAAAAAAAAAAAAAAAAAAATACTCATAAATGATGTTAGGGTAAAATGCTATTCGGCATAACATTTTGCAAAAATATGTAAATTCAAATTAACATATCAAGATTAATTTAACCCCAGGGGCTCACATCTGGTGAGTATGGGCTTGGCATACCCAGAGTCCTGAGCTGGATATCATCATTTTTCTCTTTCTTGGTGAATCCCTTCTACTTTTCTCTTTCTCTTTCTCTCTCTCTCTCTCTCTCTCTCTCTCTCTCAGGGTAATTCAGAAATTTTTTTTTGGCTGGTGCAGGATAAGCCTCAGGCTTCCTTGCACCATATGGCTAATAATAATAACTTGGAAAAATCTGTGAATTAACATTTAGAGGTTTCTCCAAGGAAACATAGAAAGGCTAGCAACCTGCTAGGAATTAGTTTTCTGAATTGTAGATTTAGAGCAGAAGCCATCTCTACCTTGCCTTCTAGGTTTCTAATTCAAAGTTTATTTTTATTTTCTTTTATCACATTACTCATGAATAGCTTTCTTGTTTTTTTTTTTTTTTTTAATAAGTTGATAAATACTACCATACTAGTCAGTTGATTCTGAGGTAGAGCTTGTCATCAAATAAATCCTTTGCATCTTCAAAAGGAGGAAAACCCCATGGCACTAAACCCAGTAAATAAATTCCTCAAAATACTCACCTTTCTGTTGTGGCTTGCAAAAGAACCACAGATGCTGTGATGCAAGCAATCGAGACATACGAAAACAGAAAATGTCTTAAATATGGCTAACCTGATAATGAGAGAAACTCATCAGAATGAAAAGCAAATTTCCATGTCAACTGAAGCCAGTTGACAAGCCAAACCAAAATGAAAATATACAACATAACATCTACTATATAAAATCACAAAGTAGGATAAAGTTACAAATCAAATACAAATGAACTCAATCAACTAAATGGGAACAGTGTATGTGGTTTTTTTTGGAGAATCTCCACCAGGCCAATGCTTCATTGAAGAAGTAGTCACTGTGGTTTCTCCCATATTTTTTTTTTTTTTTTTTTCTAAGGGTGTCTGTATTCAACCTCTGAGTTTAGTACAGTGGAGTTTCCTAGTTTGTTTCTGAAAGGAGTTGTGCCATATGCAGGAGACTGCCACTGTGCTTCCCTGGATGAGTTAGGTCTCTGCTTACATATTTATTCGCATTTAAATCTATTTTTTGCAATTTTGTAGTTAACAGTACCTATGTCTTCAGTACTATTTGTTGCAATTCATGACGGTGTCTAATTTAGTAAATCATCATAATTATTTTGTACTGACATCAAATATTTATTTATCAATATTGTGTCATATTGAAATACTGATAATTTTTAAACATATTAAGTAGAAGGCATTATTCATAAAACAAATATGCAGGGTGCTGATAATCTGAAGTATGTGGTAAGTATCTGATAATCATGAAGTTCATTCATGGAATTTACAGATTTATAAATAACATCAAAATGGCTGTCTAAGCTTAATTTTATTCCACATATTTGAAGTGGCTTCCACAGGTGACTTGACACTATTATCCTGTAGGAAATCTCATCTTATATGATCTATATAATGCTGGTTAATTCCATTTGCACTTGTCAGTGCTATTTTTCACACTTCTTGCAGTGATGCTGCATGTCTTCATTTAAAAATATTCATATTAAAACTTTTTTATTATACAAAAGTAAAAAACTAATTTAGAAGAAATAATAATATAATGGTAATAGAGGCAGGATAAAACGAGCTACTTACTCCGAACATTTAGGTGTTAAGTAAACACGAGAAAGCATTTTGCAGGGTACAACTTTTTTATTATGTAACCATGAGAGATCTAAAAATAAAATTTAGTGTAAACTTTTAAAAAAAGACAAAAAAATAAATAAATAATAAATTCACCTTGAAAAGTGACTTTAAAACCCATTAAAAAAAAATTACTAATTAAATAAGTACATTTTGCCAAGAAACCAGGAGTATTCCAAAGAATTTGAAATGATCAGCACTTATAAATAAACTGAGTATTTTGTTAGTATCACCTTAATAGGGGTTTCTAATCTGAAGATTAACCCCGAGAAGAAGATTAACCTTAAGAAGCACAAAATCTAAGGCAGTGCATGCAGTCAACATATGTGGCCAGGGCAATTTGGTGTGACATAAGCACTGGGAAAGCAAAAATGAGACTAGGAGTGTGTTTTAGGCCTAATAATTCAGATGAGTACAACAAAACACTGTAAGGAGAAATAGAGTGAACCAGTAAATTGCAATGTCTTATGGAAGATTTTAACTTTCCTAATATCGACTGGAACTTGTGGGTTGGTCACTCACAAACTAAAAACACTTTTGTGGATTTATTCATTATGTTTTCTACACCAGCATGTCATAGAGGAAACAAGAGAGAGTAATACTCTTGATCTGATAATCAGCAATGATTATTCCATAGTTCTCTATATTTATTCTCTTATTTCTGGCCAATATTCACATAACCATCCTGCATCCACATTTCTATCCTGTTCTCTACTGAAATTTCTTGTCAAGTTTTAAGATTATAAATGGACTATGTATAAATATAGTGCAAGCGCATCAGAAATACATAGCTATATCTGAATAAATCAGAATATTAGTAAAACGGCATCGTTTTAAGTTATATCTCAAATTGTGAATACCTTCACAATGAGTTGCCATGATATTGCACTACTTCGAATAAGTAACGCTTCACCTAAGGAGAAGACTAATGTTACTTATTCTGGTATCCATCTGAGACTAATATTACTTATTCTCAGATGGATACCACCACCCACTGGGTGGTATCATCTGAGAATAAGTAACGTTAGTCTTCTCCTTAGGTGAAGCGTTACTTATTCGAAGTAGTGCAATATCATAGCAACTCGTTGTGAAGGTATTCACAATATGAGATATAACTTAAAACGATGCCGTTTTACTAATATTCTGATTTATTCAGATATAGCTATGTATTTCTGATGTGCTTGCACTATATTTATACATAGTCTAGAGACTCCTCCATAGCTTGAGGCTTATGCCCTAAATGCTTTAGGTTATAAATGGAATAACTTTTTACTCCATTTAAAGTGCAAATGTAGTGTCTTAAAAAATGGTGGTGTAACCAGTTACTGATTAAAAATGTTATAGTCCAGTGTTGTCATCATTGGCTTGTTGCCACATGAAATATTCTCACAGGAATATGGGGATGACCTACACTACATATTGCTACTGTGGTACATGATTGAATTCTTAGCTCAGTTCTGAGTTCCATATTCTTAGTTCAGTTCTGAGTTCCATATCCACATAAACATCCTGTATTCATACACAATGTCCAGCAGAATTATTATGGTGATAGAATCATGATTTGTTTTTAACTCAGATGCACAAACTTCAAAAATGTCAGCGGATCTTCATGTGCAGCTTTGGTGGCCTGACAGATTCACAAACAGCAATTATTCACTGTCATAGCTCACCCGCATCCTACAATAGTGTTTGGTACATAAGGTCTTTTACATCTGCAGTCTTATTGCATCTGTTACATTTTTATATTTTATATAATTTTTGATTTTCCCATAAACAGAAATCTAAAGGAGTAAAATTGGTAACCTGGAAGGCCACGTAATGGGACCTGCTCTTCCCATTCAACTCTCTGGAAACTGTTCATTGAAGTAGGCTTTCATTGGATTGGTATAATACAGTGGGCTTCATCTTGCTGAAAAAAGGTATCCGTTTGGTATAGGAGGGATTGCATAATTAATTTTGCAGCATGTTGCACAAAAAACTGTAGCTTCTGCAATGAAGAATAGCCTGATCGTAGAATCCAAAGTCATGGCACACACCACACATTCACTTTCAGGCTGTCACACTCATTACCACATATGCATTTTCACCTCCTCAGATTTGATAGTTGTGTCAATACACTGGACCAGAAATGTGAAAGGTGGCTTCATCAGAAACCAACATGATGGAGAAATGCACTGTCATCATCATCTATCCATGAAAACATTTCCTGAGTGAACATGTTACATTTAGGTTTGTCACTTGCTTGTATCTTCAGTACTAACTGGATCCTCTAAGCTCTAAGCCATAGTCTGTTGTGCATAATATTATGTATGGTAGATCGTGGAATACTGGTCCATCAAATGGATTTGCAAGGGTGTGTTGAAAAGCTTCCTGGACTGCTTCAACTAAATCTGTGTTCACTGCCTAGTTGCTGCTTCCTTTCTTCCTCAACACAGAACTAATAATTGTTTATGCTATGATGCTCAGGTAGATTCTGTCTGTATTCCTGCCTGAATTTCCTTTACAAAATAACAAGAAACTTTAATCCAGAAAGCAAAAAGCAACACTGAACTTTCTGTATCATGGTAAACAGCACCATTTTAATACTAAGTGTTGTGCATGTGCAACATGGTATATGTGACCAATTGCTCTTCTGGCTACACAAATTCAGCAGATTTCTGCACCTGCAAAAAAAAAAAAAAAAAAAAAAAAAAAACAACCCTGTTATTGTCATTATCAGTTTACATTTTTAATTGGTAGCAATTCTGAAATGTATACACTTTTTATTGGTGGTAATTCTGCTGGACACCCTATATTTTTGCCTGTTCTCTACTGAAAAAGATAGAAAGATCCTCTTGAAAGCTATATTAATGTCATATGCAGTCTTATTGCATCTGTTACATTTTTATACTTTATGTAATTTTTAACCTGCATATCATTTAATGTATTTTTAAAGTTTTATTATAGTATATATTTTTCATAGTGTCTGTGTTGTTATTTAATATAAATATACAGTGATTCATGTTTCTGAATAATATTCCTGGCTTAGATATTTTTGACTCTATTAGATATGCATAAATATATCTCATAGCATGAGATGCCTTTATGCTAAATCCATTAAAGTGCTCAGTGAAAAATATACAATTTGATAGGTGAGTAATTGGTTCTGTCTTAAGGGTAAAGGTTTAGGGACACTATATGTGGTACAGGGAACAATCCAGGTCCAAAGACTAACTACTGGTCTTAATAAACAGACTCCCAAAATTTCTACGTAAGCTAAGACTAATAATATATGTATATAAAAGGTCAAATGAGCAATATTTTTGTGGGGGGAAGAGGGGAAGAAATGCTCTGATTGTTTCCTAAGGGGGGGACTTACAACAATAATGTTTCCCTGACATACAGAGGATATATTGGTTTAAGATCGGCCTTATGCTCGCTCACAGTACTAATTTAATGTTTCACAAAAATCATATAATTACTGAGCAATCCTTGAGTGTAAATGAATGTTTAGCATTAGCATTAGTAGAGGCATATGATGCAAGAAAGCAAGCTTATTCAGCATCAGCCAAAAAAAAAAAAAAAAACCCTCTCCCATTTCACCACTCCGTTCGTTCGAAATACCTGTCCAGTTGAGCTTTAAATTTGTTTAGGCTATCAACTTCAACAACAAGTGATGGAAGTCGGTTCCACCAACCAACCACCCGCTGGCCAAAGGCAAATTTCCGCACATCTATCCGACATCCGTCCTTCCTCAATTTGAATTTATGCCCTCTGAGGTGATTATTCTGAGAAAGATGAAGAATCCCATTGGCATTGAGCATGCTCAAACCATTCAAAGCCTTATACACCTCTATCAGATCACCTCGCCGGTGCCTAGTCTCCAGACTCTGTAATTTGCAAAACTTAAGCCTTTCTTCGTAAGAGCAACCCTTTGTTCCATTTACTAATCTTGTTGCCCTTCTCTGTACCCGTTCCAGCAGCTCTACATCCTTCTTGAAATGAGGCCTCCAGACCTGTATACAGTACTCAAGATGTGGCCTAACCATTGCCTTATACAAGGGAATAATCACCTCCTTATCCCTGCTAGAAAAATTCCTGTATATCATTGACAAGACACCATGAGCTACTCTTGCAGCTCTTCTGCACTGCTCAGAGAACTTCATATCTGCCTGCACAATTACCCCCAGGTCCTTTTCATTCTCCACCACTGTCAGTGTAGTACCGCAGAGTTGATACATTGCTCTGGGGTTACTGTTACCCATATGTAGTACTTTACATTTGTCAATGTTAAACTTCATTTGCCACCTCTCAGCCCATCTGTTCAACCTTTCCAGATCCTGTTGCAGCAGCATAGCGTCAGTAGTGTCCTTAATGACCCTGCCAACCTTTGTATCATCTGCAAACTTAGACATTAGAACAACAACAACATAACAAAAAAAAATAATAATAATTTTTGGTGCCTTATTAGTGAGGAATTAAGTACTATAAATGAATGACTTGACAATCCAGTCAAGATAAAAGCTGCTCAATTGTTACATATGGACTGAAGCTATGCCCTACTAATACAATTATGTTTTCTATCTCTTGTATCATGAAGCCTTTATTATAAAATCAGTAAGCTTTCAAACTTTCTACACCATCAAATATCTCATATATTGTGGCTATTTCTCATCACAAGGTAATTGGACATTAGTGTCCAATGAGGATCAAAAAATGGCTGTGACTGCATTAAGAGAGAGACATATCTTAATACAGTCACAAGCAAAATTCTATAAATCTATCTCATCATCCTCTATGCTCATTTATTTCTATTCTCACCAAAATAGAGATTATAGAGATTGGCTTCTTCTGGTTCAGGCCATGTTTTCTGAAAATTGCTGTTCTCTACTCTATTAGAGGTCTATATTTTTATCCTTATCTTAAAAGTCTTAATATGAGGAACAGCATACATAAACAGTACTATACACTTCTACTGGAGCAGTGCTTTTTATTTATGGTGCATAGTGTAATACCAAGGTGAATGGTTGTGTAATTTCTCGTGATTGATGCATTTAGTAGTAAATTTCTCTCGCTCAAGTGCTATATTAGTAGTGGCAAATGATACAAGAAAGCAAGCTTATACAGCATCACTCAAAAAAAAAAAAAAAAAAAAACTTCCCACAAACTGTCCAATAGTTTGTCTAGTGAATTTATTCAAATTACACACTTCCATAACAACAGATGAAAATTTGTTCTAACATTCAGCTTTCTCAATCCATTCAAATACCTCAATCAAGATCACCTTGCAGGTACCTAGTCTCCAGATGGTGCAGTTTGCAACAGTGAGGTCTTTCTTGGTAAGTGTATCCTTTTGTTCCCCTCACCAACCTATCTGCCCCATTCCAGCAGATCTAGAGCCTTCCTAAAATGAAGCCTCCAGACTTGCATGCAGTACTCAAGATGTGGCGTAACCATTGCCTTATACAATGAGATAATCATCACCTTATCCCTAATAGTAAAGTTTTTGTATACCATTGACAAAACCCCATGAGCTGTCTGCACTACTTCATATTGGACTGCACAATATGAAGTGCAGTCCAATAAAATCTGCACAAAACAGAGAACTTCATATTGGACTGCACAATTACCCTGATTGTAGTACTACAGTTGGTATATTAATCTGCGAAATCGGGGTTAATTTGGGATTACTGCTACTAATATGCAGTACTTTGCATTTGTCTACGTTCAAACTTCAACTGACATTTCTCAGCCCATCTGCCTAATTTTTCTAGATCTTGTTGCAGTAGCATACTTTGATTACTGTCATTAACTATCCTGCCAACCTTTGTATCTTCTGCAAACATAAACATTAAGCCTGATATACCTTCATCAATATCCTTAATGAAGGGTCTCCACTAGTGTTAATAGGGATTACCCTGGGAACTCTACTAATAGCATTAGTACTCAAAGAGCACAAATTTATGCTCTCTGTTGACTAATACTTCACTATGTGTAATATGAGGCTGTTCTATTTGTACAATTATATTTTATGACTCTTGCAGCAAGAAGCTTTTGACCTAAAATTGCTGACTATAATTTATGTAACATGCTTTATTTTTAACATTTACTTTTAACACTTTTAAAATTACTCCATAAAAAATATATAAACATAAGTTCCATTAAAAATAAGGTATTCTAAGCTTTTCTTTTTTTTTGTGAATATTTTTCCAGAACTTAAGCTCCATAAATAATAAGAAAGACATCACTTAAAATTAAATAAAATTAAACAAAACTTACCTGAATAAAATTAAATATTATTTACCTGAATAAAATTAAATATTATTTACCTGAGTGTATATTATTAACAGATTGGTTATTTGTAATGGTAGTCACACGGAAGGTTTCAGGAGTCCACAATGCATTACTGTCTATAAAAGGTAAGCGGGCATCTTTGTTGATTTGCAGATTAAAAGCTTGGCAAGAAACCTAACATTAAGAAAGGAATTTTGTGTTTTCAGATTACCTTTTTTTTTTTAAATATAAAACAGATTGAATCTAATAAAACAGGCCTACGTGCTCTGGATTCATAATGCGAAAATTTATTTTTATTTTGTTACACAGAGCATTAAAAACTACGATAAATGAATTAGCTTTCGGCTGGGTGGCAGCCTTCATCAGATTAAAATACTTTGAATGGCAGTTGGAATAGAGATGCACTGCCAGGATGGTGCGTGAGGCACGTGGTTAATTGTTTGTTGATGTTTGTGGCTGTGACGTATGGTGGTGACGTGGCCAGCGTTTGTCTATGGACATAATTACTGCTTCTGTGATGGGGTTAAGTTGACAACCACTGTTCCTGTTCAACGAGGTATCCGAGCATTTTATACTTAACGATTCCAACCAGGTGCGCCTTAGGTAATGGTGGGACTTGTCCACAACCACGACATCGCGGTGTGGGTCGATGTCGTGGTGGGTTGTCCAGACATGCTCGGCAATAGCTGAGTGTTCTACATCCGCCAAACGGATCGCCCTTTTATGTTTCACATCCTCTCAACCGCCCGAACCTTGCTAACTCACGCCTGGACACACTCCAGCTCTGCAGATGAAAGGCGCAAAGAGATCACCAGAGTCAAAGTAGACCTTACGAGGTGTGGCTACCCCATCGACGTCCTTAACAGGTGTGATCTACAAGCACGCGACAACGTGACGACCAACAGCAACGCCAACAGTGACGAGTCATCCACGAGGGCATTCATCCCATACTACCCCAACCTGTCACAGCAGATCGGTAGAATCCTAAGATCGCATGGGATAAAGTGCATCCAACTCCCAGGCAAGAAACTGCGTTCTCTCCTTTCCAACATAAAAACACCTGTCCCCACCCTTCTACAGAGTGGTTTGGTCTATCGCATCTCTTGCCGTGACTGCACGAGCTGCTACTTTGGAGAGACTGGACGTCGACTCGAGAAACGCCTCTCAGAACATAAAAGGGCGATCCGTTTGGCGGATGTAGAACACTCAGCTATTGCCGAGCATGTCTGGACAACCCACCACGACATCGACCCACACCGCGATGTCGTGGTTGTGGACAAGTCCCACCATTACCTAAGGCGCACCTGGTTGGAATCGTTAAGTATAAAATGCTCGGATACCTCGTTGAACAGGAACAGTGGTTGTCAACTTAACCCCATCACAGAAGCAGTAATTCTGTCCATAGACAAATGCTGGCCACGTCACCACCATACATCACAGCCACAAACATCAACAAACAATTAACCACGTGCCTCACGCACCATCCTGGCAGTGCATCTCTATTCCAACTGCCATTCAAAGTATTTTAATCTGATGAAGGCTGCCACCCAGCCGAAAGCTAATTCATTTATCATAGTTTTTAATGCTCTGTGTAACAAAATAAAAATAGATTGAATCTGTTATTTGATTGACTTTCAAGAAGGGAAAAAAATGTAATTTCATGTTTTGTTTAATATAAAGAAAGTATAACCTTTTATATCATCTGAAATACAATTTTTTACTCAGATTTTAATAATTGAAAATAAAAACAATAATTATATAACATAAAAAATTCTTGCAAATAAAGAAAAGGAGATTACAGCTGACACTTTCTCCTGATTGATTTCGAAGTGTTTACAATCAAATATATTGATTAAATTATAGTAATATGTGATAGTACCTTGTAGATATCTTCTGCCCATGAACTGAAAGTTTGTTCTTGTCCCCTCAGCTCATCACCTAATCCTACTGGTAAGAGGCGTTCAGCTCCCATAGCAAATAAATATTCATCAATATTTTTTCCAAAGGCGCAGAAAGTTGGGTATTGGCTAGATCCTAAACTAAATACTGCATATCTAAAATCAAATATAAATAATTATTTCATATTTAGGCTTTACAGTACTGTTCATAATGAAAATATTTTATGATACATTAGGTAGTAGCCAAATGCCATAAATCAGAATTAAAACACGCCTATCATTTGCACTTTTATTATGGATACTCACATGAAGAAGTTAACTCTTCAAGTGATTTCCCTCTCTGATAGACCAGATTATTAATATCATTAGCTGTAATTATTTTAGCCTCTAATAAAAGAAATAGGGATTCTCTAAACTTCTTGTTATCAGTAACAACATTAGCATTGTCTCTTACACCATTGTTTTTTGGGCAAAAAAATTTTTAATTCAGCCAAAAAAAAAAGAGAGAAAATAAGATTTAACAGTGATATAAATGAAATGGTGGGTAGACAATGACCCCCCACACTGCTGGCCATAATCATCATTAGCCAACAGAATTATAGGAAAGCAAGATAACATCTGATAATAACATTCACTTCATTTTAAATGGTAAAAAGTGGCATAAGATCTTAAAATATGCAGCTCAAGTATATTTAAAGTAACAGCTTCAAACTTCAGTTTCATTTGAAGAAGAGAGTAAACTAAGTTTCATAAAAAATGCAGTGATCTCATATTGAGAAGCAAGTCACTTTGATCTGCCTTGGTACTGCATCTGCACTTCATATATGTATAAAAAGCACTGCACCCAAAAGAGAAGAATGCAGTGAGATGAAAAGTAATGAAATGGATATACAGGAATGCATTTCAAATGAATAGTGGCATATTTCTCCTTTGGGATCAGTACTTTTTATGAGGTGTAGGTACAATACTAATGTAATTTAACAGTAACTTGCTTTGCAATATGCTTTAAAAAAAAAAAATGGTTTGCTCTTGTTTACATACAAAAATGTTGTTCCATACCAGAAATTAGAAAATTTATGGAGCTCACTGTATTGGATTATATACATGTTCACTGAAAGCTAACAATGATGACAATTATAATTCAGGTTATTTCATTATTATTGTCTTTTACAATGCAATATAAAGAGTTTATGCTGAAGCTTATAAGAGGTAAGGATTCTTATTGAAAATGTCACTAAAATTATATGAGAGATACTGCTACTAAGCCGCACTGACCTGCCGTTACTGTTTTGGTGGCGTTGGTTGCATCAGCTGTTGGCACGAACTCGTAACACTGACAAGCCATTCCCATTTGTTTTTCTGTATTTATTATTATAACCTGCTCACATTTAGCCCCAGCCACAGAGTAGTAACATATTTCTCTGTGGCCCCAGCCATGGTTCCAATGCATAAAGGAAGTGCCTTTCGTGGTGTAAAGCGCAAACACCGTACATTGTCCATAACAGATAAAGCTGAATTTCTGAAAAAACCCGACAGCGGGGTGTCTGTGAGAAGCTTAATTCTGCTTAATATGTAAATTCCAACAATTTATCCAGTTCCTCTTATTTTAGTAATTTTCTTTTAGCAATTCCTTTTTTTTTTTTTTTTTTTTTTTTTTTAACAACACTTGTACAAACTTGCAGAAAAACACAACACAATATGATGGATATATATATATAGCGTGCTGACGAGCTCGTTTTCACAAAATCTCTAACAATACTGACAAACTTATTGCAGCATCTGAGAGTTTATTTTATCGCAATTAGTTTTATTGCAGCTCTCACCGCATGTGCAATAAACTAATCACAAACGACCTTCATATGTATGCCGTAATAGTGTCACAAGTATGTGGCCGACATAGCTTCTCAAGATTTAACCTACTGGGCAACGTCGGCCACATATATGTGACATAAAAAAAAATAAAAAAAAATAAAAAAAAAAAAAAACACCTTTTTTTTCTTTTTTTTTTAATGATATTTTAAGCGAAAAAACGACAACACTGACATTACAATATTTATTTTAGAATTACTAATCAAATAATATTTGCTAAATATTTTTTGGCCCCTGGGGAATTTTTTTCTTAAACTAGCTTGACAGTCAACTGTTAAAAGTAGGCGTAGGATAAGGTAGTTAGCCGTTGGGTAAACTGTATGTGCTAAAATAACCACTGGTGATCTGGCAAACTCACTAATCCGGCACCCCCACAGGTCCCAGATTAGTGATGGTTGACCTGTATTTTACTCTGCTTTAATTATGTTTTACTTTGCTCTCAATATTAATTTTTGCTTTCCTTAAATTTTATCCTACATTATAGTTTGGCTAATATATATTAAACTGCAAAATCTATTACCTAACATGTTTCAGGGTTGTCACATTTTTCTGCTTCATTCGCTTATTTAGCTGTTTCCAAAATTCCTATAACAGAGCACAAATTGTTAATTTATAAAAAAAAAAGTGCAAATATAGACAAACTCCCTAAGACTAAAGCAAATATTAAAGTCATTAACACAATTTTACTTCCATCTATACTAAAAGTTAATTATGGGGGAAACAGTATAGAAATGGATTATAAAGGTATGTTATATGGTATCTTGGGAAAATCACAGATAATGGGATTTTATTGTACCCTTAATCAATGACACTGCTAAAATTAATAGGAAAATTAATAACTGTAGAGAGTATCTAATGTTACTCTATTCTAGTCAAGTGAGAAACACTATTACAACTGGCAAAAATTGCTATTAAAGAAATATAATTATTATGGCTTTGTTATTATTGAACATTTACCTTTCCATTGTCTGGGGGTTCCCCACTTCCAAAAGTACTGGCAACAACAATGAATAAAGATTCTTTATCAAGTTCTTCAAATTTATACTCTTCCATTTGTATTACCTACAGAAGATCTAAAATAACTAAGTTCAGTTCTCAAAAAAAACTGGTGTGGTTAGTATTATATTAAGTATCTATAGATCTAAACATGCTTGGCTTTTTTTTTTTTTTTTTGTTTTGCAAATGATTTTAATGTAGTCTTCAAACTTAGAGTAGTACTTTATTAAAAACATCAAAGGCAGATATTGTTGGGATATCAGAGACGTGGTGTCACACAGATATAAGGAATGCAAAACTGGAATTTGGGGAGTACAACGTCTACAGAATGGATAGACAGAATAGGAAGGGAGGAGGGGTTATGCTATTAGTTAAGAAACACATAAAATCCAAGGAAGTGAAGCCAGTCGACATCGCTGGACAGTGCAGTGTCGAGTCAGTTTGGTGTGACATAAGCATTGGGAGATCAAAATTGAGAGTAGGAGTGTGCTATAGGCCTAATGACTCTGACGAGTATAATAAGAAACTGTACAGAGAAATAGTGGGCCAGTAAATCAGAGAGTCTTATAATGGGGGATTTTAATTTCCCAGATATTGACTTGAATTTGGGGACTGGTCACTCACACACTAGCAAGGCTTTTGTGGATTTATTGGATGACTGTTTTCTACATCAGCATGTTTGGGAGGCAACTAGAGGGAGTAATACTCTTGATTTGATTATCAGTAGTGATTCTTCATGCATTAAGAACCTGCAGATAAATGAACCACTAAGTGGCAGTGATCACAGTGTTCTGAAGTGGGATTTACTCAAAGAGGTAACTACCATTAGGGGTAAAGGGAAGGGTTATTGTTTTCATAAAGGCGACTACAATGGACTGAGACAGTATTTAAATTCTGTACAATGGGACCAACTGATGATGTTACCAACAGCAAATTCAAAATGGGAAGCATTCAAAGAACTTATCTTGGAAGCTACTAGGCTTTACATAACAACTAAGAAATATTGTTCAAGGTTTAGGCCTAAATGGATGTCAGATGAACTAATGAGACATATGGCAGAGAAGAAAAATGCATGGCATACATACAAATTAACAAGTAACACAGAAGCCTATGATAGATACAAGTTGATCTGTAACCAAGTTACAAAGGAGGTTAGACAGGTGAAGGCAGATTACGAGAACTCTTTGGCAAGGGATGCAAAGAAAAACAGCAAAGAGTTCTTTACTTATGTAAACTCTAGAAGGAAGGAAGGAAGGAAGGGCATGAATCAGATTGGTCCACTTGATATTGATGGTTAAACTGTTGATGATCCTGCTCAGGTAGCTAACAAACTAAATGAATATTTTGCATCGACATTCACACACGAGGAGTTATTCAGCGAGGGGGAATGCCAGAGGTGTATTCAACTCTGGCAGTAAGCTAGAGAATTTTTTAATAACTGAGAGTAAAGTGGAGGAGAAATTGTTGAAGATAAACACAAGAAAGGCACCTGGGGTGGATGGGATCTATCCAGTTATATTAACGGAGGCAGCAAAGGAAGTAGGCAAACCCTTAGCCATAATTATGAGAGCTTCCTTGGACTCAAGGGAGGTACCCATATACACTGGAGATGTGCAAATGTGACCCCAATTTACAAAGGAGGATCAAAGGCTGACAGAAGTAATTATAGACCTGTGAGTTTAACTTCTGTTCCAGGAAAATTAATGGAGGCACTGGTTAAAGAAGCACTGCAGGATCGTCTAGACAAGACTTCAGTTATAGCTCGGACACAGCATGGTTTTGTTAAGGGGAAGTCTTGCCTGACCAATTTGATTGGATACTACAACGTGGTCACAAAAGAACTGGATGCAGGGAATAACTTTGATATTATGTACTTGAATCTTAGAAAGGCTTTTGATACTGTTGCACATGGAAGACTGCTGCACAAATTGGAGCAGTGTGGCATTGGAGGCAAATTGCTACTATGGATAAAGGGGTGGTTGAGGGGAGAAGACAGAGAGTGGTAATCAATGGACACTGCTCATCGTGGACTAATGTTATTAGTGGAGTCCCTCAGGGTTCAGTGTTGGGTCCATTATTGTTTTCTGTATTTATAAATGATATTGATGATGGTATATCAAGCTTAATGGCCAAGTTTGCAGACGATACGAAGGTTGGCAGGGTTGTCAAGGACACTACTGACACTATGCTGCTGCAACAGGATCTGGAAAGGTTGAGCAGATGGGCTGAGAGGTGGCAAATGAAGTTTAACATTGACAAATGTAAAGTACTACGTATGGGGAAACAGCAATCCCAGAGTAACGTATCAACTCTGTGTTACTACACTGACAGTGGTAGAGAATGAAAGGGACCTGGGGGTGGTTGTGCAGGCAGATATGAAGTTCTCTGAGCAGTGCAGATGGGCTGCAAGAGTAGCTCATGGTGTATTGTCAATGATATATAAGAATTTTTCTAGCAGGGATAAGGAGGTGATTATTCCCTTGTATAAGGCAATGGTCAGGCCACACCTAGAGTACTGTATACAGGTAGAGGCCTCATTTTAAGAAGGATGTAGAGCTGCTGGAACGAGTACAGAGAAGGACAACAAGATTAGTGAATGGAACAAAGGGGTGCTCTTATGAAGAAAGGCTTAAGTTTTGCAAATTACAGTGTCTGGAGACTAGGCACCAGCGAGGTGATCTGATAGAGGTGTATAAAGCCTTGAATGGTTTGAGCATGCTCAATGCTAATGGCATTCTTCCTCTTGCTCAGAATAATCACCTGAGAGGGCATAAATTCAAATTGAGGAAAGACAGATGCAGGATAGATGTGAGGAAATTTGCCTTTAGCCAGCGGGTGGTTGGTTGGTAAGTAAGTTGATAGCCTAAATAAGTTTAAGGCTCAGCTGGACAAGTATTTCGAACAAACAGAGGGGTGAAGTGGAAGTGTTTTTTTTTTTTTTTTGGCTGATGCTGCATAAGCTTGCTTTCTTGCATCAAATGCCTCTAGTAATGATAATGCTAATTACTGTATACTAAAAAAATCTATTTAAATAAATGTCTGTGTTTTCTAGATCTGTAAGTGATGGTTCCAATTCTTCACTTAATACCAAATTAAAAAAAGAAAAGTGGGGACAATCCTTCTACAGTAGTAGAAAAATTCTTATTTAACACCCTTTTTAAATTTGAGGTGCCCTTCTACAATAGTGATTTGTTCCATTTTATTTTTCATAAAATCTTCCATTTCAGTTTGTTCTAATTAGCCTTGTCAATAAGTACATCATTCATTCCCCTCCATGTGGACACCTATATGTTGTGGGGGGGGAAGGCCTCCCAATGATGCTACTGGTCTTTGTTCAGCTTCACTGGATCCAATGGTGCTTAGGTTCTAGACTAACACCACAGGAATCTGGCATTATGGATTGATATGCTGTGACCCATGGAGACTTGGAAGGGTGGCTTACTGGTGGTTGAGGAGTCTGGCTCTAGCATACCAGGAATCAGTAGCTATAAAGAACAGACAGGCATCAGTACTCTGTCAGATTATATTTAAGAGGATTACAGGAAGATTGAGTTAAGAATCTGTTAGACAAATTTTTGATTTTCCTTATTTTGTTTAACTATCATGTAAATTTTAATTTCTGAAATTTTATAATTTTAATTCTGATAATTTAGCAAGGTTATTTTCTATAATATTTGGTGATTTTATTCTTATTTCATAATATTTTGTTAGTTTCATTCTTATCTTAATAATGGTTACTACAAGATCCATTTCTGATTCAGACAGAAATAGCCATAGGTGATTCTCGTGTGAGTCATGAGTTCATCACTTGTATAGCCTGTGGCATGCATTCAAGGTTGGTCATGCAGTTAAACCTAGCTCAACTAACAATTACTCTTGTTGTTCAATTCCTTTCTTAGTGTACAATCTAAAATTAAAATTTGGTGCTTACCAGATGATTGAGTCAAATGAAATGGTAATTGGCGTAGAGATACACTGATGAGTCAAAACATTATGACCACCTTCTTAA
Organism: Mastigoproctus giganteus; assembly: GCF_048544385.1. Classification (NCBI taxonomy): domain Eukaryota; kingdom Metazoa; phylum Arthropoda; class Arachnida; order Uropygi; family Thelyphonidae; genus Mastigoproctus; species Mastigoproctus giganteus. The sequence continues at coordinate 169,934,158 of NC_143579.1, read as the reverse complement.
TATGACGCTGTTGGTGCTCCATATGCAGCCAAAACAGCTTGCACCCGGCAAGGCGCTGGCCGGGTGGGTAAAGTACCTGCCTGGCAACCCAAAGGTCACGAGGTTCGAATCCCGCCTCGGGCTTGGATCAAAGTACTGCAAAAACCTTAGGAGGTGCATTATGGCCACAGAAACCGATGCGCCAACAACTAAAAAAAAAAAAAAAAAAAAAACCCGGCAAGGCATGGATGCTACAAGATTTCTAAATGTGTCTTGTGGTATCTGGTACCAACACGTAACCAGCAGATCCTTTAACTCCTGTAAGGTTCGTGGTTGAGATGCCACAGATCAGAGTTGCTGTTCCAACACAAACCACAGATTGTTCATCAATCACAATGGGATTGATGTCTGGGGAATTTGGAGGCCAAGCCAATGTTCTGCGAACCAGTCTCGAACAATCTGGGTGTTGTGGCATGGTGCATTATCCTGCTGAAAGATGGCACCGCCAGAGGGGAAGACCATTGCCATGAAAGGGTACCTGGTCAGCAATGATGTTGAAGTATTTTTTTAAATTTTTTATTTATTTACATAAATACATAAACAGAAATACTTTTTCGAACCTGTGTAAGAAACTCCAGCAGAAAATGGAGCTTCTTTTACAAAATTGTAACACACAATAAAACTCTCTAGAATTCAAAAGTAAAAGAAATGCATGTATGCACACTCAATGACATTTATGTATGCGTGTATATATGTGGCCTGTTTTTAGTGGCTCCAGGACCTGGGTTCATCTCTGCAATTTGTCTCTATCTTGACAACAGAATCTGTGTAATCAGGGCCTGAAATGTGAGCAGCCACCACCTGAGCAACTGCTGCCTGATGCCCCAAAGCACGTGGAGTTGGACATAATCTATTTGCACCAATTAATGTGCTATAAAATCCCACACCCACTGGAGGTAGTGCAATACCAGTGGATGCCAGCAACCCCGTACTCAGGATGCCCAGTCTTGAGTACCAGCAGAAAGAAAAAAAAAAAAAAAAAATTGTAATAAAAGTAAAATGATAAATAAAATAATAATAATAATAAAAAAAAAAAACACCAGTGGTTGACATCTCTGAACAACCTCAGAGATCAAAAGAATCAAGTCCAGGATGACTGGTAGGTGACACAGGGAATGGCTCAGCAAGAGTTTGTTGCATTATCCAGTGTGGTGAAGCACCTGCATTCTTCTGCTGAAGATGTCGTTGGGTGCCCGGCACATGGACGACTGGACCCAGGGTATCCCAGCAGAACATTGCCCAAAGCATGAAACTCCTGCCACCGGCTTGTTTTTGTCCCACGGTGCATCCAGGCCCCATAATTTCCCCAGGTAAATGATGCACACGTACCCAGCTGTCCACATGGTTCAACAGGAAATGTGATTCGTTGGACCAGACGACCTTTTTTCAATCACTCAAGGTCCAGTTTTGATGCTCGTGTGCCCATTGTAGGTGCTTTCGCCAGTGAACCGTGGTTAGAATGGGAACTCAGAGCAGCCTGCAGCTACGCAGCCTCATTTTCAGCAGAGTTTGATGTACTGGGTGACACATTACTCCCTCACAAGTGAGTTGCGCCACAGTTGCCCTTCAGTTGGCACATACCATCTGGGAGAGCCTTCACTCACCTCGAGAATCGATGAGCCACGGTCATCCAACACCTCACCAGCGGTTCATGGGTTTCCCCTCCTTGGACCACTTTCAGTAGGTACTAACCACGGCTGACCATGAGCACCTCACCAGCTGTGCCGTTTTGGATATGCTTTGATCCAGTTGTCTGGCCATTAAAATTTAACCTTTGTCAAACTTGCTTAAGTCCGTTGCCTTTCCCATCTGAAGAACAAGAGTAACACTGATTAATGGAGCTCAGTATCAGGTGTTTTTTATACTGTGTCTGATCCAAACACGCGCCGTAGTTCACTTGCAGTTGCTTTGATTTGCATAACGACTCGTTGGTCATAATGTTTTGGCTCATCGGTATAAATAAAACTAGGGACTTGTTGGGAACTCAAGTATCTAGCAACCAGTCAGGTGTTCCCCCCCCCCCCCCCCCCCGATTTGGGCCCCAGAAGAGAATGGTCAAATCCATTCTGCTCTGATTCAAGAGGATTTAGTTTTATTGAGAGATCTATTGTCAGGGAAATAAGTAACATTTTTTGTACTAACTAGAACCAGGGCATGTCTGACAGGAGCAAAAATTAATGATGCTAATAAAAGACTTGACATTTTAAAAATTTTTTCAGTCGAGCCAACTGATGTTAACGTGCTAACGTCAGGTTCAGGGAAGAAAAATGTATAGGATGATCATGAACTGCCCGAAAACACTGAATACTATAGAAAGCATGTGTTGTGATCAAAAAGTTTTGAGGTTTGAAATAATATTTGGGAAATGTTGAAGCTTATGATTATTTGGATGTTTCTCATTCAAAGTCATCTCGTTGACATGGAATATAATGCTTCTGCAACTTCTGGAAGTATTTCAAGTAGGCTTCTTTTTGAATTGCTAATGGTTCCCATGTCACATTCTGTGAGGGGACTTTTCTTGAGAAAAAATAAAGTATGGTGGATGAGGAACCAGAATGATGGGAGTGCTTCACAATAAATTCTCAACAGAAAGTGCTGTTGGGCAGGAGGATTTTCATAATGCAAGTGCCAACTTCCTAAAGCCCACTTTTCTGTGCATTTTTTTAGAACAGCATTGTGCAATCACTGTAAAACTGTTTTAAGATATTCTTGGTTCACTCTTTGACCATGTGGGAAAATTCTTATTTAACAGTGCCCTGTGAGTCAAAAAATATAAGTATTATCTTCACATTTGATAGTAATTGTTTTGCATTTTTTTTGGGCCTTGGATAAGAGTGAGTGAGTCTTTCACTGAGAGAACTGGGTCACAGTCATACCCCTATCATCTGTCACCAGTAGCAATGAAAGAAATAAATGTGGGCAGCAGAAGAACTTTTAAAATCCTGTCATATGAGAACCTGCCACTCTATATAATCATTTGTGAGCATGAAAAGCAAACAAACTTCACTGAAATACATCACATTCCCAAATCTTAAGTTAAAAATGATTGACTCTTTATCACCAGCAGGCATCTTCTCTTAAAGCTGGTTTTTAACATTTCATGGATTTCTGTTGCACTTTTCCCAAATACGCAACAAAGGTTGTTGCAAATCTGCTGCTGAGTAAAAGCACTCAAGCTAATTCAGACTGATTGCAGATAAATTGGCAATTTATGCATTACTGTGTTTAAATGTTACTGAACTATGACAAGTTGTAAAAGCTGTAACTAGCTATAATGATACAACTTTGAGATAAAAAATTCAGTCTCCAAACTTTCTGATCACAGCTCATATAAATTGGAATATAATCAAGCTACTCAGAGGATTAGGCATGCTAAGGCAGATTGTCAGAAGGCTTTGGACAACAGCTCAATGCCATAAGTAGTAAAGCATTCATTGCTTATGTTTAATACTAGAAGGAAAAAGGATGAACCACATTGATTCACATGATACAAATGGCATAAATATTGATGATCCAGTATAGATTGAAAACAAACTGTATATTTTATATCTACATCCACAAATGAAGTTTTTAAAAATGGGAATACCAGAAATTTATTTAATACTGATTAAGAGTTAAATGATTTTTAACTGAAAGGAAGCCAGAAAAAAAAAATTGATGCAGCTAAAATGAACAAGGAATCTAGGGTTGATGGAATCTATCTAAATATGTTAAAAGATACAGTAAAAGAGGTAATTAAACCTTTGGCTACAATAATATTCACTTTGGATTCAGGGATTTGGATCCCTCTAGACTGGGGATTTTAAATCCATACAAATTGGAGATTTGCAAATACTTTTATTATGGTTTTATATATCTCCCTCAATATTTAACAATATTTTTTACAGCCATATAAAAAAGAATTTTATTAGTCATGTAACAATAGCATTGATTTTTGTATATAATTATTAAATATAAACATTGATTATCAGAAATTAAATTATACTTTTGGAAAATGTATAAATTAGTGGTAAGTAACTGTTCTTGTAGCCCATGACATTGAGAATGTTATTTATTTTGGCTCCCTAGCCAAAAAGGTGGGATGCTCTGATCCAGATGCTCCCATCAACGGATTCTTTCAGGATAGACCTCCAAGTTTTGTCTTGGGGGGGGGGGGAGAACCCAGAAATTATTATCATTTACTTTTTTTTTTTACCACAGGAATGAAATTTTTGGCATTTTTTTTTTTTTTTGTAAAAGAGGAAGAACTGATGGAGGAAAAAAATGTACTTTTATCACTGTTACTTATTTTTTATGGTATTGGCATTTTGCTTTTAGAATACAAAGAATATGTGCACATCTGAAACCATGACTAAAAATTCAATACAAATATTACATCCAATTTATGATAAATAAAAATTTTAACTTAAAAAAATTTCACCTGCACATTAAAGGAACTGTCTAGAAGTTTTGCAAGTCTCTGTGCAAAAGTTTCAGATTTTCCTGTTTCTGTTGCATACAATATAGTGGTTTGCAATCTTTGCATTCGCACATTTGTCATCATAGCAGATATCACTGAAGCAGCTCTATAAAACAGTAAAAGTGGTAAACAAAAAGACAAAAGTTAGATGAGTTTAATCCATATTGTGTCATGTGAATTATCCCATATAATATCTAAGTTTTAAATGATATCATTATTCTAAAGCAAAATTTAACAATTTTAGTTAAATTACAGTGCTCAGCAATATCAAATGCTTTCAGCCATAAACTTCATTTTGTATGCATTTACCCATAATTAGGTTTATTCATAAAAATCAATTTTTTTAAACTTGGTTGAACAGCGGAATATAAAGGAAGTTGCAAGAAAGTATTTTTTTTTTCATAAAAACTATAAATAAAATCTTATCAGCAATTATTATCACTTGTCATCATTAATAGGAAGGTGTATATATGGTGCTGACACCTCAATTATCAATTTCTGGATGAAACAGTTAAATCTAAAATGGATTATTTTAGTTTGGCAGTAACTATGCATGTCTTTCAAAAGAAAGTCAGTGGAGTGCTTTTTTTTTTTTTTTTTTTTTAATAAAAGAATATTTATAAATGTAGAATTAACATTTTCTTTCTTTAAAAAACAAAGAATTAAGTAGTATGATATTCCACCTTTCTTGACTGCATACCACTTTTAGAGCAGCTAAAAACAATACTGAATAGTAAAAAAAGAAAACAAAAAAACCAAACTTATTCATAAATAGTGCAACATAAGTTTAAAATATATGTAATTTATTTCTAAGCTTTTTATGCAACAAAACAAAAGGATGCTGCTAATATCAAAATCAAGCAGAAAGTAAGTGTGTAAAAGTTGCACGTGATGTTTTAGACTTAACTTTTTAAATTATGTTAAAATATATCAGAGAATAAATGATTATAAATTTTAAGTAAAGTAAAAATTAGATTTTTTTTATTAAATGTATGCCAACTTAACTTTACTAACCTTCCTGCTGATCGTAAGTGAAATTTCAAGGTGATATCAGTATTCTTCTGCCACTGATGAAGTCTCCATGCTTTTTCCTGAAACATAAAATATTACACGTTAGGGTTAATTTTTGTTCCAGATATAGCTTCTAAGATGCAAAGTAAAACACAGCAATTGTACTTAAAAAAAAAAAAAAAAAAAAAAAAACACGATTGTGTACCGTACCATATTCAAGCTGACTTGGCTATTTTTTTTTTTTTTCAATGTTAATCAGCACATACTACTTTTGACTCACTATTGCCTCACAAAGGGAGTACTTTGAAGGGATAATGACCATGGAATAGGTAGTAAGTGACACTATTTTTTTTTTATTACAGTCTGCAAACTTTTGGGTAGCATGCACCTTGTATCTCCTAACAACAAAATATGAATACTCTTACCACTCTGAATGTATTCTGCAAACACTATAAAAGAACAGAGAATGTAAAGTATGCAGCATTCTGAACTGAGCAGAGCAGACTTGATTAAACCGTATGGTGTAAAGTGCAGGAAACACTGATTAACATTATGATTTAACTATGTCAGAAAATTGCCAGAATAATTCTGAGCATAGTTATGTGTTAACTCGAGGTGTCAAACCTGTGGGCTGTGTGCAGCTTCTTCACATTGTGCAGCCAACGGCCATTTAGGCAGCCCTACATGTTGAATTTAGTGACATAAAATACAATTAATATGGACAATATAAAATATTACATCCCTGAAGTGTTATGAGATGTTCTGTATTTATAAAAGAAATATTTGTTTAAATCAGAAGTGTGATGTAGTCAGTTTGTGCAAATGGTTCATTAAAAATCAGCGAAATCTGATATATGGTTCTCAGTGAGCATAAGTGACAACTTTACAACCTTGTGCTCTACTGTAAAATTTTGCAACTAGCTTTTTATTTTTACAGATGTAAATTCATCTGCAGAAGATGGGGGGGGGAAGGGAAGACTGCTACAATTTCCTATGGTTGTACTCTTTACCCTAGCAGAGATATAACACTCCAGTTGTGCAGTGCAGTACAGTACAGTTACATTCAGCTACCAAAATACTACAAATATAAAATATTGTAAATGATAAGTACAGAAGTGATTAAAAATTAACTTTTAAGATTTTTTTTCAAAACAGCTGATAACTGGACCAGAAATTCCTATTCTCATTAATGCTTTTTCAAACTCAATGATGCATGAGCCCTTGTAAAAATCATGCATGCTTATAATAATGGTATTGGCTATTAAACTATAAATATGGGGTGGAAAAGTTTATAAAATGGAATGCTCATTAATAAAATATCTTATTTTTACTTAATCAAGTATGCACATGATATTAGTGATCTGGGTGATGAACAGGAATGGAATTCTGGTATGCTCCAGTTCAATTCTGAGTTCTGGCTGTAAATTCCTTCGCATTAGTTGGTCATCTGGGAGTACAAACAGAACATTTATTATTACTATTTTTAGGTTTGAAGACTTGAATTCACACATTAAAGCATTGAGATAGATAGAAGAGGATATGTCCTAGAATGACATTTCCTCTCCCATCTATCTCAACTGAATTTAGGGAGATTTCAGACATTCAAAAGAAAAGCAGATGTGTAAAAATATTACCTACCATGCAATGTAAGTAATGTCTAGTTAGTATTAGTGCCAAAAAATAAGAAAAGTCCAAGAAAATTCTGACAATATTTGGTTATATTTAAAATCTAAATTAACACCAATATATTTCTTTTAGCTATGAAAGCAAAAAAGTGTATTTTATGTAGTTCTTAGTTATTTGTGTTAGCATTATGTCCCTATTTTTCACATAAAGATATTTTAATTTCAATTTCAACTATCTGAAATAATTTATTTTAGAAACAATTCGATAATTGTAGATTTCTTAAAATACCATTTATAATTGACTTAATATGATAGCATAGTTTAATTTATTATGGTACTCACCTTTTTTATAATCTGCAATTGATGTTTGAATAAGGTGGATGATAATTTTAATTTAAATTGGGAGTAAGTAAGTTAGGGTTTAAAACAGAAGTTAAAATATGCACAAGGAAGTAGAAGTGCACATCTTCTTCCTTGGTTGTCAATATTAAAGTTGAAAATAAATGGTTAATACTGGAGGCCAATAGCCATAACAAGTGGCTTTCGTTATCCACGTCTTCAGTTGGCAATGATGGGTTGAGAGTGAACGCGTGTATTTAAGAAAGCTAAGTTCCCATGATGCTCCTGGTTACATGTGGAAATCTCAGGTGCATGAGTTTCCAAGCCGGTGCAATGTTGTAAGGTAGTTTTGTATTTAATACTTGGAGGTTGGAATGGCGGCGGAACCATTCTATGACTAGGGCTTCATATTGGAAAATTTTAAAACTGGATTTTAATTTGATAATGGGAATGACTGAGTCTACTAAGGGGGTGTGATTGTGAGATTGAACATGTGATGCTAATTCTGTGTTGGTTTGACCTGTCTTAAAACTATTGTAGTGGTAGTACGCGTGTTTGTTTGATGTTTTAATAGAACCATATCTCGAAGTTGTGCTACCAATGTAACATGCATTGCAGTTAGGTTGACATTTTATTAGGTAAATAATATTGTTCATATCGCTGATATGATATTTTTGTATGTCTTTGTATGAATTAAATAATGAGCCAAGTTTATTATAAGTTGAGAATGTGAGGGTGATGTCAGTACCTTTGAATATGCGATGGAACTGATTGCAAAAATTACTATTGTAAGGTAGGATAATACGTAAATTATTATTAGAGGTGTGTTTGGGTGGATTGTTAATATTATTTTGGACGGTAAAAATGGTTTGTTGAATTAATTGAGTGGGGTACCTTCTAGATATGAATTTTATTGTAAGATATTGAAGTTCATAGTTGATATCATTTTGTGTAGAACTGTATTTTATAGCATTGTAAATCTGATTATAAAGAACGGCTTTTTTTATGTTAAGGGGTGGTGCGAATCACGTGTTCACTCTCAACCCATCATTACCAACTGAAGACATGGATAACAAAAGCCACTTGTTATGGCTATTGGCCTCCAGTATTAGCCATTTATTTTCAACTTTAATATTGACAACCAAGGACGAAGACGTGCACTTCTACTTCCTTGCGCATATTTTAACTTCTGTTTTAAACCCCAACTTACTTACTCCCAATTTAAATTAAAATTATCATCCACCTTATTCAAACATCAATTGCAGATTATAAAAAAGGTGAGTACCATAATAAATCAAGCTATGCTATCATATTAAGTTATTTTGGAAACTTAAAATTGCTGCATGAAATTGCTATAACATAAATTACTATAATTTATATTCAGTTGCATATTCCAGATTATTCAGACTTTATTCAATTTGTAGTTTCTAAACTTTTTTGGCAAACTAGGATAGAGTTGCAGATCTATCTATATGATGATTTGTGACTAATGAATGATATAATTTTAACAATGGAAAAAAACCTACCTGATATTCATAACTAGGCTTTAGTGTATAAGAAATCATTTCTTGATGATATACTGGAGTAATACTACTACTCATTGGAGGTGTAACCCAAACCCAGTCTGCTGGACAGCCACCTCGCTGTTTGTGCTCGGTTTCCATATACTTCATGAAGGTCTCAGATGCAGTGTGATGATCAACTATGGTTACTTGCCATTTCTGAAAAAAAAATACAACTAGATAGAAAGGTTTATGAAAAGCTTAAATTAAAGAACAGTCATTACAGTAAATTCCTGTAATGCATAGTGCTTTCTAGGGTGCTGGTCCTAAAGAGCACTACATACAGGGTGTTTCAATTATAATGCAATGGGGTCTACCTTGATTATTTTAGGTTATTTGCCTTCTTGACCTTTTTTATTTTTTCCACAAGTGTTACCATTTAGATTTAAAATTTAGAAACATAAAATTTGCCTAACTAACTCCTTTCTTTCCTTAATGGGACAGTTGTTTCCAGTCTTCAGTTCAGAAAAATATCATCTATTACTTCAGAAATTAACAAACAAACATATTTTATTTCAAACAAAAACAATGGTAGCATGAGGAGATATGACACAATTTGCACTTGTAGCCAGCTGTTCACAGCTAAAATGCACATACTGAAGAGCAAAAATCCCAACTATTGTGTGTTTTTTTTAATTCAAATAAAATCAGTTTGTTTGTTTCAGAAGTACAGAAATTACTTTTAGGCTAAATTGAAGATTGGAAACAACATTCCCATTGAGAAAAAAAAGTTAATAAGGTAAAATTTTAATTTAGAAATTGTAAAAAATCTAAATAATACCCAGTTCAATTTTAACATCAAATTCAAAAATTTCAGCCTATTTATGACAAAAAAGGTCATATGACAAATAGCCCAAACTTAAAAATATGTGAGATTGATCCCAATGTGTTATCGCTAAACTATTTGGAAAAGTGATAAAATCAAAACTAGAACAAGGGTTTGTTATTTCTGAGGAACAGTGTGGCTTCGAATGGATGCTCATGTATAGACCATTTATTCACTATTAAGCAAATTCTGGAAAAATGTCAGGAAACAAACCAATCTATAGACAAGGCATATCGCGATGGCATCTTGGCCCATCTTGTTGTTTGTAAAGGACATTTGTGTAAGTGCTGATCTTAGCTAGCCGATGTCATTTCATGTTCTGCTCAACTTGTAGTCCATTTTCACTGTAATTACTACTTCATTCATTTTACATTCTGATTATCATCTTTGCTTTGATCTATTAATTATTATATAGTTATTATTATATATACATATATATATATATATATATATATATATATTTTTTTTTTTTTTTTTTTTTTATATAAAACAAAATAACTTGTATAAACAACAAATTGTAAGATTCCCCTGGATTTCTGTGTATGGAATCATTATTGTATAAAATTTATGTTAATAAAGAATCTTATTATTATTATTATGTAGGTATGCTGTTCATAGACTTAGAGAAAGCGTATGATAATGTGCCAAGAAATCTTCTGTGGAAGACTATGAAAAAATGTCAATAAGCCAGCCATTAATTGAAATAATTAGAAAAATTACAAGAACAATACATGTATAAAAATTGGTTCAAAAATATCACGAAAATTTAAGACTTCCAAAGGACTACTTCAAGGATGCTGTTTGTCACCTACTTTGTTTAAGCTGTACCTGGAAGTTGTTCTAAGACCATAGTCACAGAAGTGCAGTTCGATGGGTGTTCCCCTTGGTCAAAATAAGTACCTTTACAATCTACTGTTTGAAGATGACCAAGTTGTGGTAGCACAGGATGACGATGACGTAAACTACATGGGCAGAAAGTTACTAAAAGAATATAAAACATGGGGACTGACAGTTAATTTTAATAAGACAGAATACATGAATTGAAGTGAGGAGATTCTGGATTTAGGTGGAATACAGGTGTAAACTGTACAGCAATTTAAATATCTGGGTGCAATTATCCAGGCTGATGGATCATCTGCACAGGAAATTGAGAGAAGACCGAGTGAAGGTAGAAAGGTCATAGGAATGCTTATTTCTGTGCTATGGAATAAAAATATTAACAAAACTAGCATCGAATGTATATTGCAAGATTACAAAGTGTTTTATTATATGGATGTGAGATTTGGACCTTAACTGAAAGACAAAAAAATAAATAAACTACTGGCCGTTGAGATGGATTTTTGGCAAAGATCGGCAAGAAAGTCTAGGATTGAAAAAGTTAGAAAAGACATGATAAGAAATATAATGAATGTCCAAAAAACCATAATTAATAAAATAGAGGAGAAAAGATTGGAGTGGTTTGGCCATGTGAAGAGAATGGAGGACAACAGATTGCCCAGAGGAGCCATGGAATGGATGTCATGGAGAAGGAAAAAGAGAGGAAGACCAAGAAGGATGTGGATAGAAAGTGTGAGAGCAGCCATGAATAGAAGAGGACTGGTGGATAGAGATTGGAAAGATAGAAGAAAATGGAAACAAAGGAATGACTTTTTGATGTTAGGTTGAGGAGAACCGTTGTAATAATGGAATAAATTCTAAGAAGAAGACTTAATTATTTGAGTTTGCATTGTTTTTCTTGTATGGGCATAGTTTCTGGGTTAACTTCAGCAAAAATGGTTGTGCCCAAGATGGACAAAAAAAAGACATTTTATGATTGTCTGCACTTCAGGTCTTTTTGTTTTCATCTAACTCTAAACAGCTGTCTGGAGAGTGGCTTATTGTGGTTAATAGACATCTTTTCTTTTTATAGTGTTCCTATAATGATTAACTGGTCTTGTATTAAAGGAGATTCCAATATATTATTTGAGAATAAAGGATACAATGTTGAAATTTGCAGGTGATATAAAGAGGGCAAGTGTGGTCAATGATGCAAATCAGACTGAGCTTCTTCAGAATGACTTGGACAGGTTTCATGGATATGTGGAAAGTGGCAGTTGAAAATAAAAAGACATGTGTCATAGGAAGGTCTACAGGAAGTCCATAATTCAATGATAGATCACATTTGGAATATAGGGTGCAGATTTGGAGGCTACATTTAAGAAGAGACATTGAGCCTCTTGAAAGGATGGCCAACTTATTTGGTGACAATTAGCGAAGGGGCATCTATACTACGAAAGATTTCAAAGGGTTACAGAACTTTGAAACAAGGTATCTTGGGATGGGGGGATTTGACTGAGGTGTGAGAGGACAATTTAAAAGACTGCATAATTGAAATGGAACACAAAAATCAGTGGGCATAAATATAAACTACTGGGGGCAAAATAGTAGACCAGATTTCAGGAAGTTTACATTCAGTTAGTGTGTTGTAGACAAATGGAATAAACTGCATTCCAGGGTAACAGTCTAGTTAGTTTAAAGGAGAAACTGGATCACTACCTTCTGGCAGTGGAAGACTAAAATAAGAGGGATAGAGGTTGTATAGACTAAGATTTTCTTTTTGGTTGATTAAGCCAGAGCTAGCTTCCATGTATCTTTCGACCTTTATTAATACTAAGCCCTACCTTCAGTGTGACCTTTTTTTAATTTAGTTATTTATTCAGCTTAAAGCTAAATTGAAAATCTTGTTAGTGAAATATTCAATACTAAGCTGTTGTTTAATAACTGAATAGTATGTGGAAATAAGCCAACATTAAGAATTTTCTTATTTAACCTGGCAGTAGTGGTGGGCCACCTGACAGGTGACTCTCAAAATAATGCATTCTCATGTTAAGCATTAATTAATGATCAAAAATCTGAAACTTTCCTTCCTTCCTAAATATAATCAAAACTTTCACTGCAATAGTTTCTGAAGTGATTTTATTTTATTTTATTTAACAGTTTTCATACAGAAATCATGTGGGAACCTGTCAGGTGACTCACCACTGTCTTTGCAAATATTTGGCTTTTTGCTTGAAGAGTGGCATAGCACTGTGTTTAAGTTTTATGTTACTTGTTTTTCTTCCCTCACTAGTTCAATAAACAGCTATCGTCTTACTTCAGTTGTTTTTGAAAGATTTATTGTTTTCACTTAATAGACACAGGAAAATGAAACTTTATATTCCTTCAAGATGGCCACTATATTATGAAAAGAAAGATATGTAGTTTAAAATTTTTCATTCTCTGAAATTTGAAATAAACTTGAAAAGGAAGTAACTACTAGTACTGAATATATATGTTTTTTTTTTTTTTTTTAATAATACTTAATATATAATAAGATATATAAGATATCTTATATAAGATATAATAAGAACAAATATGCCACATTTGAAATTTTGTGCACTTTATGGTCTTTTAAACTGCAAAATGGAAGAGAATAAGACTATTTTTCTATTTTATATCTAAAAAAAAATTTTTTTTTTTTTTTTTTGCAATTTTCAGCAGAATTAATTTTTTTTTGTTTTTCTGGATTTTTGTCTCTTATTCTTCTTCAGTGGAAATCAACATGATGATAAAAATATATTATGAATAATATGAATAAGTCACAGTCCTGTGGGTACAACCACTGTAACTTATGAATATTCTCCATGATTTCTTTCTTTTGGATGTATCTTGCAGTAGGTGACTCATGCAATATTCAACTGAACAAATGTACAATTATATTCTTAATTAAATTGGCACAGCACTATTCTAATATTTATAACTATTTCGATAAATATTGTATAAATTATACAATATATAATTCAGCAAATAAACATAATATACAAACAAATAATTACTTTAAATTACAAGTGGGAATGGTCAGATTACTGGTTTTCATAATTGCTTTAGAATTATTCAAAATTATTCTTAGGTGGAGATTTGGAAAAAACTGTACTTACCTGAAAACTGTGCAGAACAGCAAGATTCACCTCCACTAACACTTGGTCCTTCCACAGGCTTGCTGCTGTAGCAGTATTAAGACCCATCTTCTGACCAACTTCCTATTAATGGATCATTTTGTAATGATTGATTTATAGTAAATCAATTCCTACGGAACTGATTTGGCTTTCTAAGATAATTTTTATAATTGAAAATTTGACCTTATTATTTTCTCAGTTGCTGCCTTTCTGATTACACATGTTGCCTGCACTTTCACTACCTGATGGAAAGACATTTCTTTGTGGAAGATGTAGTAATGGCAAATGATGCAAGAAAGCAAGCTTATGCCTTGGAGCAGTTCAGCTGGGGCTCAAAGACTTCAGTATCTGATACTATGAAATACACTTAGCATCAGACATTTGAGTACTTCCAAAGTCTGGCCCTAGAAATGGATTAACTGGTACAGAATGCTTTGGTTCATAAGGAAGTAGTATTAATTGGCAACTCAAATGTAAGGGAGACTGTACATATTTTGTATGAAAGATATGGTATAGAACCAGAATATGTCCACTGGGTGCAAAAATTGATGTAACAAAATTTATCAGCTAATAGGTGCATTGGGTGGGTGCATTGTAATACATGTAGGGACTAATGATTTACAGCTGAAATGTACTGATGAACTGATTATGAAATATAATGACATGTTGAAAGAGTGTTGCAAGATAATTCTGAATAGGAGGAGGGGTTTCATGATGAAAGCCTTTTTTATTAACTCTAGGCCTGAGAGAGACTGCAAGGCTTATGGGGGGAGATTTTGCCAAGCATGGTAAGCTTAGTTGGTAGATGAATTTATTATGTAAAAATAGTATTTACATGAACAGAGGAGATGCAAGAACTTTTGCTAATTCCATCAAGGAAGCATTAAGGGTTTAGGGAAACTGTTATTTTGTGGGGGGAGGAAGTAGAGAAGTCAGTATACATAATTAACTCAGGTCAGTGGAAAGGAACAAAATTACACTTGGACCCTCATTCAAAAAGCTTGTGTGCAAACACTGGTTACCTTAAATACTGAAAAGAAAATGGAAATAAAAGTAAAATCTGGTAGTAAGCTAAAACCACTTTTGAGTAACTACAGGAATGCAAGGCATATTGTAAAAAAATTAATTTGAGCTTTTGATAAAGTCACTAAATGCTGATGTAGTTGGGCTTATTGAAACATGGTGTCCCTCAGAGATACAAAATGAATTAAGTTTTGGTAAATATTCAGGTGAGATAAGGAGGGACAGCGAGACAAGGGAGTATACTTCTCATCAAAATTGCCTGAAGGTGGCAAGAATATTCTCTGAGGCAGATCAAGGTAAAGTGGATGTTGAATCAGTGTGGTGTGAAATGACTTGCAATAAAGGGAAGATAATAGTTGGGGTATGTTACAGCCAAAATAACTGAAAAGTACAACAAAAATTTCTTCACACAGTACAGTTGTCTCATTATGGGCAACTGCTGCCTCTCAAAGATATTTGAGCCAGAAATAAATTATGTGGTAACAGAGTTTTGAACAAAATGGATGATTTCATCCAGACATGTCTCAGTATAAAGGAACTTTAACATATTAGATTTGGTTCTCACTAAAAGCCTAACTGTATCATAAATGTGATAGTGACCAGATTACCATAAATGAGTTTATCTAAATAAATCTATTATCATAGAATTCTTTTGGCTGATGCAGAAAAAGGTCAAGGCAAAGGTTTAAATTTCAAGAGAGGAGCCTATAAGCAAATGAAACATATCTTGGGCTTAGTAAAATGGGGAGACTTCTGTGGTGTTGGAAAGAAATATGCTATGAGAAACATTCAAGGGATTTATCTTTGAATGTATTCATTCTATGCTGTTGGAATGTAAGATGCCAATGTAGTTGGAGGTTGAGTTTAATTGAGTGAAGAAAAAAAAAAAAAGCTTGGGACAGTTATCAGAGGATTCTGATTTGTATGAATATTATATAAATCATTATTAAGTATTATTATTATTATTAAGTATTAAGTAATAATAATGATTACTTAATACTTAATAATAATAATAAAGTATGCAAAAAAAAGCCACTGACAGGGTAAAAATGGCAAAAGCTGATTATGAGAAAGCACTAGCAAAGAGCTAAGAATGGGGTTCATGAATTTTTCTCATGCATGAATACAAAAAATAAGTGATTAAATCAAATAGGTCCCTAAACTAGTTTAGTGGAAAGATTTTCTAAGTGAAGATGAATTGGACAAATACATCTCCACAATATGTAGAGTCAAAAGCAAGCTCAAATTAAGGCGCATGACTGCTGTAAAATATAAGTGATATAATTATCATTTTTAGAAAACTACTGAGGTTAATTAGAGGAGGGCAAGGCTTTAGGAGTTGATGGCATACATTAATTTATAATAAACTAAGGGGAGAGGAGCTAAAAGTGGCTCAAGATGAAAAAAAGACAGGTGTTATAATTCAACCTGTTATGAAATTTTCCATGCAATGCAGTCAGGTAGCTAGGAAGGTGTGGTATCTTGTCCATGATTTATAGGATTTTTGCCAGTATAGATCAATATGTCAATACAATATCCAAATGTGGTCCAATGCTGGTTAGAGCACATTTGGAATATTATATTCAGGTCTGCAGACTACATTTGAAAAGAGGGATAGAACTTCCAGAGGGGATTGAAAGAAGGGTAAGCAGATTAATCAATGTACATATGAAGAATGGTGGAATAGGTGCAGGCTGCAAAGTTTGACAACTAGACATCTAAGGGGGTGTCACTGAGGTTTATAAGGCATTGAAGCAGTTGAGTAAACTGGACATTTTATGCACTAATGATTAAAATGGCCACAATATGCATTTACATATAAAAATACATATAATCCAATGTCAATTAATCAATATATGTGGGATTTTTTCAAGCAATAAAAATTTGTTCAAAACTTGATCACCAGAAAGATAAGCAATTTATTTACTCCAATAAACAAATCAGCTTTCTTGTATATTATAAAAAGGAATGCTCTGGAATCTGAAAATTTCAGTGTTTGCTCATTGCAGTCTTATTCTTTTTCAGTAAGATAAAAAGCTTGAAGTTTTAGCCATAATATAAGTAACCAAATTCAGTCAAGTTCATTTTAAAAAGGTTGCCTAAAGATAAAGCACTTTAAATTAAACTTTATTACAAGAATAATAATAGTGTTATTGCAACCTTATTGTTTGCAGCATAATCAAAGACAAAAATATGGCTCAAGACTTTCTTGATTTAAAAGAACTATATTAAATATTATAGGGTATTTGAAGGAGGCTACCTAACTCCTAAGCCTAGAGGTGGTTAGCATTAGTAGAGGCATATGATGCAAGAAAGCAAGCTTATTCAGCATCAGCCAAAAAAAAAAAAAAAAAACACAACTACTACTCCCATTTCACCCCTCTGTTCATTCGAAATACCTGTCCAGCTGAGCCTTAAATTTGTTTAGGCTATCAACTTCAACAACAAGTGATGGAGGTCTATTCCACAAACCAACTGCCCGCTGGCTAAAGGCAAATTTCTGCACATCTATCCGACATCCGTCCTTCCTCAATTTGAATTTATGCCCTCTCAGGTGATTATTCTGAGCAAGAGGAAGAATCCCATCGGCATTGAGCATGCTCAAGCCATTAAATTTTGTGTTTTTTAAGCATTTGCCTGCATTTTAACCTTGGATTTAATAAGAATCCATTATAAAAAGTAATTTATAGTTTTCTCAGACCTCTTTGTAGTGGATTGTATTAATTACTCTCTTTATAGTATACTGTATTAAAGATTTTAGGGAGATCAGTGTACATGGCTGTAACTGTATATATACTAAGTTATGCATATCTTGTCATTAAATTAGCAAGAATACATGCAGCATAATATATTGGCTGCTACAATATATTATGCTGCAGGTTTGAATGCATTCTATCAATTAGTGATGCAAAAATAACTGCCACTGGATGTGTAAACTGCTGAAACAAACCAAACTTTATTTGCCAACAGCTCTTTTTTCATTTTCACTAATCTTCAAGTGGTTATATGCATAACCTGATCATCAGCTTGGTCACATTAGCCAACAGCAATTTTCTATAAGGCTCATGGAATGAGTGGAAAATTCAAACACAGCAGGAATATAGAAAGCTCAGTTCACTTTGCAGCATAAACTTTATACTTCCATTTGCTGCTAAAGCTTATTCCCATTGTTTAACACTTAGTAAACTTCCATAATCTAACCATATAAAACAAACAATTTCATTATGTTAGATTAGGTGGAATTATAGAAGTAGATAGTTAGAAGAATGTGTTTAGGTTTTGTACAGATGAATAGTTTTCCTTTCTTTGCTGAAGTTAAAAAGAATTTTGGCCATTTGCTCATAGCAAATTATGATCAGTGGCACTTTATTTTAAAATTATCAGTTTTATATGCACACAGGAAACTTTGCTATAACATTACAAATTGGTGAGTTTGCTAATGCTAATCACACTCTTGTCACAGTATGACTGGATGATCCATTGCTAAAAAAATTTCATGATACATATAGTTTTCCCATGGATATAATCATGAATAACAGCGACAGTCATTTAAACTGTGTATCATATTAACCTGAAAAGCATGCATTTTTTCTTTAAATTTAAGGATTAGAAATGTGAAGTAGTAATTGCTGTGGTAATTATGTACAATATATAATATACAGGCATTTCTTACTTGTGGATTTCTCTCAAATTTTGTTCACTGGTCAATCCCACATATACGTATAAAAGTTGATATGTAAAGGAATTTAAGAACCCATAATTTTTGTTCCTAAATGATACTAAGGGGATACCAAGGGTAGAAGGGGAGGTAAATATCACTTTGACCATTTGTAAAAATTAAAAATTTGGAAATGAGAAGCTTGTAATCAAGAAATGAATCTGTCTGAATCTATATTTGGCTGATGTGTCAAGTTCTGCTTGCATTTATTGGACATAAGCTTATTAACCATTCCTGCCAAACCACAAGCAAATTTTTATCAATGGCTTCAGCAAGGATACTTTGTAGTTAGGAACAAAAATGAAAACCTTTTATATTTCTTTGAGATTAATTTTATTCCTATATATATATATGGGGATCATCTTGGGCTGTTGATCCATACTTGAAAATGAGAGACCTGCAATTGAGAAATGCATGCACAATAGAGTTACCAAATTGATTATTGACATCAAATTCTAATCCTTAAGATAATTATTATTGTTAAAAAGGAAAACCTATTTACCTTATACTTTTCAAAAGTTTACTGCAGGTATATTTTGATTTATAGTAACTGAGTCATGATTAGAAGCAACTTGCACATGCATCACACAGTTTTAGTATGGACTGTTTTGTATCATAACATAAACCCCAGGGGCTCACATCTGGTGAGTATGGGCTTGCAAACCCAGGGTCTCTCTCTCTCTCTCTCTCTCGAATTTTTTTGGCCGGTGCAGCATAAGCCCCAGGCTTCCTTGCATCATATGGTTAATAATAATAAATAATAAGTTTGAATATCTGCAAAAGTGCTGCTTCAGGATACTGCAGCAAAATTCCTTATGGATGTATATTACTAACCAGTAGTAATTTTTAACTGAATATTAGAATTACAATATTATCTTAATCCCAATTTTCAATTTCCTAACTTAACCATATACAACGGTTTCATATGTTAGGTTAGAAAATCAACAGATCCCAGCAGTTAGTACTCGATATTAGAAAACGAGAAGCTGGCAATGGAGAATCACATGCATTTCAAAAATGTTAGCACTCCTAATTGTCTGAAGGAGAAGGATACTGATATTTTCTCCATTTTATCTCTGCTTGGATTTTGTCAAAGGGGTATCAGAGCAGTCACAGCATCACTTCTGCAAACTCCCAGATAATGAATGAGTGAGCCAGAGCAATGAGCGGCAAAAGCAGGTTGACAATAGTATTTGCAGACCTTTTCAGAACCTTTTTTTATTGCACGTTCAACTCTGCAATGCCACAAAAATATCTTGAACACTGTATGGAAGACCATTGTAACATTAAAGTTACAGAACACTAACAATGTTTAGTACAGGTCTTATTTCAGTCTTCCTTGGCTCGGCATTTAAAAAGTTAGGATTTTTTTGCTCTTAGCATTATTTTCTTCTGAACAACTATCACCAATCTTAGTAGTAATACGACTACCACAATGCCACTGCAAATATTGATACATTAAACAAGGCTACAAATTTTGCTCCCTCAACAAGGTTCACAAACATCCCCCATATTCTAACAACCATGCCAAGTCAACTGCCCACTGCAACTGTACCTTTTTGTTTTTGCTGACAGAGGAGAACCTGAGTCATTTGTTGGCTGCAATACTCCATCTGTGACAAGGTACAGGTTGTGAATTGCGAAATGCCTCTTTGATTATTACTGTTGTATTGAATTGTTATTTGACTAACTGTAGCCTTTCTGTTACCCTGCACAAGTTTTGTTACAATCAAGAGGCCATGTTTTGGCCTCTTAAATGAGCTTTTTTTCAAACATAGGCTCATCATTAGCTGGATGTTTTTTTGATTACCTGACCAGTCTCGATATACCTGAGACAGTAATATACGTGAAAATCTCAGCAGAATAGCAGTTTCCAAGATACCCATACTGGTGTTTCTGGCACTGACTACCATAGCACATTCAAAGTTATTTAAATCTTTTGCCTTATCCATTCTTGCACTGAATTGCATGTACATAGTATCCATGCATATCTGCCCACTAGCTTTATATTTCAAGGCAAGAACATATGAAGCTGTTACTGAAGGAGTGCTCATTTCACAAAAGGTTAGCTGTATCTAATAAAGTGGCTATTCAGTGTAAGAATGGACAAGACAAGAGATTTATATAACTTTGAATGTGGTATGGGACCAGTGACAATAGGGTACCTTAGAAACTGCTATCCTACTGGAATTTTCACATATACTGTCTCGGGTACATTGAGACTGCTCGAGTAACCAAATAACATCCAGCTAATGATGAACTTTAAACCCATTTAACTAAACTCATTTGTTTTGTATCATATGATTTGTATTATATTAGCTCTACCCATTTAGATGTTTTAAATTAATAAAATAATTTGTTAAACTGTTTTAAAGATATTATTTGAAAGATAAGCAAATTTAAAGGAATATTGTGCAAAAAATTAATGTACCTTGGTAATATTGTATCGTTGAGGATCACACAGATCTCTTGCACCAATCTCTGTGCCCATATACCAGCCATTAAAGGGTGCTGCAGGAAACTCTATACCTCCAACATCAAACAACATATCAGATACGGCAGGTAGAACATACCATTCTAGTCCCATTTCGGCAAACCATGAATATTTGGGATGTTCTAGCTTGACACGTAATACAAGCTCTTCAGGGATAACATATAGCTTGGGTCCTTCACCAGGTGCAGAAAGTATCCATGGAAGGATATCAAATCTTCCTCCTTTACCTTCCCATCCTAACCTTTGGCAAATCTAGTGAGAAAATGCATTTTACATAATGACAAGTCTTTTGTCATAAAAATATTTTAGCATGGAAACAAAATATATTACCATTGAATTTAATAGATATTAAACATACTGATATAATACTTACATAATTTACAACTAAATTTACATTATTTTATGATGTACATTACATTACATTATTGCATCAGAAATAAAAAATTTTAATTTTTAAAATTACAAAAAATTAAAATTACAAATACAATCACAAAAATTTCTTCTACTTTTAAGTATTTCCTGTTTGTAATTCGTGATATTTACAAAGTTATTTTGCATATTGGTAACAAATTATGCTTTCAATACTAGCTTTATTAGCTAGTTAAAAGTCTAAATATTTTTTATGCAATGAAAAATATGATAAAAGTGGTTAAAGTGGAGTCAACTTCAATTGTATTTTATTAAAAAAATAAAGGGATAAAAATGTCTCATGGAGTCAAACAGTAGCATTGAAATTGAATGCTGAAGTGCTATTACTTTCATTGTTTTCCTAATTGTAATTTCCATTCTTTTCAAACAAATGCTTATGTTGAATTAATTTGAAATATGAATAACACTAATTAAAAATATGAATTGTTATCATCAAGTGAATTTTGTGTACAAAGTATTACAGTAAGTAAGCTGAACTCCCACACAATATAACTACTTAATAATCAGTGATGTTTCTGGACTCCACATTGAATTTTATTGGCCTAATCAGGAAAGATTTGAATGTTGGTACAGGCATCTCTACCAACAAAAAAAGAAATACACCTGTTACTAATGGTGATGAGTAAGTGGCGTGCTTATTTTAGTTGTCGGTTTGCCTTTTAAAAAATGTTTGAAAGTCCTGTTTTACATTTAAATAAATAAATGTTATCAGAATAAGCAACAGCATTTTTTTTTATCTCTCTCTCTCTCCCCTTCAACAAAACCCCTAGATTACTTAATTCCCTAGAACTCATTGAATTTATCAGTTTGAAAGCAATTTGAATAAATTTTCTTATAAACAAATTTATGACAAATAAAAATATAATAATTTTAATGCAGTTAACTCTTAAACTTGGCCATGCCAAATGGTTTAGCATATTGGAAAAATTTCCGAATTTTTACCAAATAAACTGAAACTGTTATAGAAATTAATATATGTATTGCTTTCACTAATTCAGTGGTTTCCAAACTGTGGAATATACTTCCCATCCATACAATGCAACTTTTTCTAAGAGTAAAACACACATAAAAATTTGTTTTAAAGTAAACATTCTTTTTCATTCTAATTTAAGTGACTGCATGGGCTGATTATCATACTCAACATTTAGAGGCTTTCAATGCAGTCACACATAAAAATAGCTTAGTAAAATTGTAAATATACTGTTATTTAAGAAAATTACTTGAATGGAACACAATGAAAATTTCACTAAAGTAGGGTGGTGTGATTAAAATTTAGAAAATCATTTCCTTATGGCTATATTACACTTAAGATCAATTTCCATAAGGGAATGGCCTTAAGTGAAAGATGAGAGTCTGGATAACATCTGGAAATGTAACCACATGAATAAAAGTCAAGAAGTACTGCTTTGATGCATAATAAAATTACCCTTGTAAATTCTGTTTTCGTTGGATCACCAATTACAGATCCATCTAGTAATACATAACCTGCGTAACCTATCAATTGGGGATTCCATATTCGGAAATCCTCCTGGTCAGGCTGGCGAGCAGGAAATACTGTAATCATTGACCTAAAAAAAACAAAAAAACAAACCAGGTTTTACATATAATAAACTAAATTATGGAAAAACAACAAAAATCAAGAGTGGAGTGGCAAGTATTATTATGTCACAGAAGTTTCCAATGCCACTTTTAATGATTAGAGATTTCGATATGACCTTTTCATATTGAAATCATGAAAAGATTATAATAAAATCTTAAGGAGTAAAAATTGCATCAAAACAGTCTTTAATTTCAGCATTTTCAAAATGCATTTAGAAAATGCTTTTTGTTATTTGTGTTTAAATAGGAGACATGAATTCATAAGACTAGTGAATAAGAGCTATGCATGAAAAATAATAATAGGCATAAGTCTTGTGAAAGAAGCATATACTATACATACAAAATATCAGTATATACAGATAGTTTTTCTCTAGTTATTAGTAAGCTTTGTAGTTATACTTATAAACAGAAAGAAATATTTTACTAAGTAATCATATGATTATGCATATCAGTTACTATTACTAGTGCCATATGATGCAAGAAAGCAAGCTTAAACAGCACCATCAAAAAAAATAAAAAAACTAGCTTACCATATCATTTGCCTATCCCCTCTAACAATCTCTTTTGTTCTTCCTTAAATATATTCAAACTACCCACCTCCACAATGCTAGGTGGAAGTTTGTTCCAACAATCAACTAGTTGCTGGCTGAAGGCAAATTTCTACGCATCTGACATGAAATCATTTTTCCTCAATTAGACCCCATCATGTGTGTAGTCTGAACAAGAGGAAGAATTTCATTGGCACTGAGCTAGCTTACTTAATCCATTCATAGCCTTAAACACCCCAACTGGATCACCTCACAAGTTCCAGGTCTCCAGACACTGCACTTTTTAGAACTGACATTTCCTGGTAAGAGCATCCCTTTGTTCCCTCACCAATCTCATTTCCTTCTTTGCACCTGTTCCAACAGCTCTATATCCTTCTTAAAATGAGGCCCCCAAACCTGTATGCAGTACTCACAAGGTGGCCTGATCATTGCTTTATACAATGGGATAAGCACCTCCTTATCACTGCTATCAAAATTCCTGTATATCCTTGAAAAAACCCCACAAGGTGCCTTGGCAGCCTGTCTGCACTGCTCAGAGAACTTTATACCTGACTACACAATCATCTGTGTCTTATTTCATTCTTCACTGCTCTGAGTGTGGTACAACACAGTTGCTAGATTATGCTAGGATTAATGCTGCCTGTTTGTCAATGTTAAACTTCAATTGCCACTTCTCGGCCTATCTGCCTGATTTGTCTAGACCTTGTTGCAGTAGCACTCCCCTGATTACTGTGATTAACTACCCTGCCAACCTTTTAATCATCTGCTGACTTAGACATTAAGCCTGATATGCCTTCATCAGTATCATTAATAACTATTAAAAACGATAATGGACTCAATACTGAACCCTGGGGAATTTGACTAATAACATTAATCCAAGAAGAGCAGTACCCATTAATAACCATTCTGTCTTCTCCCATTCGACCATTTCTTTATCCATAGCAATAACTTGCCCAATACCACACTGCTCAAATTTATATAGTACTTTATGTACACCAGTATTAAAAGCTTTTTTTAATTTTAAGTATATGATATCAAAATTATTTTTTGCATTAAGTTGTATTGTTACTATGTCATACACTGCTCAACAGAATTTATAGAACAAAATGTTATTTCATGAATATTTTATTGTGAACAGCGTCACTGAAGGAGACTATTTAATATAACAGGCATCCTGGTATGCAAATTCCGAATATCCAATAGAAATTGATCTAATACCTTACAGGGCTGCACATTATGCATACTATTTATGCCTATAAAAACACAGGTTGCAACCACATCACTTTATTTCCATATTTTGTCTCTCTCAGTGGGATAGTCACATTTCCAGTACTCAGGTTAGCAAGTCATTGTCATTTAGATGACTCTTTGAGATGCCATGCATGCTGCTGGACAGTAACAGGCAGAGGTGGTATGTTGGCTTAATGTGTCATGCAGTAGCATCTAGGCACTATGGAAGCAGTTTCAAGAGACAGGAACCATTACAAGAAGAGCTGGCTAAGGCAATTCAAGGGCTACATTAACAGAACATAACTATTTGGCTCCAACAGCAAGAGAACAGATTCTTGAACCCTATGTGCAACCTTTTAGGGGCGTGTGGTTGGTCCAGTTTTTCTTTTCTATCATGACAATGCTACTGCACATAGAGCTCAAGTGGTGGACCTGAAGATATCCAATGAGTGCATGATTATCAGAATTAAACCTAATCGAAAATGTGTGGGACACCCTTGGGCATTGCATTTCATGCTGATAGTCAACTCCTCAGTCACTTGGTGAGCTGAGGTCTGGTGGGAGAATGGGATTTGTTGCCACAGGATCTTGTATATACCCTTATGTTGAGTATAGTTCACCACTATCAGGCCTGTTTAGCTGTTGGAGGGGATCATATGCTGTACTCATGTCATGTGACCATATTTTGAGCATTTTGTATAGACTTCTGTAATGTGATCTTATTGGCAATTCTTATACAACTATAAATATCACTTATACCTGTCTGAAGTTTCTTGCTATCTTCTCATTTCATTGCTATTCTATGGTACACCACCATACAAAATTTTGTCCCACTTCATGCAAGCTGCATGAGTTACACCATGTTTTCTACATGTTTTGTTAATTTTGCTGAGCAGTGTAGTATCCAATCAGATTCATCAGACAAGATTACTACTTAACAAATCCATGCTGTGATTACAGCATAAGTGCACTCCTGTCCACATGGTCCTGCGTTACTTCTTTACCAGTTAACTCCATTATTTGCCCTGGAACATAATGGATTTGTAATTACTCCTTTGATCAGGCTTTGTGAACTGGGTATACATCTGCACATCCCCAGTCCATATGGACTTCACTTGAATCCAAGGATGCCCTCATAATTATGGCTAAACCCCTTTGCTTACCCCTTTTGCTGCCTCCCTTAATATAATTGAATAGATTCCATCCACCCTAGGTGCCTTTTTTACATTTAGCTTCAACAATTACTCTTGCACGTTCCTTTCTGTTATCATTCAACTCCTTTAGAATTTGATACAATTCTCGCATCCCTATCTATCCCTAAAAAAATTCCTCTTGTGTAAATTTAGAATTAAACGTATCCATTCAGTTAGTCAGCAACCTGAGCAGAATCATCAACAATTAAATCAGTCATTTCTAATAGACCAATGTCATTCTTCCCCTTCCTTCTAGTGTTTACCTAAGTAAAGAAGGCTTGGTTGTTTATCTTTGCATTCTTTGAGAGGCTTCTCATAATCTTCCTTAGCTCTCCTTTATTGCAGAATAGTTTATATCTATCTCTAGGCTTTTGTATCTTTACCTGATAATTTACATGAATCCCATGCATTCTTCTTCTTCTTCTTCTCTTTCTTTGCCCACGAGTCTCATAAGTATATCTGACTGGCTATTTAAGTCTAATCTTGAACAGTATCTTTTAGTTGGTATAAAAAGCCTAGTAGGTTTTATGAATATGTCATTGACTGCTTCTCGTTTAAAATTTGCTGTTGGTAATTTCATCAGTTGGTCCCACTGCGTACAATTTAAAAACTGTCTGAGACTAATGTAGTTACCTTCACAAAACCTGAAATCCATCCCTTTTTTTGCCCTTATAGTCATATCTTTAAGTAAATCCCACATCGATACACTATGACGACTGCCCTCTAGTGGGGTTTTTATCCGTAGATTGTTAATGCATGAAGGGTCACTGCTAATAATCAGATGAAGAGCATTTCCTTCTCTCATTGCTTCTATATATTGGTGTAGAAAACACTTATCCAATAAATGCACAAAAGTCTTGTTACTATGAGTGACCAACCTGCACAATCTGATCAATATCTGGAAAGTTAAGGTTTTCGAAATTTATGCCTAAAAATTTTAAAAATCTATGCTGACAAACAGCAAATATTAGTGGGGTAAAAATCATGGTGGAGAGTGATATTATAAAAGCATGCTTTGATGGGTAGGGTGAATGCATTTAATATGAATTTAGAACTTTGCATATTACAAAAAAAAAAAAAAAAAAGTCTGCTATTATCCCTCTCTTTATGGTTTCTTCAGTAGGAGTATAAATTTTGTAAATAACTAATTTTTATGTCCAAATGGCTGTATTTTAACATGATTGTGGGAGAACAATGGTGCCCTGGAGTATGCTGTGTACCAGCGGTATACATTTTCTCTCTCAGTTTATCTGTCTTGGGCAAGCTTTTGATTTTATAGTGAAAAAGAACAATTGGAAAAGCTGAATACAATTTTGAGATTACAGTATTTCAAATCCTGTACTGAAATATAGTCCAACAACCACAGTTTTCTTTTTTCTTTTTTGTAAAATATAAACTTCTGGAATACTGAGGAAGTTCCCCTAGGAAAGAAAGGGGTTTCTCCTCAAAATAATATTTTAGAAAATCATGGTGCCAAATTTTCGAATTTGGTGGGTTTTATAATGTCTTTAAACATCTGAATGACTTTTTTTTGGTGAGATCTCAAGAAAAATATTTTTTCATTTTCACTGCTAGTTACTTTTGCCGCTCGCCCTGCACTCTCACTTTGCTGCAGCATATTTAATAAAGTTGCCTTTTCCTTTATTTGATACTTCAGTAATACTTTGTCTTAGTTCTTAGAGTCATCCACAAGGTGATGTACCTAGGGGTGTGCCTTGAGGAGAGGCTGACATGCCAGGCACTTTTGGGAGAGGGTGAAGGGGACATATGCCAGGCTTCAGCAAGTCATCCGTGTGGATTGGGGCAGTAGGGAGCAGCCCTCTATCTCCTTTATCATAACATCTTAGTCCCAATCCTGACTTACACGGCTGGAACTTGGGGAGGGAGGGCCGAGAATTCCCACGTCTGTTGGATCCTTCTCTCTGCACAGAGGTCTTCTCTTCTTGGCATAACCTGAACATGAAGAACTGTTTCCACCAATGCATTTTGTGTATTGGCAAGTAAGATCCTGATAGATTTGCTGGTTGCAAGATCATATATGAGGTATGACTTGAAGAGGGAGGGGATTCCCTGAATGGGGTTTGGCATCTGGTTGTGCCCAGCGGATGATGCCAGAAATATAATAGTGGAGCAGAGGAGGATAAATGATGAGCTTCAGTTCATATGGCAGAACCAATGGACCACCCTGACAAGGGACGGCAATTATTTGCTTTCATACCGTGAGCCGGTGAATGCCTTGGCTCCAGTTTGGTCTGGCTCTCTGCTGTGTCCTGACCAGACATGGCTTGAGCATAGATCTGGTAACCTCAGATCTATGCTTTTGTGGAGAGCCAGAGACTGGTCTTCACATCTTGTTGGATTGTCCAAATTATACTGATCTCAGAGCCAGGCTGGTGCAAGTGACACTTGCTCTCACCCAGGAAAACTTGGGGGAACGTTTACAGTACAATTATTTTGTTGAATTAACAAAATATGTCAAGGATGTTTTCAGGCTTCGATAAAATTGCTAGATAGGGCGACCTACCTCCTCACCGTGGGGACAGAAACTTGTGGGGGTGGAGATGCCATCCACATAGAGAGGCTAAAGGTCACTGCTATCACTATGTTATTGAGTTGAATAAAATGAGTTGTATAACATAACTAACAACTAACCTAGTAATGGTTAAAGATACATTCACAGCTGAGAACTAGTTGCATATGGGCAAAAGCCCAGGTGGCAACTAGGATAGGAGGTAACACAAATGACTTCAGTAATACTGCACTTGCACAATAAACTGTACGATCTCATTTCCCAGTGATGCTTTTAAATAATGGCATCATACCAGCTAATTTGATATTTCAAATACAGAAGAATAGTAAATTAGACAAAATAATTAATAAAATTAATTTAATGGGTATTATTTATTTATTCAAAAGTGTTTTATAAAGATTTCCATAATAAATAAATAAATTTTCTGTTTATACTCTGGCATGACAACCAAGTCAGTAGAGTTTACAATAAATCGTGAATACAAATATTTATCGTATTTAATAGTCATGGGCTTGAACCCCGGTCCACTCAAGGAACGCATGCTTTGCACTCTCGCTCCTGACCACCGGGCTACGTCAGGCCTTTAATAAAAGCATGTTATCATATTTCTTATTGCAATTTCTTTTTTTACTGTTTATGTCAATGACTGCATGATGGTCTTGGATATGTCATGGTTTTATCAAGCATTTTAATTATTAAGTGTTGTGATTGGTGAATGCTTCAATAGTTTAGTTACAAAGTCAAGCTGTGTATCTAGATTAACTCTGCTGATGTACTACACGCCAAAAGCTGTTGTTGAAGTTTTGGCATGAGGGCTACAGTGGCCATATTGTGGCTTTCAAATTATTAATATAATAGTTTCAAGTTTGCAAATTTTTAAAGGTGAGAGAACATCCTTATCTTCTTTAGAAAGGAGAAAAATTCATCTAGGTTTGCTTCATTTCCCAAGTTTTGCTTCATTGTTATAATGGAATGCAGTTTTGGATAGGAATCCTCATATCAATCACATCTGAATTTATTAGTCATGTGCCAGAGGCATTAATAATAATAAATACATTTTTTTTTTGTTTTAAATATATGATATGATTTTTTTGAACTGGAAATTGGCAAAATAATGAACATCTGCATGGAGTATATCTGCCTTTAATTTCTTAAAGAATTACAAATTATTCTCAGTCGTTTTGTGATACTTTCTGTATCACTGAAGAAGTGGTACAGGAAGTACCATAAAACATATGAGAATGATCTGTAATTCTTTAAGAAATTAACGGCAGATTACCCAGGTCTCCACCCAGGTCTAAGTGCTCATTATTTCACCAATTTTTTGTTCTTGATATACCTGCACCCCATGCCGCTAAAAGAATATTTTACGATTTTTTTTTTTAAATTTTTATTTCTCTTTAATTTCTGGAACATCATTTTGGCATGTTCCAGCAAAAAAAAAAAAAAAAAAAAAAAATCCCTGATAACAACCATTACTATTATTTTTTAATTTTTTTGGCTGATGCTGCATAAGCTTGCTTTCTTGCATCATATGCCTCAACTAATGCTATTTCATATATCACTGCCATATAGGAAACCTAAATGTCTGTGACTTTTTATAAGTTTGCAAACTTATTGCGATAGTAAGTTTTCCTAAATATTGCTGTCATTCCTCATCAGTTATAACTTTAATCTTTTATTTTTTACATTTTCCTGCAACCCATTGAGGTAAACTTCTCTTAATTCTATTACAAACCTATTTATTTATATATATATATTTTTTTAATTGAATTTATATATTTTTAAATAAAAATTTAGCTTCCCCGTAAAGTTTTAACTTCTGTTCATTCTTAGCAGTGAAGGGGATTGTACTTATATTGTCTATCCCCACAGTATCCCTATTTAGCTCTTACCCTAGTGTATTCTGTATAACAAAAACAGAAAAAGTTAAATATCTGTTAGAATTGCATCAGTGTGAATTCCTCCAGTATGATATTCATTTTAACTGTTCATCATTAATTATTTTTTAAATGGAAAAGCTTAGCAGTAAAATATTTATGGCATTGTGTACAGCAGAAAGCACCATTGCTATGGAAACTTAACAAGGTGTTTTTTTTTTATTTATATTTTGAACAACAGAACTTGTTTCTATTGATGTTTTCTGAACTTATTATATAATACTAGTTGTACCTGGCATAATATATGCCATCTTTCTGATTATGGCATTGCTGGATTGGCCTGGATTATTTGATGCCTTTGTTTATATGACTCAGCAAATGGGTTAACTCGTCACAGCATCTCATCCAATTGTTGCATTACTTTGGCCATACACCCTTAATTTGATTGTTTTTCAAGCTGCTTTGTTGTTGCTTCAGCAGAATCAAAAATATAAAGTTGTCCACATCCTGGCTTATTTGCCTCATTTGGATATAGCGGCAAGACCAAATGGTAAATCTGGTCGTGTATTCTAAAACAGTATGGACCATTTCCAGGCAGTGATTTAATCTCTGCACCTATTTATGCAAATGTCACTGCTGAGTTGTACTCTAATATATGTTCTCTGTAGTTATTTGCTTCATGTGTATCCCTTGTAAGCAGCTCTCGTAATACAGTAGGTTTCTCAGACAGTGGGTCAAGTGAAATCTTTCCATCACAATAGCATTTGGTGTATTTATTCGATGTGTTTAACTCATGTTCCCAATATCTTGCATTGCAATATTCACAGTTGTAACACATATTTCCTATGTCATGGTCATCCACATTAATTACAGCTTATTGATTATTCACATCCGGTACTTCTATTTGATTAGTCTATAGCATTTTGCCCGTCTTTTCATTTCCAATCTTGCTCTTTCTTTGATGTTTTCTGTCCGTCTTTGTAGTTGTAGAGTCTATTAGATCTCTCCTCTAATGTTTCATTAGCATTTCTTCTACATTTTCTCAAAGTTCTTACACACTGTTCAGCCATTTCAACACTTCTTAAAACTTAGAACGGTTTATTAAAATTGAAGACAGATAAATAAACAGTTAAAATACATGTACATTGATAACTTTCAGGCATAGGTTGCCTTTCTTCAGTTGAAAAATATTAGTACAAAGATTAATACAGAATGCCCGGTATGGTGGTCATGCAAGGTGAACCACATGAACGGGTGCTGGCAACAATTAGCAGTTGGAAAATTTGGGCAACATACCTAAGCGTTTTATATATATATATATACACTATCAAAATTAAGAAAATTTTTTTAAGTTTCCCATTTTAAACTATGTACTTTTCTCCCCCAAAAAATGATATACAGTTGGCAAATTTTATAGTTTAAAATTCACAAGCCCCTTCTAATGGATTTGAATTTGGTATGCTTACTAAGATTAAGGGTTAAATATTAAAATAATCTCTATATATTATTTTTTGGAATTGTCTTTTTATGTTTCAAAGTTAATATTCACTGGATTTCTAAACTATTATTTTTATTTACTTCAAGTTTCCTCCATTTGTGGCAGATTGGATGTGGTTGCAGAGGGCCTCAAACATCTCCTTGGTACTGCATACATGTCGGCAATCATTCAATTCTAATTTACTCCACTGAATCCGACCAATACAACGTGCAGCATTTCTCCATGCCATTTTAGCTCCAAAGTGTAGTTCTTCAGTTGTTAAAGTATATGTACCTTTACTTTCCAGCTCATCTTTGACTATTTTCATTCTTTTAATCAAATCAGCCTTTTGTGGTCTAAAAATAAAAGATCAAATTATTTTAAATGAACGAATAATATAATTTAACAAATCAGAAAAATGATTAATCACAAAAGGCATTTATTTTCAGTATTGATTTAATAAACTGAATGGTGATTAATGTATAATTTAATTTTCTACTACATTTTAGTCTCTTTGAAATAGATTTTTAGGTGAAAAAGGAATAACAAAATGCATCCAGAGAATGTGAATTTTTCTGTTGAAATCTTAATAACACGAGTTGCTCATAATGTTCGACCAATCTCAAAAAAAAATTGACTTCAACATTGTTCTTTACTTGTATCCACAAGGACTAAAAATAACTAGATAAACTGGTCATTTTAAAACAATTCTACCCTACATTAAGTTAACATTAAAATTTAAAGGACATTAGAGAATGATAATAGAGTAAATATTGAAAAACACAATACAATGATAATAAAGTATAAATGGATTATTTATATCAAAACAAGTTATCTGATGCACACAATTCCTTACATTTCAGACGCATTAGTAAGTATTCATGGAGTGGCAGAGGGGGCATATGCCCCTCTTAACCAAAAATTCGAAATTAAAGAAAACAAAAGTCACCATGTTGTATTGCCAAATGTTTGGAAAAAATATATTGTAATTTTTTGTGATTAATACATATTATTACGAAGCCCTCCGTAGGCAAGTGGTCATGAGCAAGAGTGCAGTAGCATACGCTCTTTGAGTAGACCAAGGTTCAAGCCCCGTTCACTGCTAAATATGCCGATCTGCCAATCCCCACTGGAAAAGCATGGAGGATTATGGGCCAGTTCTCTCGACATGAATTGCTGAGGAGGCTTTCATCCTGCAGTTTACCTTTTTTTTTTTTTTTACATATTAGTAATGCCCACATGGCGCAAGGAAGCCTATGGCTTATACTACACCAGCCAAAAGAAAAAAGAAAGAAGAAGAAATAATAATTAAAAAAAAAAAAAAAAAAAAATGAAACAGTCAATCTATGCATTTCCTTCCTCCCATAGGTAACCATCCAGCTGACCATTGAATTTTCCCAAACTGTCAGCCTCTGCCTAGGCAACTTATTCCTAGGCAACATAGGCAACTTATTCCAGTAACCCACTGGCTAAAATAAAACATCCTGCAGTCCAGTCTAAACCCCCTCGTAACTTGAATTTATGGATTCTAGTTCTAGAATCATTTATAAAAGTGAAAATTTTGTGCTCATTCATTTTAGTTATGCCTTTCAGAGCCTTAAACATCTCAATCAAGTCTCCTCTTAGGTGCCTAGTTTCCAAGTTCTACAACCCATATAGGCGCCTCCATAGCCAGGTGGGAAGGAGCAGCAGTGCATAGCACACGCTTCTTGATTAGACTGGGGTTCAAGCCCGTCACCACCAAATACGGAGGATGCGGAAAGGTCAGGGAATGACCACCGCATATTCCGGAGAAATATGGCCTTAGTTGCTAATGCTCCTAAAAACCAAATAACAAACAAACAACCCGTATATTCAAAGCATTTCTTCATACGGACGCCCTTTTGCCGATCTCACCAGGCGAGTTACCAGTCTCTGGACCCTTTCAAGAAGCTCATCTTTCTTTAGGTGCAGTCTCCATACTTGAACACAGTATTCCAAGTGTGGTTTAACAATAGTCTTATATAATGGATTTATGGCATCCTTTCTCTACTAGCATATGTTCGATAAATCATCAATAGGACACCATGGGCCTTCCTTGCAACCTGTCTACAATGCTCGGACAACTTCATGTCTGACCGTATTGTAACACCCAAGTCCTTTAGGCGCCTCCGTAGCCAGGTGGAAAGGAGCAGCAGTGCGTAGCACACGCTTCTTGATTAGACCGGGGATCGAGCCCATCACCACCAAATACGGAGGATGCGGAAAGGTCAGGGAATGACAACCACATATTCCCGGAGCAATATGGCTTTAGTTGCTAATGCTCCTAAAAACCAAAAAACAAACCAAGTCCCTTCCCTCCACTACTGGCTTTAGTTCAACTCTACAAAGTGTACAAGTTTTGGGGTTACTGTTCCCCAGGTGTAATACCTTACACTTTACTGGATTAAAGCATAGGTGCCATTTTTCTGACCATCCCTGAAGTCTATCCAGGTCACTCTGAAGAAGCTCTGCTTGGCAGTGATTATTAACAACTCTACCTATCTTTATATCACCTGCAAATTTAGACATCACACCCTCTATTCTTTCATCGATGTCATTTATGAAAATCAAAAACAACAGTAGTCCTAATATGCAACCTTGGGGAACCCCACTTCTTACATCAACCCAATATGAGGAATAACTATTTATCATAATCTTCTGCCTTGAAGCCATCCAGCTATCCATCTAAGGATTTTCCCTATGATTCCAACCTATTCCAACTTATAAAGTAACCGCTCATGTGGGACTGAGTCAAATGCTTTTCTGAAATTCAAATAAATGATGCTGAAATTATTCCCTAAATCCAGATCATGAGTGACCCTGTCAAAATAGCTAACCACATTTGTTAAACATGATTTTCCCTTTACAAAACCATGCTGAGATTCCTTCAGAATTCCATTTCTATCTAAATGATCCTGAATTCCACCCTTGATCATTACGTCCAAGATTTTCTCTGCTATTGACCAGCTGGTAATTTCTCACTTCACCCTTAGAACCACCCTTATGTATTGGAGATGCATTGGCACTTTTCCAATCCAACAGAATCACTCCTGAGTCCAGTGATGCTCTCATAATTAGTCTCAATGGTTCAATGCACTCACTTGCCACCTCCCTTAAAATTATAAGGTATATGCCATCAACCCCAGGAACCTTACTGGTCTGTAGGCTCAAAAGTTTTAGTTTTTTCATTAAATAATCATGTGAAAATTTCAGTATCGTTAAATACATATTTTTCGACTTCACTCCCAGAATTTCTCATTGACATTAAGGGTTTTTCTTCTGTAAATATCAATGTAAAGTAACTGCTGAGTTCATCTGCAACTTCAGCTGGGATATCTAATACTATCAGACATCCATTACATAAGGGTCCATTCTGGTTTGTCCTCCTCCTCTTTGTATTTATTGGACGTAAGAAATTGGACGTAAAAAATTATGTGAAGAATTCCTTATTCCCACTCTTTGCATTCTTTGTCAGTGATTTCTCATAATCTGCCTTTGCCAGCCTAACCTTTTCTGTGGCACTATTACAGATCACTTTGTAGCTGTTATATGCTTCAGTACTTTTTATTGCTCTAACTTTTCCATGCTGTCTTTTTCTGCTCAAGTAATCTGGCAACATCATTACTCATCCACCTTGGAATCCTCCTCATGGAGTATTTGTTTTAATGGTATATACTCATTCAAGGTTTCTTTAATTAATGTTTTAAAAGGTATACAATAATTCAATTGTAATCGCTATCTGTGCAATACCTACCCAGCTAATAAAGGTCGTGTAACATCTTAAGGCATCTTAATTTTCTTTTCTGAAGTTATAACCCATTCCTTTGCCTTTTACTACTGTTACCTCTCTCTCTTCATCGTCCACTGTAGAACTCCGTGATCACTTCCTGCTACTAGTTCCTGTACTGTCAGCCCTATTATGTTATTTGGCTCATGGGTGAGGACGAGGCCTAGAATATTCTTTTCCCTGCTTGTTGTTACAAATCAAAATCATCTAGTTGATTTAACAATTTTTCCCCCATGTGGAGTTTCCTTCCCATTTGCTCCAATCAATTAGAGGTAAAGTGATCAGACGTCTCAGATTTCGGTTGTTTGCCTCACATTGCAAACTGTCCCGGATTAGACATGTAGTCTCCATACTTAATGGCAAATAATGCAAATCATTTGCATTATGTTTGCCAGGAACCAATGGTACAACAGAAAGAGTTTTTTTGATAGTAAATAAGCCGTGGACATCAGCAAAAACACAGCTAACCATAGAAACACTGAAAGCAATACTAAAATTTAAATGCCATTTTGCTAATTCTTGTGAAGAATTTTAGGGAAAATTATTAAGAAAAATTCACTCAGAAGAAAAATATTATTAATAGCCATATAGTGCAGGAAGCCTGAGGCTTATGCTGCACTAGCCAAAAAATTTCCGAGTTACCCTGAGAGAGAGAGAAGAGAAGTAGATAGGAATCACCAAGAAAGAGAAGAATGATATCCAGCTCAGGACCCTGTGTGTGCCAAGCCCATATTCACCAGATGTGACCCCCCCCCCCCAGGTTGAATATATTTAATTATATTATTTGATTTCCCTTGTTTTTATTGTTAAAAGAAGTATGTATTATTATTATTTCACAGAAAAACGTAACTTTTTTCACTAAACAAAAATGAAAATCGATTAAAAACATGATCCCTCTAATAAGTGTTTTTTTACCCTTCTAATTACAATTATTTTCAGTTCACATCTTTCACGCAACCTTCTGTTTGTTACGTAGAGTAACACGAGGGGTACCGTAAAAAAAAAATTATATACTGTATATGTATGCGTTATATTGACCCCCCCCCCCTCAGATATCCGCATTGGAATGCATAGGATCTGGTCACTTTATTATAGAGGCAAATTCAAATCGGTAAAACTCCAGAGAGCGGTACCCCTTACAAAATGGCGGCGAGAAGAAGCGGGGGAAAGTAGCGATGTACGGTTCGTAAGTCCGCCCACTCACTGCGTTCACCCTCTTTTTCTCGACGACTGCACGTGGCAACATAACAGTATGTCGGAGCTAAATTGAAACAACGAATTGAAAGCTCCATTGAAACAACGAAATTACGGCAAAACGGCAATTTTTTGGGAGCAGCAAGTAACAGGGATGCAATTTATTCGAGGAGGTCAAAAATGTTATGTAACAACATCTCAGAGTTAAAATGAAGAAAAATTAACACAAAAAGAGCAATTTTTTTCTTGCTTGAATCCCTCTTGAAGTCGTATAAAAACCACCTTTTTTCACCAAACAAAACGAAAGTCGATTAAACACATAACCTCTCGTATAATCGTGTTTTTTTTTTGTTTTTTTTTCCCCAACTATCGGTTTTTGCTTGAATCCTTCCCGACGTCGGGTAAAAACAACTTTTTTTTCACTAAACACAAATGAAAGTTGACTAACATGTGCAATTAACAATAAAAAAAATTCCTCTTTGTATGTCCACAATATGCTAGTTTTTTTTTTTTTTTTTTTTTAAAGAACGTAACAACTGACAACACTAGGTTAATGAGATTGAAAAAGAAAACTCACCTCATCAGTCCTGGCATGCGGGCTTGTATAATTCCCGAATTCCCTGCAGGAAAGCCATCGTTCGGTTTTCGCTGCCAGAGTGCATATGCCGCCACATACATATATATTCTCCGAGGTACGAGTCGAACTGACCATCACTGTTCTTGACAGCAGTTGCCGTTTAATGGCACCCCACGCCCTCTCGATGCTGTTGGTGTTTGCTCCAGTTTCAGGATCGGTAAAATGAAGCGAGTGGTTTACCGCTATGTGCTATAACCTTCATCCTCTAGACAACATACGACTTTCAGCAGTCGGAAACGATAGTCGTTCCAGGCAACATGGAAGTCTTAATGATGTCTAGGAGGGCTTCTTTACTCCCATTTTCAACGATCCTGAAAAAAATACCGTGATGTGCCTCGTTCAATCCCACCAAACACCATTCTCTCTTTTTCCTATATTATACTTCCTCTTTCCAAACCTACTTTCATCAATTTCAATCACCACACCCTTGCCTCATATCCTACTCCTTTCTTTCAAACACAGCTCCACACACACAAAAACTGCTCTCTACAAAAACTGCACGTCACACACACACAGTGGTTTGACTAAAACCCATCTGACTCAAAACATATTCACACGGTACCTTCTCCGTCTAATAATGGGTGAGAATAAGCACCTCAATCATTCTTAGTCTACTTTCATAAAACCATGATCCCTTGCTTACAGACCTTTTAACTTGATGAGGATTGGCCCCTTCCTACACACCCACTCAAAATTACCCCCAAGGGCTGTTTGTTATTTGGTTTTTAGGAGCATTAGCAACTAAGGCCATATTGCTCCGGGGATATGCGGTGGTCATTCCCTGACTTTTCCGCATCCTCCGTATTTAGTGGTCACGGGCTCGAACCCCAGACTAATCAAGAAGCGTGTGCTACGCACCACTGCTGCTCCTGCTAACCTGGCTACTGAGGCGCCTTCCCCAGGGGCACACATCAGGTGAGTATGGGCTTAGCACACCCAGGGTCCTGAACTGGATATCATCATTCATCTCTTTCTTGGTGATTCCCTTCTACTTCTGAAAAACTCTGACTCTCTCAGGGTCATTCGGAATTTTTTTTTGGCTGGTGCAGCATAAGCCTCAGGCTTCCTTGCACTGTGTAGCTAATAATAATAATAAAATCGATACGTAACGTCCAATTTCATCGAACATCCACACTGAAAACACTTATGCCGAGAAGCAATCAAATTCACACTCATACACCATTCAACCACAGTCTTACATCCGTCCCTTTGCAAACCATGAAACATTTTCGCACTCACTTGCTCCATTGGAATTAAACAAAGGTCAAAAAAACACAAAACGAAATAACAAAATGTGACGCCAAAAAAAAAAAAAAAAACAACTAAACAGTTTACTCGCAGGATGGAACTGGAGAGACGACACGAGGAACCACGTGGCAAGCTAACCCAATACTGTATTAATTTCTGGACACTTACGGTAATTAAGATGTAAAGGAAAAATATAAACAATTTATCAACATTTCCAAGTTTCACTTTTCTTTAACTCAGGACGACACAATGTAGCAAGCGAACATAACCAGCAAACCCAGAAAGCAATTCCGACTACGAAACGATACGAATTTCGCATTTACCGCTGCAATGACGTGTCACGTGATGTCCGCCAGAAACAGAAGGAGATACGTGAGTGGGCGGAGTCACAACCTGTCAATCGCTGCCTTCCCCACCAGTGTTGCCAACTCTTAATAATATTTCCCGCTAGCCGCATACTCAAAATCCGCTATTTTTAGCACTTGACCCGCCAAATTTTTTAAATTTTCATTTGTTTGTACTTTGTAGTGAATAAAAACAAACAAATAGTACATATAAATAGTTATTTATTTTTCTGTTTTTAATATAAAATCAATATCTAAAAATCTAAATTTCGAAATTCAAACAGCCTCATCATATGCTTCTTGTGGACCTATTTTGCGAAGCACTTCTTCAGGTAAAACATAATTTTTACAACACTTTTCAACTCTTTTGAGCCCGT
Source organism: Mastigoproctus giganteus (assembly GCF_048544385.1). Taxonomy (NCBI): domain Eukaryota; kingdom Metazoa; phylum Arthropoda; class Arachnida; order Uropygi; family Thelyphonidae; genus Mastigoproctus; species Mastigoproctus giganteus. Next base: position 169,894,594 of record NC_143579.1, on the reverse strand, counting down.
ATCGTACTGATAAGATTGCATTAACCGTGCCAACACTCATTCTGTTGCGTGTTTTGTTTTTTACTAGATTTAAGTTGCTGAATATTCTTTCCACATCTGCATTGGATAATGGCAAAATTAAAATACCCAATGCAAATTCGCTAATTTCTTTAAATGGATTTTTACCGCTTGCATCTCGATATTTCGAAACTTCTGACCAAAACTTCATTGTATTGTTGATGTTTTCCCATTTAACGAGAGTAATGTTTATATACTGTTGCTCAATTTTTTCAATTTTTACTTCAGACAATTTTAAATTTTGTAATAAATTTATCAGTGGTTCTTTTTGTTGCTTTAATATATTGTTAATTGAGATTAATGACATTTTTTCTAATTCTTTTATGTTGTCCGGAAGGCGTTGTTTTAATTGTTGACACAAATCAAGAAATTACGGCATCTCTCTCTCTCTCTCTCTCTCTCTCTCTCTTATTGCCATTTCATCTGTTGTTGTTGTGATAAGTTTATTCATTATTAATTCATTTATTTTTCTTTCAAATTGGTAACCTAAATATGGCTTAGGGTCTAAATAATTATTAATGTCCTCTTCTATCCTTTCAATATATGTATTTGGTAAAACCATTTTATTGGCAATCATCGACAATAGCATGTTTAAATCATGTAGTAATAATGTAGGATCGGCAGTATTTGATTCAAAAGATTTGTTTACTCTTTGTACTTCAGATAAGATAGGTTTTAAAATAAAAGATATGCTAAATTACTTTCATCTTTGAACATTGAATAAAGAAGTTCTGCAGTATAACATTTGTCAGTCAAACGAGTTATTTCAAAATGGGCTTTTAATTCAATATACTGTTCTAAAATTCTTGTTATAGCAACTTCAATGGATAACCACCTTGTTTGACACTAAAGAACTATCTTTTTCAGATCTGCACCATCGTTTATGGCCCTGTATAAATATTTGAATTGATTTCGTCGGCTGGTGGATTTACTAAACGCACGATTTTGCATTGCACGAGAGTTTCTAGGAATACAACTATCGTGCTATACGAGGACTGACTATACTAAGATATTATTACACTGTGGTTATTAGAAATAATTATTACTTATTACTCTTATTACTTATTGCTCTGTGGTTATTAGAAACGTTGAAAGAGATGTCGGTAATTCGGATCGCATTTCTTGGAAGCCAAACAAATACGACGAAGAAAAATTATCGAATGCCATTCCTTCGCTGTTTCAAAAAAAGGCGTCATTAGAATTTTTTCCACATTTTTAGATTTGATTCAACAATTTAAAGCCATGACCCAATGATCAGGTCGTTTGACCGCGAGCGTAACTACGTAAAATTGTTGGGGTTCTCCTCAGGGAAATCCAGAATAATATAAAACCGATTCTTCGCTTTATAAAAAAAAAACTATGAAATATGATATCCCTACTATTTCAATTATGAATTATTTTTATTGTTAATTAAATAATTAATTAAACAATTAATTTAATATTTCTTAATATAAATGTTACATTGCCAAAATACATAAAATGCTAAACATTTATACTCTTCCCGCTAAAAAATCCGCTATCCGCTATTTCATATTTTTATCCGCTAAACCTGAAGCAATTCCGCTAAATCTAGCGGGAAAACCGCTAAAATGGCAACACTGTTCCCCACGCTTCTTGTCATCATTTTGAAGAGTGTACCGCTAACTGGCTACAGCCTTAAAATCACTCATAATAAGATATTGATGCGTACTTGCCCATTCATTTGCATGTACGGGCTCTCATCATAATCTTCACAATCACCTGGCCTGTGGATTACTCCCACTCTCGTTATACCTTTGCTTCCAACTATCTCACACCATACAGATTCTGTACTAGCATAGAAACACCTGAATCCGGGAAAGCTTTCGTCGCGCTCAGGCTGTTTTTGATAAGAAGTATGACCCCACTACCCCTTCTATTTTCCTTATTCTTCCTAAATACATTATACATCCGGTACTGAATCTCATCATCTCCTATCTCTGCGTGGAACCACGTTTCCGTAACTCCTGTTATGTCAGCGTTACTTTTCGTAACCAGCATTTCGAATTCACTCATTTTATTGACGACACTTCTGACATGTTATTCACATGCTTCGTAATATTCAAATAAAGATAATCACTATGGTTTTTTACAAATCACTTAAGTTGATATCATGAATTGTATTATTTCATGTATTAAGTTAGGAGTAAATTCTGGAATTTCTAAACTAAATCTGCATATGTTGGCAGCACTGCCTTCTATCATTTGTTTCTTGACCATGCAGCAGTATTTATCAATGTGAGCTCAGTTCATTTTTGAGGTTATCGTGTCAAACTTGTGCTGAAAAGTGAGTGCAATGTCTTCACGCGTTTGAACAATCCGAACGTATTTTGCTATATTTGTGGACGTTATGTAAGTAGTCCTCAAGCAAAGACAAGATCTTGCAGAATTTAATTAATTAAAGAATGCATATTGTTCTTATTTTGGACTGAAATTCGGTGACCGAGATAACCAATGGGCTCCACAAAGATTGCGCCTCGTAAGTAAAAAAATAAAATAAATAAATAATAATTTAAAAATGAAAGTTTATTAATACATGATGAAAAAATACGGGATATAAAATGCGATGTACATATTTATTATTATTCTCAATGCGATGTACATATTTATTATTATTATTATTCATTATTTATTATTATTATTATTCATTATTTATTATTATTATTATTATTATTATTCATTATTTATTATTATTATTATTATTATTATTCATTATTTATTATTATTATTATTATTCATTATTTATTATTATTAATTTATTATTGAAAAATTCAATACGACAGTCACGTTGTGTCTCTCTTAGAATCAAAAATTCTGTTATATTTGATCCAAAAAATCAAACTGAAAACATTCCATGTGATTATGGAATTATACCCCTGTGTCAGTCTTAATATTGCTCTCATCTTTTGTTTACCCTTTTTCGCTCCACGAGGGCTGTACAACAGTTGGTAGGATAGCCGTCCTCCCCAGACCGGGTGGAAAAGACCTGAGTTCGAATCCCGTCGACGGAAGGAATTTTTATGGGCCTTTTTCACAACGTGACTGAATTAGTCGGTCTCAGGGTAGATGTTCCCCCCCCCCCGGAAACTCGGGTTTTTCGTCCAGAAAAATAGAAAATCGACCTCAGGACACACACACAGGGCCTCGCCAACCCTGTGTGCGACGAACACGGGCGGTCGAAATGATGTAGAATCTAAGCATAATTTGAATAAAGAAAATACAAATAATGAAATTCTTGTCATAACAAATACGAAATTCTGGTCGTCTAAATAAATTTTATTTATTTACACAATAAATAGCTTAATACTTAACAAAACAAACGATTTTTAAAAATGATTAGATAGTGAACCCGTAACTTTTTTTTAATTCTTCATTCGTATATCAGTAGTTGTTGAGCCCATTATACAGTATTACCTCGTTTAACGATGAACTGAAATTTAACATTTAATAGTTTTATTTTAAAGTGCAGTGTATTACATAAGAATATTAAAAATATATTTAATAAATATTATCAGCGTTAAGTTTATTATAAATTATCTATTTACTTAAATTAATATTGACGTCAAATTACCTGCAGCAGGGGAGTTTTCGTAACTGAAAAATGTATGTATATTATTTATTTATATATTTAAACTATTTTTTTTTTATGTAAACCCCAAACACGAGAGGTATTAGAACCTATAGTGGTTAGTACCGTGCTTGTGTTGGAGGTTGAGAAGACGAAAGAAGATATTTGTTGACATTGGACTTGAACTTCTGTAGATTGTAATTTTCAGGGAATACGTATGAAGGAAGGTTGTTCCAGAAAACGGCAGTTGAATAAATAAATGAGGCAGATGAAAAGTTGGTTCTGTGAGTTTGAAGTTGGACAGTAAATGGATGTTGGCTGGTGGCGGCACGTGTTCGGACTGTTGAAAGAGAGAGAGAGAGAGAGAGAGAGCGGGAATTATACAAGCCAATTCAGAAGAACAGTGCCCATGGAAGTATCTGTAGAAGAGGCATTCCCATCGATGACGCGAGGAACTTTAATGGGCTTTTTTCACTCCGTGGCTGAGTTAGTTGGTCTCAGGCGTAGATAGCAAGGTTTTTCTCCCCAGTAACTGGGGTTTTTTTGTACAGCAAGACAGGCAAATCAACCATAGAACATACGCAATTTACAGACACAAATATGGGTTAATGTATTTAATTACGGGCAACCCTAAAATAATAATAATTTGTAGAAGAGGCATGCAGCAGAAACAGTACGTCTATGAGAAAGCGAGTGCAGAGACCCTGTTAGAGATGAATCATTAATTAATCTAACTGCCCTCTTCTGAATGGAATAAAGAAGCCTGAGAGAGGTTTTGGGGGCACTGCCCCAGATGTGGCAATTCCATGGTAGGGCGGATTTTCAATTTGTACAGAGTGAACAGCTGTTTGGAAGAAAAGTAATGCAGAGAGCGAAAAAGAAAACCAAGTTTTTTAGATGCAGAGGAAGCAATATTTGTAATGTGCTTGTGCCAAGAGAGATTAGAAGTCAGGGTAATCCCGAAAAGAGATATATCATTTTGCCTAGAAATCAGTGTCACCAAAGATGAGCATAGGAGCAGAAGAATCCTTTTTGCAAGATATAAGACAAGACTGTTTTAGAAGGATTGAAATCAACTAAGTTGTCTTTGCCCCACTGGAGAATTACCTGGAGAACGGCATTTAAGGAATTGGTAGCAGATTTCCGAGAAGTTGAAGCTGATTGAGCAGGACAAGGTTTCTCAAAATTGAAAGTGGAATGCAATGTGCTATCATCGGCAAAACTATGGATAGGATTTCCATTCAATGGAAGAAGGTAATTAATATACAAGAGGAAAAGAGCGGGGGAAAGAACTGAACCTTGGGGGACACCGGCATTAGTGGAGAAGTTAGAAGACAGAGAGCCACCTACCATCACCCTCAGTGAGCGATCAGAGAGAAAACTGGATAACCTATTACTAAAAACAGTTAGAAAACCATGAGATGGAAGCTTGTTTAGAAGACCTTTATGCCAAACACGATCGAAAACCTTTGAGATGCCAAGAGCAACTACTTGTGTTTCACCGAACTTTTCCATTGAATTAGTCCATAAATACTTAACATAAGCCAGAATATCACCAGTAGATCGACACTGACGGAATCCATACTGGCGATCGTTGATCAGACGGAAGGTTTCTAGGTGGTTTAAGAGTTGGCGGTTAATTGATTTCTCCGTTACTTTAGAAAGAGTAGAAGTAATTGCAATGGGACGATAATTGGATGTGAGGGATTTGTCACCCTTTTTATGAACTGGCTGGATATGAGCAAATTTCCAAGCAGAAGGAAAAACACCTTTGGAATAAGAAAGTGAAAAAAGGCGGCAAAGAATAGGAGTAAGTTCAGGAGCACAGGTTTTGAGAACAAGTGGAGAAATACCATCGGGACGTGGAGCTTTCTTAGCATCAAGATTCGTCAAAATCCTTCTGACATCCTTTTGTCGGAAGACCACAGGAGGCATTGAATGGAGCATGTTGGGAATGGTGGGAGGTGTTTTATCAAGATCATTAACACATGAGCTGGAAGAAAAATGGGATGCTAGCAGGTCAGCTTTATCCTTAGCTGAAGTGACAACAGAACCGTCTGGTTTGGACAGAGGTGGGAACAGAGATGGGCAAAAGTTGCGGCCAATAGCTTTGGCAAGAGACCAGAATGCTCGGCTACCATTAGGACAAGAACCTCTAGTTTGGACTGATTAATAACTGCTTTACAATTGTTGCGAGCTTTGGTGTAGGCAGAAAATGAAACTGAAGAATTATAAACAAGCCAATTACGATATGCAACATTCTTCTCTTGTACAGCCTTAACATATTTATTGCAAAACCAAGGTTTAGATAAAGGACGAGATTTTAAAGTGGAGTGTGGGATAAAGGACGAGATTTTAAAGTGGAGTGTGGGATAAAGGATTCCATTCCTGGAGGAATAATTTCACTGACACGATCTGAGCAAACGTTGACATCAGAAGTTTTGAAACAGTAATCCGACCAAGGAAAAGAAGAAAAGAAGTCTCGCAGGTCATCCCATTTTGCATTCTTGTAATGCCAAACAAAACGGGATTGGGAATAGCCATGAGATAAAGGTTCCATTGGAGAAGAGACAATCACCAAGTTGTGATCTGAAGTGCCTAAAGGACCTCTCACTTCGACCGTGTACTTAGAAGGGTTGTTTGTGAGAAAAAGATCAAGCGTATTGGCTGTATGATTAGGATTGTCCGGTATTCTTGTAGTTAAATGAACACTCTGTGCAAGGTCATTATTAATTGCAAAAGCCTCAGCATCTCGACCAGCTGGGTCGGTGTGACTAGAAAACGTAAGCCAGCTGGAGTTGTGAACATTAAAATCACCAAGGAAAATTACCTCACTGTTAGGAAAGTTGGACTGGAGAAAGACAAGTTGCAAAGAGATGAAGTCAAAGAACTCCAAGTGATCAGTGGATTTGGGAGAACGGTAGAGACATCAGATGAATTTGACACAATGAGGTAGAGAGATTTTAAACCAGAGAAGATCAAAGAGAGGAGATTCCAAATTGCCAAGTCTCTGACAGGGAATATCAGAACGGACATATGCACAAGTACCACCTTTGAGGCGAAAGGAATCATACAACGAATAATTTTGGCATCTGAGATGAGAGTAGTTGAATCAACCGATAACTGAGATTCTGTCAGAAAAAGTACATGGGGTTTGGCAGACTGCAAGTGGAAATGGACATTGTTGAGATTAGAATTCAGACCACGTATATTTGTGAAATGAATTAGGAAGTGCTTGGGAGGTTTAGATCTTTTCACAGATAAGCTTTCTCTATTAGTTTGACAATTCATGGTGTATTCAATAGTAAGAAAAAGTGAGTGGGACATGCTGTATGAAGTAATGAAATTTTTTGGATATGGCGTACACATGGTAAGAATTTACCCAGATCCTTGACATAACGTGGCCTCGACAATGCTCCCCGCATACACACTACTCTGACTCCCTCCAGTCACTATCTGGCAGAGTAGAGGTAGCAAGATTATACACTAACTGATCCGGAAGCCTCCTAGAGAGTTACCAATAGGTTCGGTTCGGTGTACTAACTAGCGGCCGGCCTGCGAACACCGTTTTAGAGCTGTACCCTCGAAATGTAAGGAATATTGGATCTCGCCACGATGTTCATCATAACCTCAAAAGTCATCAATCATACTGCATGATGGAAGAGATAGGGAAGGGCCGACCGGAACTTAGCTCTAGAGACTGAACATGGGTTCCACCACTTCAAGCCTCCAATAAGCAAAGTGGTGGTATTATGATAGTAATAGAAAATATTTTTTTTAATATTCAGCTATGGCTAAAGACAGCCAGACTTACCGAAAAACAAAACGACTTTCCGGTGCGCAATATCGTAAAAAAAGAAAAGTAAAAGATGAAGAAAATAAAGAAATCAGAAGGTGCTATTTTAAAATACTTTCAAAGTCTCGAAGAACCATCAACATCTTCAACATGTCCAGTAATCGTAGCAGAAAGTAGTGAAAGTGTTCGCTTGATCAATTTAATAATTGATCTAATTACAAAGTAAACGATCTGATAGTGGATTTTAATGAATCAAAACAGTTAGCCGAAATATTGGAAACCGAAACTAAATTTCTTGATGTCTCTCTTATACGTCGACGTAAAAAGAAAATTCAATTTAAATCATTTGATTATGAAAATCCAGATGAAGGCATAAACGATGCACAGTGAAATTTTAAAATTAATTTTTCATTATAGACACAACAATAAATTATCTTAAAGACAGGTTTGACTTATTAAGAACACATAGTGATGATTTGAATTTTTTATATGACACATAATTTAAAGCAAGTAACCGATCAAGAAATTCTAAAATGTAAAGATTTGCAAAATAAATTAACAGACTATATCAAGAACGAAAAGGATATCGATGCCATTGACATGACCACCAATTAAAAGTACTTAAAAATATTTTAAAAACAGATTTGAGAGTAACGGAAGTATTAGAGTATATTTTTGAAAATAATTTATGCACCACTTTTCCAAACGTAGTGGTTGCTTTAAGAATACTTCTTACAATCCAAATTTAATCTAAATTAAAAATTATCTTCGTAGTACAATGTCCCAAGACAGATTGGATAATTTAGCATTAGTTTCGATACAAGACGATTTAGCTAAAAGTTTAGATATGCCCGACGTGATAAGAAAAATTTCAGAACTTAAAGCCGGAAAAGTTCAATTTATTTATATCTAGTCATTTTATTTCAATTTATTTTATAAGTTAAATATATATAATAACACGTGAATTAAACTTTACACATGTAATTATGTTTAGTTATAAATAAAGATTATTATTATATATTTATGTATTTTATAACAATTATTATTAATATCTGTTTTCACGATTTTTTTTTTCAAAACTAAGCGATATTATTTAAAACATACATATCAAATTCCTAAAACTCTACAACAACAACAACAATAAATCCTTTTCCCTTGGCAGTGCTTGTATCCAGCGTTACAAAATGCCTTCCTTACACCAACAGTTCGTTGATGAGAAAGTGTGGAATTGTAGTGTGAATACGTCGCGGAATAGCTAGTGAAATGATCTTGAGCCACCCAGGAAAATTCTCTCTACTGAATTTCCAACTGTACTATGAAATTCGTGTTTATGCATTACGTTGTCATGAATGTGATTGATCGATTAATTGTTTTACTAAGTGTATGGGCGGAACGAAACATGATTGTAACAGACTTTGACTTCTTAACATTAGTGGTGGCAAATGATGCAAGAAAGCAAGTTTATATAGCATCAGCCCCAAAAAAAAAAAAAAAAAAAACCCAACACTTCCAATTTCACCTATTCATTCCATCCAATAGTTTTTCTAGTTCTTCCTTATGCATATATCTAACGCGGTACGCTAAGCTCACTCCCACTCAGTACCATTTCGTTTGTGTTCGTAAAATACTTAAAAGACACTGGTGAATGGGACTATACTGTGGCAATAAAGTTCCTGGACTGGTGTTTTTGCGGTCATGTTCTGTGAGTTCGAAAATAAAGTTTTGCAAATTGCAGCATCTGGAGACTAGACACCTGCAAGGTGATCTGATTGAGGTGTATAAGGCCTTGAATGGGTTGAGCAGGCTCAATGCTAATGGGATTCTTCCTCTTGCTCAGATTACAAACCTGAGAGGGCTTATATTCAAACTGTGTTTTGATAGATGTGCGGAAGTTTACCTTTAGCCAGCGGGTAGTTGATTGCTGAAACAAACTTCCATCTGTCGTTGTGGAAGTTGATAGCTTAAATAAATTCAAGTCAGAACTAGACAAACATTTGGAATGAATGGATCAGTGAAATGGGAAGGTTTTATCCTGTCTTTCTTTTTTTTGGCTGATGCTGTATAAGCTTGCTTTCTTGCATCATATGCCTCTACTAATTCCAGTAGGTGAACAGGTTGCAAGTAACAACCACTTTCATTTGTAGCGGTAACATTCTGTGTCACGATTTTGTAAAGGAGCAAAGAACGAATTTCAAATTTTCTAGAGAAATGGGGAAGTTTACAATAGAAACGTATGAAATGTTAATACAAATGTTATGGCGATGAAACGTTAAATTGTACTCTTGTTAGAATGGCATAAGTGGTTCAAAGGCGGGCGTGAGGATGTTTTTTTTTTTTTTTTTTTTATTTATGAAAACCCCAAACACGAAAGGTATCAAAACCTATAGTACTTAGTACCGTGCATGGGTTGAAGGAGAAGTATGGGGGGAGGGGGATGCCGGAAACTTTGCTCTAGAGACTAAACATGGGTTTCACCACTTCAAGCCTCCAATAAGCAAAGCGGTGGTATTTCATCGGTTGATAAAAGTCATCTACATGATCCAAGGAGTGGATACCCGTCAACCTCTTTTATTCTTTAAATCTTTACGTTTGCAACTCTGATATTGTTGCGAGAAAATGTGGCGATTTGTGTGTGGCGAATAAAGTGACGATTCGTAAAATTCTGCATGAAGATTTAGGGCAAAGGAAGGGCTGTGCAAAATTTGTGCCACACAGCCTCACGGATGAGCAGAAGCAATGAGGAGTGTTATCATGTGAACACTTCATCCAGGCTTGTCAAAACAATCCTAATTCCCTCGACTGTATTGTCACTGGAGATAAGTGTTGGATATTTCAGTATAACCCAGAGACGAAGCGTCAGAGCATGCAGTGGACTTCAAGATCATCACCAAAGCCCAAAAAGTTTCGTTTACAGAAGTCCAGGATGAAGGCGATACTGATCATGTTTTTCGACAAACTGAGTGTGATTTACAAGGAAATCGTACGTAAAGGGAAGAATATCAATGCTGCGTTCTAGGTACAGGTGCTTCAAAGACTATTGAAGCGCACTCTCCGGGTGAGGCCGCAATTTCGAGAGAAAGGCAGCTGGTTCTTGTTGCACAACAGCGCCCTCACCCATTCCACACTTGGGAAGACATTTCTGATGAAACTGCACTGTCAACCATCCTACTCTTCTGATCTAACACTAAAACTATTAAAAAACTAGACTATTATATATGGGTCACCTAGATAGTCACTTAAACTACCCACGTGTATTATGTCTGTAAATTGTGTGTATTTTCTGGTCGATTTTTCTGCTTTGCCGGAAGAAAAACTCCAGTTTTTCTGGGGGAAATCCTTGCTATATACTCCTGAGCCCTGTTAACTCAGCCAAGGAGTGAAAAAAGTCCATAAAGGTTCCTCGCGTCATCGAGGCGATTCGAACCCGTGCTTTTCCACCCGGTGTGAGGAGGACCGTGTCAATACATATGTGCTATCCATTTCTGATCTAGCACTAGCGGAATTTTTCTTTCCCAAAATGAAAACTGCCCTCAATAGAAAGATTTCAGGATATTGGAGACAAAGAAAACCGTAACCACAGATCTGAACATTATCTCTTTGGGCGCCTTCACTGAAAGTGCATACATTCATTTGTTCAATTACTTTGAATAAAATAAAAGCATTTTTGAGCTCCTTCACTCTTTGTTCTTTTTATTGCATCGGTTCGGAAACTTTATTGCCACACCTCGTAAACAGTAAACTTCCGTTACAGTGCATTCCAGGGTATTAGCCCTAAACAAGTGGTTTTCAACCGGGGGTGCCGCAACAACATTCCAGGGGTGCCATGTAATTTGGGTTTAAGTTACTTAAACTTTTTTTTTTTTTAATTTATATATTTATTTCATTATGAAAAGGTGAACAGTATCCATTGTACCGTATCTTTTTAATTTTGTAGTGATCTATGATTGATGTTTATTTAGTACCTCTATATAAAGAATAAAATTATTATATAAGTTTATATAATTTGCATTATGAATTGTAATTTTGTTTATAATTATATTATTATAATAACTATCATATAACATTTTTTTTAATATTATATATATATACACACAAAGAGAATCGGATTATTAAAAGGTCGAAAACCACTGTGTTAGTTATTTCTTTTGACCCGGGGGTGCAGTGAAAAAATTACAGGGCCACTAATGGCACCATGAACCGAGAACGTTTGGGAACCTCTGCCCTAAACAATGGGAAAGCGATATAAGCAGAACTCAATTTTGGAGTATCTTTTTAATATATAGTCAATATTTTGGTAGATAACACTGATTTTGAGGTGTGCAAGCATATGTGCATAAAGCGCTTACTTGTCTTTGCCACGTCTGTCTGTCTGTCTATTCATCGGTGTAATAACTTAACTATTAGTCGATGGATTTTAACGAAATTTTATATTTTGCTCTTTTAGAAATATTTGTCAAGCCATCCCAAATTTCATTGAAATGGGACCAACAGAAGGATGGAAAAATTATTATTATTTTTCATACATATCACATAGTGACATAGGCTAATCGTATGCTGTATATTTTAGATGGATATTGTTGTCGTGTACTGAGTGAAAAAATGAACTTGTTTTCGTTTGCACATAAAGGTTATTCTGTTTTTTTTGTTTTTGTTATCAGTCTACTAAATATATAAATCATGAATTATTACTATTTCCTTATTATATTAATCAGCAGGAATTAAATACTTGTCGTATTTCAATTGTTATAAAAATTCAGGAAGAAAGAAGTAAACTGTGACAGTATACTATCAACTTTTTTTAAAATGTAGTATCCTACGTAATAATGAAGTATACTACGATTGGTTAGTTTATTACATCACAGAGCTGTAAATACGTGTTGCCTTTCACTGCTGTTGATTATAAAGTACAGTTAAATGTTGGGAGTTGTGTGCCTGAAGTGAAAACAATTATTATTAGATAATAAATTGGAAATTATTTAGTGTAATTTTTAATGGGATCTTTTTAAAGGTAATTCATTAGTGCTTATTTTGATATTTTATTATTTAAATTTGTACTTGAACGTAATTATGATTTCAAGTGGAAGCGCTTCTTAAATTACGGCCTTTTTCTTTGCATTTACTGTCGCATATTTGCAGAACTTTCTCTAGCTGCTGGCAATTTGTTTGTGTGTGTGTGCGCGCTAGATGCAGGGTGTACTGTTCGGCTAGGCGAGACTGAGTGTCTCAGAAACACGAGCTAATGCTCTAGATAAATATCGAACTGGTAGCTTGACAAAGGTCTAAGTTTCTGATTCTATACCGAGTAACATTTTCCGAAATCCAGCCGCAGAACCGGATCTTTCAGTGCAGACTGTTCTAGTTTCACAGGTGGTAGTCTTAATGGGGGGGGGGATTCAGTTATAAGGGAAATCTGAAATATATTTTGTAGTACAGACATATGGAACTAAGCAGATTACATTCCCAAATAGCAAAGGGCTATAACACTAGACTTGACTAGAAAGAGAAAAGCGTACAGCATTACATTCGAAACAGCAAAGGGAGAATAGTGGTAATATACTGACATGTTCATTTTTTTTTTTTTTTTTTTTTGCTTTTACCTTATGAACGTAATTATAAAGATGAAAAAAGATAACATAACCTTTTGAGGGAGAGGTAGTATTGCTCTAGAAATTCCTGTGCTTCTTCTAGAACAACTTCTTTTTGTTTTGGAGGTCCAGGTAGAAGAATTCCTGACTGGCCAGCCATTAATGCTCCAGCACAATAGGATTTTTCACAAGTGATCGGCTGTAAATTCAGACAATTTCATTATTACAAAATGGATAGGAAGAATAAAATTATTATTTCTGTATTATTATTATCATTATAAAAATTATGACATTAAAAATTCATTCTTTTACGCCATCTATTGAAAAGTATCTGGAACCGTCGATTCTCACTGACATTATTTCCACTCATTTCATTAGCATGTCAGTTCCCCTTTGGCCGCTGTGGAACAACTTCCTCCCCCCCCAAAAGGGCCGAAGATGTGCGAAGTAAATGCATTATTTGAGCGAGTCGGTAAGTCTATGTTTAAGCAAGAGATTACAGATTTAATCGAATGTGCATTTTTCCAACTGCCCCACCACACTGGGGATTTTCTAAATTTCTTTACTTTCAGTTGTTCTAGTGACGTCAAAGTCATCATCTAACCCAAGCGCTGTGTGACTAACGGTCATATAGCTGTAATTTGCAAAATCAATCGCAGTTGTAATGTAGCTAAAACGTAGTTTTAGCTACATTACAACTGCGATTTCGTATCTTCAAACAACTCACATCGAACAACTTCTTTACAACTGTTTCATTGGAGAGTGTTGTCACTACTGATGTGTGTGTGTGTGTGTGAGAGAGCGAGAGGATTTCTGTTTTATTAACGTTTATTTTCTACCCCGAAGAAATTGGAAACTGAACCATTAGCAAATCAAATACATCGAAAAATAGCCATTTGAAGGAACGTGTTCTTCGGATCACAAATAAGAAATGATTAGATAAACTTTATATAAGGGGATCAGCGATATACGTACTATGTAGTACATATATCGCCGATTCCCTTCTTTAACTGCGTCTTCGAAACAGCATTTTTGTCATTTGGAATACATACTGTATGTCCTGTGATCCAAAGCCATCGTGGGTAGCACAGTTGGTAGAATCGCTGTCTCCCAACACCAGGTGGAAAAGACCTGGGTTGGAGTTCCATCGATGACGTAAGGAATTCTTATGATACTTTTTCACAACGTGGCTGAGTTAGTCGGTTTAAGGCGAGGGTAGTATGGTTTTTTTCTCCCGAAAACTCGGGTTTTCTTCCGGCAAACAGAAAATCGACCACAGAACACACCCAATTTACAGATAGTATACACGGAGCAATATGGCCTTAGATGCTAATGCTCCTAAATCGAATAACCTGTTCCAAAAAAAGTCTAACCCAAAACCGCATAAAAACGGAGAAACACGTTCGTGTGTTTAGTGTGTTCTTTGGTTGGTTTGCCTGTTTTTCTGGACGAAAAACCTGATTTTCTGGGAGTTAAAATCTTGCTGTCCTTGTCTGAGATCTACTAAACAAAAATGCACTTTAATGGTAGGTGAAGCGCTGTAAGCTGCGCTCTTCTGAAAATCATGGAAAAATCCATACTTCCCATCCTTTCTGAGGAGGTCTTCTACCATGCCTTCATAATGTAATTCCATGACCATCCACTGTCACTTACCTTATTGATATACCTTTCAGAATTGAACCTGCCTTCAGCAATAAGGAGCAACTCGACGCAAGGTTGAGGTGTTTCTCGACCTTAAAGTGTTAAGGTTTCAACATAAGGTGTTCCTCAACATAAAGGCGGCCTTTGAAAATCTGTCCTTTTCTAATCTCTGCTTCATACTAGGGGATTACTTGAGAATCTCCAGGAATCTTTTTCGTTTTTTGAAAAATCCTCTACGGTCAATGATCTTGTTAATTGGAAATCATAATCATAATGATAGAACTGTCTGCTATAGAGGAGTCCCTTAGGCGGAGGGTGTTCTTTCCTCCGCCCTCTTTGCAGCTTCTTTTATCTATTCATTGCTGATCACGTATTTATACCACTAAGCTGGCTACTTGAAATTCTATAATGTGAAGAAGGCTTCCTTCCTTACTATCTTCCGTTAACACTACAGAGGCAGTGAACAGTTGCAAGATTTCGATGATTGTCTCTATGCTATTGGGCTCTCCAAGAAGAGAAACATCAATGGGGTGACCATCATAATGGCTAACTCTTCTATCGAAACAGTCACTCCACATACTTATTTAGGAACCACCTGAGACAAAGAAATCATATTTTAAAGTGACTAGAACGAAAGCATAGCCAATTAGCTAATACGAGCGGCCAAACAGATCTCCAGCTTTTACAACCCTGATTATCATCTCTGCTGAATCGTCCTCAGTTTCCCTATATTCCTCGGTCATTTGGTCCTCTGCTCCTCTCCATCAATTCACATTCTTATCCATTGAATACTGGCTCTTAAAATGGCTGAGTACGATAGCTGGCCTTAAAAATATCATCTCGAAATCCGTCCTGCTTGCCAGTTTAATATTCTCTCACGAAGCTGTCGTGTCACCTCTAGGAATCTCGTTATCCCGACACATCTAGTATCCAGAAATATTGACTCATCAAATATCAGAAATATCCTCGACAGACCTCTGTCGCGTAATGCAAGCTATTTCGACATGCTTCCCATCAGATCCAAATTGCGAAGCACGACATATCTGGATCACATGTATCCATTCATGGATACTTGTGAACCGGAGATCAGTATGGAGGTATTCAATCCAGTATTCATTCAGCTTAAGAAGCTGAACAATGACAAAATGCGCAGATCTGCCATTTCAACATAATTAAGCCCTTATGAAGCTCTGACGAACAAATATTATACAAAGGAAGCCAAAGAACGAAATTACTTTAGATCCATCAAACTGAAGACAATTGTTTTCTTCACATCGGATGGACAGACGAAACTTCTTAGGAGCAACTATCACACGCATTCATACATTATGTACTTATGTGCGAATTTAATTCTTACAGCAAGTGCGCAAATGTTAAAAGTAACAAACTCTTGTGGACTCTATATTGTAGTGTCCTCCATAAGTACAATACACAATTCACTCTTTTGATCATGTTGCGAGAGACGAAACAAAGTAAATTTGTAAGCTTGTATTCTTGTAAGCTTTCTGCTCTAATAATCTCCATAAAAAATAAGTCTGGGGACGTGAAATCAGGAGTCTAAAGCGTTATGTCCAAAGACCTTGTGATGTTATTCGATTCACAAAAAACCCTTGCAATATATCAGTGATCGAATGCGGTATGGCAGGTGGTCTCGTTCTGTTGGAGCCAGTTTCATTTTTTAGGTGTTTTCTTATAGCAAAATGAGCTAAACCAAGTGATATCACCTTTCGAATGCTGAGTTTCGGAGATTTGTTTGGAGATTGCAAAATTGTTTGCCTAATATCGTCTAAAGTGTCATGTCTAAGCCTTCTTTCATGTTCCTTATTCCCAACTGATGCGCATTCACGAAACTTCTTTATTTTCTAGAAAATTACAGCTCTTCATGGACCGTTAGTGTTAAGAGAATTTTTCATGACATTTTTGTTGACATTCACTGTACGACTTCGTTTCCAGGTAAAATTCTAGTAAAAAACATGTTGTTCAATGGTATTCGGCATTGCGTTTATTCACCAGTAATGACGCGTGCCACTTCAAAACCGAATCGTGACAAATTGAATACTTGAAATGCAAAACTTCCTCCACTAGACACAAAATTGCATCAACGATCGTTACTTGGCAGTGCTGGACTTTATATACAAATAATTGGGTTTACTTTTAAATGAATAGCCAATTTAATGTAAGTATTATTTCTGTTTCTAAACAATATTTTATGTTCTTCAGTGGTATTATTGGTGAGATATGATTTCAGCAATAAATACATACTACGAAGTACTACAGTGTCTATGAACTAGTATTTGAATGGCTCGCAAAATGAACCCTCGCGGTTAGCAGAGTTGGTGTAATCGCCTTCTTTCCCACACGCCTGGTGAAATTACCTGAGTTCGAATCCCGTCGATGACGCGAGGAAGTTTTATGGGCCTTTTTTTCACAAAGTGGCTGAGTTAGTTGGTCTCATGTGAAGGTAGTATGGCCCGGAAACTCGAATTTCGCGTTCAGCAAACACAAAAATAAAGAATACACGAAATTTATAGACATATATGTACGGAGAAATATGGCCTAAGTTGCTGATGCACCTAAAATCCTACAGCAACTAACTAGAGAAATAATCGACAGGTGCCGGATTTATGAGGTTCTGCTATGGTTTTAATTTAATTTAACTATTTAAAGTTAATGCAATATGTTATAAAATATTTACCCTAGAACGCCTGTATAAGAAATCCTTCATTTGCTTTCCTGTAGTGTAATTGGTAATCTTTATCTCATCACGATCGGACGGACGCCATGTCGTAGCCATCCTGCTTTTGAGATTAGCCATATCTTTGTTGCTCACAACAGAACTCCCTTCGTGTTCAGGCATCTTGATTTCTAAGGAACGGCAGTCTATCTTGCCGAAACAGATCAAGAAAATCAGCCACTTACTTCTCTGACAGGGGCTGAATAAAAGATGGCCCGCCATGCCTCCTATTTTTATTTGATGAACTAAAACACGCCCACATAACAGTGCGCATGTCCCAACCAGTATCACAAAATTCATCTGACTAGATGACTTTTCTCAGATTGAAGCAGATTTTCAAAGGAACAGCTGCGAATTAAACTTTTATGCATCAAGGGGAACTTAATTTATAGCAATGGAATAAAACCTCTTTCCGCTGTTAAGTAGGCACCAGGAATTCTGTCTTCTGGGCTTGCTTTAGTTCACTGCGCATTTCTGCTAATCCCTTTCATATTCATGTCATTATGGAACCTGTTGGCTGGGATGTTGTTTTGCAGTTAATAGTCACGTAATCGATTCCAGAAGCATAATTTTCCTCTTGTGATTATCGCGTGATATATTTGTGAACAAAGCAACCTGGCACTTCTGCACAATCGACCTCCTGTTGATACGTGAAAATCGAATCATCTCGAATGTAGTGTAAACGTGAAATGGTTTTACATAATCTGTGATCAATGGCACCCCCAAATAGGGACTAAAGTGGCTATAGTACCTTCCCATGATAAAAATATTGTGGATTTATTTATTTTTGTTTTTCTGGTACATTGACGATAAAATTTCAAGAATTCCCCGGAACATTTCTTAATCCATCCCATCAGGAAGTCGCTGGACCGCCATTGTCTATGATTTTCTACTGATCATTGAACTATACCCAAGTTATAAATCGGCTTTTCTACATAACAGACTTTGGTTCTTAAAGTTCTGTAAATTAATAAATGGCAAAACTCAGTTCTGCTCTATTTTTGATGTAATGGGTTGTTTTTGTGGATACACTTTATCAATTTTTCTTGTCTTACAAAATTATGTACAATAGAACTTTATAAATCCCGAATCCTCGGGGTATAATATAGAAATCTCACAATTTCTGGGAATTCTGGATTTTTTAAGGTTACGATATAGCCTAAGTATTGAAAGTGATTAATTTTTATTAGATAATGCAGTAACCCTGATCCCTGTAACCTCCAGAGAAGTAGTCACCAGCATTAAGCCAAAATGTTAACTCGTACTCCAGGATTAAGCCTGGGCCTGCGATTGTCCAATACTTTTTAAAACGAGTATACTCGTACATAGTATATATGATTTCATCAATCGAATCGACTTAAAAACTAAATACTACTGTACTATTAAGTACTATACTGTGAAGTAGTATTGAATATCTAGCAAAATTAATGATTTTATATGTTGAAAATACATAATAACAATGACATGGAGTCTAGGAACATAATGCATAAATTTGGTGTCAAATTTATGCATTATTGGAGACCAAAAAATAAATTTGGCACCAAATTTATTTTTATCACGACGAGATATTTTTTTAAAGTCCAGTGGCGTGTTTCATTTCTGTCCATGTATGGAAAACAATCTTCGGAGAAACATTTGTAACCTTTGCAACAGGAAATTGAATATGAGCAGAATGAGTGGCAATCAATTCGCTCATTTTGTGGACTACGAGTCGTCTTTAACTCTAATAATAAAAATAGTCCTTTCATGGTATTTGAAAATTTTCATTTAAATGTTTGGTAACAAGAATTACAAAGTATTCTGCATGCTTCAGAAAATATTATCAGTAAATTTCCAGAGATTGCATCCTCCTTTGCTTCGCTGGATAGACCCAGGGACGGGCTGAGGTTATGGAATACCTAATGTAATGGGCTTGTTATCTTACTTTGGAGGCGACTAAGGCATGAGAATATCGTGTTTTTGCTTGTTCTGCTGGATAACAAGTCCAAGTTTCTGGAATTGTGGGAACCATGCAACCCGCTCTCGAAAAACCGCTATTTCTCCATGGTGTGATAAAAAAACAAGCCAGTTAAAGGCCTTCTCATCTAGGTGGAAAATGAACACCCTTTTCCACATAGTGTGCAAGGACAGCGATCGTAATAATCGTGAGAGGCCAAAAGAAGCTGAAAAGACTTTTGAAGAGTAATAACCAAAGAGGCATTTCAGAGTGCAGGACTTGTCGTACAACAACAAGTATCAGGAACACAAGAACTGCAAAGAGGAGGAGGGATGGGGGAATGAGCCGGAAACTGTTATTTTCAATTTTGAGCCTAACTTAATTTAAGCTTTCAATTCCTTAGGTTAAATGCGCATTTAAGACTACCGCGTATAAAAAATGTCTTATTCCAACTCCTATTTCCTTTACCATTGAACAGATCGCTGGGAAACCATTTAATTGAAATCGTTTTGGTATGTATCATTTGCAGTGATTCAACCACCCAGGACAGAGTGTAACTTTCCTGCTGGGGAAGTGGTTATTTTATGATAATAACACTCAAGGTTAGGCGCTAACCAGTTACTCACAGGCATAATTGGATATCACCCACCCCGGTCTTCGGCAAGGTTGGCGTGAGAAATAATTAATATAATCGTTTCTACAACCTTTGATTGGAGCCACGTCGTGTATGTTTAATAAGTAATGCAAGTGATCACAGGCTTACTGTCCTATTTCAACCGACTGAAGTTTATTAACGAGACACTGGGGAAGATTTAGACTTACGGGGGGGGGGTCAAAAAAGGCACATACCTATGCAGTACTCTCGATAGCATATTTATCTGAATGTGCAAGTATACAGACAGATAAAAAGGCTTCCATTACTTATAAATTATTATTATATGTCTGTTTGCACTCCGGGACGACCACAGGGTCAGAGGAGTTCGCAAGATAGAAAGCATACAAGAAATATCACCGTATTTAGCAGTCACGGGCTTGAACCACAGTCAGTCAAGGCATATGTACTAATGCACCCTCGCGCCTGACCACACAGCTCATTTATTAACTCAATTTGAAGTGTACAACTTTACCCTGGTAGGGCAATATACGCTAGGAGAGGTTACTTATTACATACCTTATGTAAAAAATATACAGGTTGTCTATAAATTATTCACCTCGTTATGAAGTTCGGTTAAAATTTTATTGTAAAACGGTTTGCTGCACTTAGTAAAACAACTCAAAGAAATTCTTGTCACAGTTGCCCGGAGGATACATTACGTAGGCCTTCGGGTAAACTTTCTGAATTTCCGAAACTTTATCTGCAGATACACTGGGCCTACCTGCTCCTTTCTGGCAGCATACTGCCGGTTTCTTGAAACTGTTTCAACAATCGCCTCACTGATTATTCCGTAGGTGGATCTTTTTGGAATTCCATTTGAAAACGTCCCTTTACAGCCAGTAGGGGTTTGGTATGTCACAGCACGCACATATTACGTTCTCCTGCACTATCGCCATTTTAATGCTGTTCTGTCGCAATGCTTTATGGAATCAAGGCTGCCAACTGCATGAGAAAAACTTTGAGTTGCTTTGATAACTTCTGCAAACCAAACCATATTAAGATACTTTTTATAATAAAATTTTAATCTAGCTTCATAATCAGGTGAATAAACCCTATATACCCTATACGTATGATATAATTTAACAGGTAGTACACAGAAAATTATTATACTTGTGAGAGTAAGATCACTTCAATCAATGATACATTTTTAGAGCAGACTGAAATCATTTCTGATAATGGCAGAACCTTCGGTATTTTGTTGGAGGATGTACATGGTGAAAAAAGCGGTGGTACCTTGATAGAAGGTATTCTCTTCTTAGACAATATCATAACGCAGTTCGTACAGTACTAATTTGTTGGGACCGCTTGTGATCTCATGAAACCTCGGCTTTCATATTACAAGCATTTATCAAGGATTTTATTAGTTCGCTCCATTAACATGAGAAGCGATTAGCGATCCATGATTACACCAAGGATCTTTAGATTGGCTTTACAGGATTAAATATAGAACGAAATTGGAGAACTCGTGTTTTACATTTAACCCATTCAACAGGTATAATATTAGATGGAAACTGCAGACTCCATTTGACGAGATATTTGGACACTGCAAAATTTTAATGATACGAGGCAGAACTGATTTTACTGCCATTTTTCATTACATTTTTTACCAATATGAAAATAAAAATTATGTTAAATCTGTTTTAATCATCCAGGAAAAGAAATAGATTTATAGAATTGATTTGTTATACAATTTGACCGAAATTCAAATACAAGGCGTTTATCGGAGATTCTGTGATTTATCCACGAAATGAAAACATTAAATATGCTTTCCACTATTTATTTATTTATTAGACGCCATATAGAATAATAATATGGCATTATAGTAGCCAGCTCTGGATGGCTTGGGCAATTTGATTTCAGTAGTTGCCTCCATTTGTCACGCTGTAAGGGTTTGGATATGCTGCTTTGCTTCAATACCATTGTTCTCTGATATACAATGGTTTCCAGCATCAACAAATGCACGATTTTTTTAAAATTATTTTTTTATAAACACCGAGTTATAAAAGCGAATTACTGGTGTCATTAATGCATTGGCGTCTGATTGTAAACGCGTTATTATCAAATCGTAAAAGACTGATAACAAAGACTAACTACAGAAGTTCGCATATTTAAACCTAGAAAGCTTATAAACTGTGCTGCCATCTAGTAGGTCAAAAATGAAGTAATGAAATTAATTAAATTAAAATGGATAAATAAATTACGAAAAAATAATGTATTTTTTGGTAAGTTTATGACAAGTGCGTCCATTTTGCTAGGTGGAGCAGTAGTTGCGAATGATAGGGAATGTTATTTGCATAATGTGTATCGTCTGATAAAGAATATTTTCTTTTGGTTGAGTTGTGATCTTTTAAGGTGCTATTTTTTTAATCCGTCTTTTAAAAGTTAAATAGAAGAGGTAATATTAAATAAAACGACTGGCTTTATCCTCCTGGAGGCGTATAAATCACTCTTCTGAGGTAGGTTTCGATCGAACAGTGAAAGTAAAGATTTAAATAACCTTTAGAAATGAATATCAACGCATATATTGGAACATGTTATGGTGGAAATTATTAACCTTATTCAAGCACGACACTAACGCTGCATCTTTTAATTTTGTGAAGGAGTTTGACCATAATGATTTTGAACCTTTCTCTTTGATAAATATCACTTCCTTTCGGATGCGGAAGGATTGCAATTAAGAATTAATAGCAACCCTTACTCTATGCAACAGACCTCTTTTACAGTATGGAGACAATCACTAAAAACTTGACTTGGGAATAGGAATAGCCTTTTTCTTACGAAAATTAAGACATAGAAGTGGAACATATTCAAAGATGGAAGGCGTATGAAATCTGTTGTCCATCTGTCGATATCACACCAATCACTCTCCCTTTACTATCTAGGACAATTGCTCAACCGTGATGAATTTTATGATAATTTCCAAGGGGATATTCCCTAAATTAATATTTCCACTACACTTCGTACTCTAGCACGATTAACGTGTTCTCAGAAATAATCTACAAATAACACTAAACGCTGTTTGCTTCCCTGTTCTGAGGTTTAAAGATTCCCTTTATTCCTGGAGTTCGTGGAGCAATCTGAACGTGGAGTATCTCAGCTAGGAAGTGATATAAGGTTTCCCTACATTAATGGCATTCCTGCACAGTTACGTACTTAATAAACAATCTTAAAATAGAATCCAGATATTCAATTATTAAGAGAAATTATATCAGCCGTGAATTTAATAATTATGTTCATTATTCACTCTAGTGTTGTTTTTGGCATTTAATTAATGCAAGTATTTCTCTCATAATGTAATTAATGTGTTCTTGGGACTGCGTCGAATGGCAGGAAGGAAGAAAGGGAAGGAAAGCTCTATAAACCAAACTTGGAATACTGTTGAATAACAGGTCCCCGAAAAATCTCTTGTTTCTCAGCTCTCAACTGACTGCAATATTTATCGATGGTACAGTATTCCTGGGAACAGGCAAAAGCTACTGGGGGGGGGATAAGTAGCAAATTTCATTTCATTAAAATGCCGTATCACTTTGTTCGATCATCGGTCCTATTTTCTTTACAGAGTCAGCAATATCTAGAATGTTTCAGAGATGCATAAGCTGACTGGAACGTCAAGAAGAGTATTTCCAACAAGAGCGCACTTGCGGTGGCGCTTCAGACAGTGAAATCTGTGTCAAAAAACCGGAAAATCTCAAGGGATGGCTGCAGGCAGGATCACCCGCTCTTAAAATTTTTTTTTTGAGGATACCTTTAAGGGCGGGCACTTGAAATTTCTCCTGGGACATGTACCACTGCGCGTTGGGTTCGAGCGGGTTTAATAGAAAGTGACTACGACTCAGACTTGGCATAGCCGAGTGGTTAGGGCACAGAAGTGAAGTAGCAAACCAGTTTAAGTTGACCGTGGTTCGAGCTCACGTGATTGATAAATATGGTAATAACCTTATCCGAATGATTACTTTTAAACCCCTTTGACTTATGTGGTCGTGCTGGAGTAGGAACAGAACATTTTCTTTTAGACAATCTCATATAACTCATCGCGACCTTATACAAGAGATAAAACTGTTTTTGACACATGACACATGCCATGTGTCCCCGGAAGTGTAACCGGAGATGTACTCAATTGTATGGGTTCCGTGACTCTCGAGACACCCTGTGTAATAGTTAAATATACATAATAGATAACTAAGTATGGGGTGTTCGAATTTAAAATATTTCGGCAATCGGGTTGACTTTGATCTGTAAAGTTCACTGCATGTCAACGTTGTTCCACTAATTGCTGAGCGACTGGATGTCTTAGTTGTAATTGAACACCAGTGATTTATAGCAGGGATGGGCAACCTCCGGTCTGCGGTTGTTTCTTCGGCGGGCCATATACATATATATATGGCCCGCCGAATAATATATATCATGAAATTATGTTTATTGTAATCTTTATTATATTTGTTGTTATTAAATTGTTTTTAACATTTGATTGCGCGACGTATAATGAATCATTTGAATTTGTGCCATGTATCACGACTTGAGTAAGCAACAGCGTTGCTAAACGGTAAGCAAGCATAGCTTCTGGCAACACTGGCAAGCAGGCTTGCACGCAGTCAGTAGTGGTTCCGGACTCTCTGCTCTGCAGAATGTGAGTGCAGTGCAAGTGTATCGTATGTTTAACTGCAAATGTCAGTGAATAATTTGGAGAGGATTTACCATTTGATTTTTATGAAGGTATTTATTGAAACCTATCGTAATGCATAATTGAAAATCTAAGATTATTATTAAGGTTTTATAAAAGCTTTGAAATTATAATAATTTTCAATTTAATTTTTATAATTTTATTTTTGTAATTTTATCTTGAATCTGTATTTCGTTTTTCTTATTAATAAAGTTAATTATTTATACGGATATATATAAATATTACAATAAATAACGTAAAACTGTTTTTGACAATTTTTTCATTATACACCATTTTAATAATCGTAAAAATAATCCCAAAAATCGTAGTAAGCTAAAAAAAAAAAAATAATAATTTGGCCCAAGTGTACCTCACAGACATTTTATTTGGCCCGCCGTTTAAAAAGATTGCCCATCCCTGATTTATAAAATAATTTTATTATACTGAAATCATACTTCACTGCAGTGCACCGAAGTAGCCCCGTAAAGCAACCTAACTGACTTTTTTTTTTTGTAAAAAAGGGAAATATGCTAAAAATAAATGAAAAAAAAAAAAAAAAGCTTTCGGGAACCTTTCCATCATCTCAGATTTAAAACTGCTTGAGCACACGGTGCATAGTAACAGTAATCTGCGCTTTCTGCTCTTGCCTGTGTGCAGAGTCGCCACCAAATGCAGCCAAATGACTCGTCAGTCTACGGCCTCCAAAATTCTTCGTCAAATCTCTAGATGATGCCCCGCGTTGGTTCAATGAACTGGAAGGTGTTCGTCCTTGTTTATAACAGAGTGAGTGGACTGCCTGATGTACATTGATTCTACTCGCTTTTCGTAGTGGATAGAATTTCTTGCACATTCAGTGATATTGATTTGCTATGTCATCTTCATGAGTGGTATTTCTTGCACATTTTCCTTTACTATCGCCCACGTCCTGTTTCAGTAAAGGAAGATATGCAAGGAATTTAAAATTGATATGCTATGCGAAAACGTGCTCGTAGAAACGTGAAGAGCTGATGGTGTTCTGTAAGAGGACTAAGAGCATGACACATTTTGGCGCTTCTCTCCTTCCGAAGACAGTTCGAATTATCGTAAGCAAGCGGAAGGCAACGGTACGTGCCAAATGTGAACACTGACTAGAGAGGCCTCTTTTTTGACAACAAGAGATGATCTTCGAATGAGAGAGAGAGATTTCCTTGAAATAGCGCAAGTCCGAGAAAGTACAGGTGTACAGAACCACTAGGCAATGTGCATACTGTACGCACAATGTTGAAACAAATTGGGCCTCATGGACAAACTGCGTCATAAATCTTTCATCATGGTAGTTAATACCATGCTAGCAGGAACTTATACCTGGAAGAGTGGAAAAAAAAATTATGTGGAGCGGCGAATCTAAATGCACGCTGTATGGATCAGATGGAAGAACTTAGGTTTGGCCTCAATCCTGCGAACGTTTAGAAAATTATTATAGTTTCTAAAATATGTACGCTGTTGCATTAAGAAAATGATAAGCTAAGCCTGTTTTTCGTGATATCAGCCATGCATATACTGATGGTTGCTGTGGATATTCCTTGTAAAAGAAGTGATATTGTAATACCTTCAAAATGCGGTTCTTCCGGCACGATACAATTTTATGGCGAAGTACGCCGAGTTCTCTCAAGCCCCTGACTGCTAAATACGGTCGATCTGCCAACCCACTGGACCAGCGTGGCAGATTATGGTCCATTCCCCTCAGCATGAATTGTTGAGGAGGCTTCCATCCTACAGTGGGTTGATAATGGCTGCACTTTACCTTTTTTTTTACGCCGAGTTCAATAGCATCAATGTGGGACATTGGAAAAGCGCGTGAAGGCTCGTCTATTTGGACCAACATTACATGTCCAATTAAAAACTATTTTTCTGAAGAAAAGTTTTTGTTAAATCTTGGATGGAAAGTGTTCCACGAAAACTACATTCAGTATAAAGCACTAAAGGAGCCGGCATACGGCAGTAAGATGTGTTAATAAGATTTTAAGTGATCTAAATACAGAATTGATCTCTGTTGCTCATCTGAAACAATTGGTTGTCTTCTCGCTCTCTCTCTCTTAGTATCCCGGTACCTTGTAACATAGTGTACTTTGGATTTTAAAAGTAGACCTATTCTTTTATTGGCTAGTGCAAAAACTGTTGGTTTATTTTAATAATCAATTAATGAAATCCATGCGACCATAAGAAAAATATATCATGGTTGCTATAGTTTGGTATCTCCACACTGAAGTAAAATGTTTAAACACAGGCTGAGGTCAGCATGATGGCATCTCTGAGAATTACACGACGCACTCAATTACCATTCCTTGGGAGTTCTTGTGAAAAGAGATGTCACACCAATCTACGAGATCTCGTGGTCGCTAACATACGTTGTGTGATTCAATGACAAAATTTTCATTATTTTTTTATTGTGTATTGTATTCTACCAATAATGAGGAGGGAAAGTGCTACAATGCAGCTGGATAATAGGGATGGATTAGCCATATAAGTCGAATCCTCCTCCTTCCAGGTGCTCAATAAAACAACAAAAAAATACATGAGTAATAAAATTATTTATTATTTACAGGTAATCTGTGAACAGAGAGGCCTATCCTGATTAGTTGTCTGTCTAAAGCTGGTAGTGATTGATATATTCTCCACAGGTAAATTGCGAAATGTCATCTTTGGATCTGGGTACATGGTCTGTTTCTTTATGTACTGTCACAAGGAAGAGTTTTATTTCCACAATGTTGTTTTCCGTCAGTTCAGCATTTTTATTTCATAAAAACACAAAAAAAAAAAAAAAAACTATAGAACGGTAGCTTAACCGTGCATTGCTTCGATGCATTGCCGTGGAGTATCATTCCAGGTTTAATAAAGTTATTCCAAAAGTCGAAGTAGATTGATGTAGGGTTTTAGACTCATCAGCGACTTAGATCGTATTGGGCTGCTATATTGTTGGTATATGGAGGATTGATTCAGCCTTTTGATAACGAAGTTTCCGGGAGAAATAAAAAACATGCTAACTCAATAACGTTGTGAAAAAGGCCCATAAAAATTTCATCCGTCTGTAATCTTATGGGTAGAGATGTGGTAAAAATATGCTTGCTCGACCATTCATTCCTTCATCCTAAATCTCTAGTGGAATATAGATGACATATTTCTTTCCAGGTAAACCAGTCATACGAAGTAGAAGGTACCATAGTTTCGTAATGAATGGTTTTCTTTGATAATACTATTCTACTCGCATAGCATTAGCATTAGTAGAGGCATTTGATGCAAGAAAGCAAGCTTATGCAGCATCAGCCAAAAAAAAAAAAAAAAAAAAAATAAATAAATAAAAAAAAATAATAAATAATAAAAAAAATAAATAAAAAATAACCACTTCCACTTCACCCCTCTGTTCGTTCGAAATACCTGTCCAGCTGAGCCTTAAACTTATTTAGGCTATCAACTTCCACGACAGGGGATGGAAGTCTGTTCCACCAACCAACCACCCGCTGGCTAAAGGCAAATTTCCGCACGTCTATCCTACATCTGTCTTTCCTCAATTTGAATTTATGCCCTCTCAGGTGATTATTCTCAGCGAGAGGAAGAATCCCATCAGCATTCAGCATGCTCAAACCATTCAAGGCTTTATACACCTCTATCAGATCACCTCGCTGGTGCCTAGTCTCCAGACACTGTAATTTGCAAAACTTAAGCCTTTCTTCGTAAGAGCACCCCTTTGTTCCATTCACTAATCTTGTTGCCCTTCTCTGTACTCGTTCCAGCAGCTCTACATCCTTCTTGAAATGAGGCCTCCAGACCTGTATACAGTACTCAAGGTGAGGCCTGACCATTGCCTTATACAAGGGAATAATCACCTCCTTATCCCTGCTAGAAAAATTCCTATATATCATTGACAATACACCATGAGCTACACTTGCAGCCCGTCTGCACTGCTCAGAGAACTTCATATCTGCCTGCACAACCACCCCCAGGTCCCTTTCATTCTCTACCACTGTCAGTGTAGTACCACAGAGTTGATACGTTGCTCTGGGGTTGCTGTTTCCCATATGTAGTACTTTACATTTGTCAATGTTAAACTTCATTTGCCACCTCTCAGCCCATCTGCTCAACCTTTCCAGATCTTGTTGCAATAGCATAGTGTCAGTAGTGTCCTTGACAACCATGCCAACCGTCGTATCGTCTTGCAAACTTGGACATTAAGCTTGATATACCATCATCAATGTCATTTATAAATACAGAAAATGGACCCAATACTGAACCCTGAGGGACTCCACTAATAACATTAGTCCACGATGAGCAGTGTCCATTGATTACTACTCTCTGTCTTCTCCCCCTCAACCACCCCTTTATCCATAGCAGCAATTTGCCTCCAATGCCACACTACTCCAATTTGTGCAGCAGTCTTCCATCTGCAACAGTATCAAAAGCCTTTCTAAGATCCAAGTATATAATATCGAAGTTATTCCCTGCATCCAGTTCTTTTGTGACTGCATCATAGTATCCAATCAAATTGGTCAGGCAAGACTTCCCCTTAACAAAACCATGCTGTGTCTGAGCTATAACTGAAGTCTTGTCTAGATGATCCTGCAGTGCTTCTTTAACCAGTGCCTCCATTAATTTTCCAGGAACAGAAATTAAACTAACAGGTCTATAATTACTTGTGTCGCCCTTTGATCCTCCTTTGTGAATTGGGGTCACATTTGCACATCTCCAGTCCATGGGTACTTCCCATGAGTCCAAGGAAGCTTTCATAATTATGGCTAAGGGTTTGATTACTTCCTTTGCTGCCTCCTTTAATATAACTGGATAGATCCCATCCACACCAGGTGCCTTTCTTGTATTTATCTTCAACAATTTCTCCTCCACTTTACTCTCAGTTACTACAAGATTCTCTAGCTTACTGCCAGAGTTGAATACACCTCTGGCATTCCCCTCGCTGAATAACTCCTCATGTGTGAATGTCGATGCAAAATATTCATTCAGTTTGTTAGCTACCTGAGCAGGATCATAAACAGTTGACCCATCGATATCAAGTGTACCAATATGATTCATCCCCTTCCTTCTAGAGTTTACATAAGTAAAGAACTCTTTGCTGTTTTTCTTTGCATCCCTTGCCAAAGATTTCTCGTAATCTTCCTTCGCCTGCCTAACCTCCTTTGTAACTTGGCTACAGATCAACTTGTATCTATCATAGGCTTCTGTGTCATGTGTTAATTTGTATGTATCCCATGTATTTTTATTCTCTGCCATATGTCTCATTAGTTCATCTGACATCCATTTAGGCCTAAACCTTGAACAATATTTCTTAGTTGGTATGTAAAGCCTAGTAGCTTCCAAGATAAGTTCTTTGAATGCTTCCCATTTTGAGTTTGCTGTTGGTAATATCATCAGTTGGTCCCACTGTATAGAATTTAAATACTGTCTAAGTCCATCGTAGTCGCCTTTACGAAAGCAATAACCCTTCCCTTTACCCCTAATGGTAGTTACCTCTTTGAGTAAATTCCACTTCAGCACACTCTGATCACTGCCACCTAGTGGTTCATTTACCTGCAGATTCTTAATGCATGAAGAATCACTGCTGATAATCAAATCAACAGTATTACTCCCTCTAGTTGCCTCCCGAACATGCTCATGTAGAAAACAATCATCCAATAAATCCACAAAAGCCTTGGTAGTGTGTGAGTGACCAGCCCCCAAATTCCAGTCAATATCTGGGAAATTAAAATCCCCCATTATAAGACTCTCTGATGTACTGGCCCACTATTTCCCTGTACAGTTTCTTATTATACTCATCAGAGTCATTAGGCCTATAGCACACTCCTACTCTCAATTTTGATCTCCCAATGCTTATGTCACACCAAACTGACTCAACACTGCACTGTCCAGCGATGTCGACTGGCTTCACTTCCTTGGATTTTATGTATTTCTTAACTAATAGCATAACCCCTCCTCCCTTCCTACCCTGTCTATCGTTTCTGTAGACATTGTACTCCCCAAATTCCAGTTCTGCATAAAAAGACAATATTTTGTACGGCTAGATTGCAGACCTAAAGGAATCTCGACAAGCTTGAAATCATCAGTTGTATTCATCATACTGTAGTTTTCTTAAGATTATGTTCATGTTCTCAATGGATTCTTCATGTGGACAACACCAATTAGTAAAAATCGATATGGGGATGGATACTACTCCATTTTGGAGTAGTATCCATCTCCAAAATTAATTCGGAACAGTCGATGGAAAGCTTCCATTTGTCTTGTTTAAGTTCTCCTCGGAAGGCATCAAGCAGTCCAACGATATCATTAGAATAGGAAAAGTAAATCTTCTGTAGTTAAATACGAAGAAACCTTTTTGAAGTTTAGGAATACAGATATATTTGTATCTTTATGTGGTAAATCCTTTCCTTCGATATTTCGATCCTAAAAGCTCTGCCTTACCTTTAAAATAGATATAAATCACACAGAGATCGTTCAATTCACTTTGAGTTATAAGATGAGGCTTATTTGGGCATTCGTATTCTGATTCAGAGCGCATTTGGACTGTGCCCACTAGGGTATTGTGTTTTCTTCTTCACATTCTTCTAATGACCAGGTTTCTGAGAAAACAAACAAAAGGACACTGTGACTAAGTAATCTAATGGCGGACGGTATATTCCGATAGTCAACTGTTTTCTGTATTTTCTTTTCTGTCGTTCAACCAGGTTATGCAAAACATCAGTTGTTGACTTCCTCCCCACTATAAGAGAACGAATAGTGTTCCAATGGTGTGGGTTCCCTTCAGTTGTTAGCTAGGTGATGAGAGACGAATCACAATTAGCGCAGCACATGTAAGAAGCCCGCTCCATGTACTGATCAACTAAATTTCAACTAAAATAAAGTTCGTGTACTTTCTTTAACTTAATAGACTGTAAATATTAATTCACACACTTATAACTCCGACTGATTGACCCATCTGGGGAGGTTTGTCATATAATCCGTCTGACATGCAGGGAGCAAAGGTTAGGGAACTGCCGGAAACGGGCCACTGCACAAAGACCTAGAAACTCATGACTCCAGAGTTTTGGAGTAGTGCTCCAGGAATTCTCAGTTAGTATCCCAACTATTATGAACAGAGAGCAAACTGTAAATATGTGAAAACTAAAATATGAAATATCTTGGAAAAATGGGCTGCACAATCGAAATTATCATTAAAAATACGCTCTCCACGTTCTACTGAAAAAAAAGTTTTCATTGTTGTTCAGCCTAACTTATGGAAACTCAAATATTTCGTCCAGCAAACCGGCAACTCGACCTCAGAACACACGCAGTTTACATAATATATATAAGGCCAGTTTACCTTATATAAGGCCCAATATGGTGGGGTGGTTCTCGTGGGTAGCACTGTTGGTAGGATCTCCGTCCTCGCCACGCCGGGTGGGAAAAAATTGAGTTCGAATGAAAATGAAAAATTTCTTAAAAGTTATGGACCAGAAGAAAGCTGGCGTTTAGTATTTGAAACTGAAGTTTCTACACATTGGTGATGCCAAAATCAAAGATGTACAAGTCGGTTTGCAGATCGGAGAGTTACTGAAAGATGAACATTTTAAAAAAAAGCAATATACTTTGCAACTGGAATATTGGAAATCCTTCAAGAAAGTTGGTGAACATTTTTAGGACTACAGCAGATAAGCGGCTATAAAATCTTTATCGAGAATTTATTACAATCCTACCAAAATCTCAGTAGCAACATGTTTCTAAAATACATCTTCTCCATTTATATTTAGAATTTTTTACAGATAACACGTTGCGATAAACACGGTGATTTTCATCAAAAATATTGCTACCAAGGAGAAACATTACCAAAGAAGTTGGAGGTCTCTCATGCTGGAAAACTATTGCTGGACATTGATCGGAGAGGCTTCCCATCATTACAACTGAACAAAGCAAACGAAAAAGTCGACTATATTTTTAGCTGCTAATTGTAATACTTGTTAAACTTTCATTAAAAATTTTAGTGACTAACCATAAACCGTATTCCTCTCTAAATCTGTGAGATTAGGAAATGCGTGACGTCAGATTTGGATTCAGGTCAAAATCCATGAAATGTACCATATTTTAGAAGGAACAAAATCAAAATACCTTTTAACTTCAATACCTTGAAGTCAAAAGGCGATATATGGTGGTAAGACGAGGCTTGGTAACGTCGTCAATGCACCATGCGGGAGATTAAAGAAAAATAGATAATAGATGCTAGCTTTGTCTTTAGATGCGTCTAAAAAAGAACAGTTAGAACGGAAACTGAAGCATGATATATGGACGTAAGCCATCTGTGGGTGCGTTATTGTTTTCCCAACGGCCTCAGCAAATTTTTTCGGGAAAACAAACTGTGGCTGAAGAACGCGAGGTAAAATGAGAAATAAAAAGATATCATCTCTATAAGAATAATTTCAGTGATGTGATCAAAGTATCAAATCAAAAGATTTAAAATAGAGGTCGAATCAAACAAAAAAAGTACATTTGGCCTTGGTGAAATCCAAGAGGTCGAAACTTTCCAACAAAAAGGTTCCATAGGGAGACGATCAATATCAAGTCGTGGCTTGGGGTATAAGAGAACTGTGTGGAATTATTAAGGTATTAGAGGACTGTGTAGGATTATTAGTGGCCGTTTCTTCCCTATTAGGTGAGTTAGCTTTATCTGAAAAACAAAGCCAGACGCAGTTACCAACGTTACAGTAACCAAGGAAAATAACTTTCTAGGCTTAAAGAAGTCGAGATTCGACTTTCTTAAGCCCAGAAAGTTGATATTCGAGAAAAAAAATGGAAAAGTCCCAAATGATCTGAAGAGTTACGAGAACAGTGAAGAGAGAAAAATAATTAGATCATGGTTAGATTTCTCTATTTATTTAAAAGCGAATTTTATAATAGACACACACAAGTGTGTTCGCGGTACTTTCTTTTTCTCCACCAGCTCTTCTAGATTAACGAAATCATCCAAATAAATTGATTTTTTATTTAATTAGTATTAATTTACTTTTAATTCGGGACTCCATTTCATCAATTAGTAAATTGTTCTCTTACAAATTGAATTAGATTTTTTTTTAATCGCATACGGATTTCGGGACAGTGTGCGCCGCTATCAGTTTCTGCACTTTTCGTTGTTTCGAAGTGTGGTGTCAGTAACCCCTCCCATAATTGGCCGTGGAAGTTACTAAGCCTTTCCTCGCACCAAGCGAGGGATTTACTGACTCAATGTTCGGGCGAGCTATCATTTGGTAGTTAGACCAGGTACTAAAACTTTTAGGTTATCTTGCCTCTATATAATTTTTCTACTGCTCATTTCTATCGTTTATTGGTATAAGAAAATAAGAAATATTTTTCCTATTCATAAGATCTGCGGGGTAGCACAGTGGTTATAATCACCGTTCCTCACACTAGGTGGAAAAACGCCCGGTTCGAATCCAGTTAATAACTCGAGGAACTTTTATGGAGTTTTTCACTCCCTGGCTGAGTTAGTCAGTCTCAGATGTGGAATGCATCGTAATACATATAGGCATATAAGTTCGTTCTCCAGTGGACCTAATATGATATTTTTTGTCTTCTGCATCGAAACTAGCTTTCTCTTTTGCCCTCAGTGTTATTTTTCATCTGAGCAACTTCAAACCTATGTTCAAATCGAAACTCGATTCACAATAGAGTACAAAGTGTGATCGAAATGTTTAAAGGACTGAATTTTAAAAATTATGAACCTTACGGGTCATTCCTTTGTGTTACTTTCGAACTAGTTTCCTTGCCACTGTATATAGAGATTCCAACGCTTCTGCAACTTCTGAAAGCATTCCTGATAGGTTCCTTGAAGCTAACTGTTCAGGGCTGTTTTTCTCCTAACAGCATTGCACATTCATCGTTTAACTGGTTTGTAGTATTCCTGGTTTGCTCACCATGTGAGTCAAATTCATAATGAACAATGCCCCTTGATTAAAATACGATAAGCGCAAATCTTTAAATTTGATTGAGATTTTCTGGGGGGTTCTTGGAGAAGATGGAGTCTTCCATTGAGAGGACTGGACCTTTGCTTCCCGATGATTGTTATACGCCCACGATTCATCTATAGTAATGGTGAAAGTGAAAATGTATACGCCAGCTGTAGGTTGATGAAGTTCTGAAACGCTAGAATTTTCTGGTCTTGGATCAACAGTGAGATTTCGATGCACAGCATTGGCTGAAACGCGTCGCATTGATAAATATTTGTTAAAATTGATTGACTGATTGAACGTCCATTTAGAAATATTAGAGATACAAAGCCAGTCCTCGAAGGTTTTGATCCCCCTCGTATTTTTTCCTACATGTGGAATGGTTCCTCTAAATATTTCTCTAATACGCGTTGTCTTTATGCGAAAGAGGGCAGTTATGCTGCTTAATGATTCCTCACTCAACCGCAAATGATAGTTTTTGATAATCGCGTTTTCTACATGCTTCCATAGACACTGTTCTTCTGAATTAGCAACTGTAATTCCAGTTCTTCTTTCCTGATTAGTCAAAACACCTGCCTTAGCTATTTGACATCCATTAATTATTCAAAACTTACGAGTTACTTCTTTTTCTTCATTTATTTCTTCTTAAGTATTTCCTGGCTGAGAAGACCGAAGATTCTTCGGTCTTCTCAACCCTTAGTCCATGCACGATACTAGTTTATTGTAGGTCTAACAAAGACCAGAGTTGAACGACTATTACAACTGATGGCTCTCTTTTAAATGATTCTGGGTGTTGGCTTGGTATGCTACTCCCTGATGCAGGATGGATTACTTTTCTTTCTGACGTGCCTCCAGACCGTACAGTCACTAGATTCCAAACAGAACCGAGATTCGCCTCTACAGACGAACGATACAATTCTCGTTCACAAGCATCACTCTTCCTACAGCACTGCAGATACTGATGACGAAATGGCCCAAGGGGCAGAAGGTAGAAATGCAGCCCTCTTCTCACAATCGGTCTTCCTGGTGCAGACGTAAACGTCAATAGAGTTACGATGTGGGATGTTTGGCGATTGACATTCCCATTTTGATGTTCTTCCATACTACTAGATAGTCATTTCCATGTAGCATATATCTCACAATTAAGTGTGGAAACTGCAAAATACTGCAAGCAAAGAGTGGAATCGAATGTACGAATAAATCTGCATTAATTCTTGAAGAGAAGATTTATGATTTCCATTCCAGTGCTGGTTTGTCTTAAGGCTATTGGTCAGTTGCTCTACTTTCCCAGTAGGAATGCAAGCAAGACTGATTGCTTCATTTTCCCACGCCCCCTTTGTTTCCATGCGATTCTTCTACCGCAGCTCATCGTGTTCTCTGGGCTTGCTTACGGATTTTGGGGCTAACAAATAAATCAGCGAACGTGCATTCGCCACTTGTCGCTCGATGCTGCTGCTGCTGCGTTCTGTAGACAGCCGTCCACCCTGTGACCTACTTTCAGTTGATGCTCTTAGAAAAATTACCACCTTCCGGGACGGAGCGCGTAATAAAACACGCTACTGCTCTGTCACCTTTCCACAGCTTACCTGGCGGGAGATCGTGTTCGGGCTTTCTCCTCTGACCTACTTCGTCTCTTGAACGGGGATCCACCGTTACATTTGACAGACGCCGGTCGATTTTCCAAAGGGTTCTGCGACGCATTCTTGTAAGTCATTCTGCAAACAGCTCACTGCGCGTCTTTTTATCGCAAGACGTGCAAACACGCGAAGGAATTCGAGGCGTGACAGGTAATCGAGGAAGAACGATTTTTAGGTGCGCTATGGTAGAATGCTTTGAGTTATAAAAGCAGAAACGAAAGAGGAATGCGAGTCTGCACTATTCGCTTCCGCGGAATATCTTCCAAGCCACTGAAAACGAGAGGGTAAGAATGAAAGAGACTGAAAATATCCCTCAAGTAGTGCCATTGACTTCTTAACTTGATTGCTAGAAAGCTTTAAGTTTAACACTTTTCATCGTCCCTTCTAATTTTAGCCTTTGCGAATTCTACACCTTCTGCCATCTCTCGGCATGGTAACTCGGCTCTTCTTCAAGATATGCCCAATCCATCATAATTGTCTTTACACGAGACCTTTCAGATGTTCTTCACTTCTTTCTCATCCTGAATGCACTTTTAGAATGGCGGTATTTTGAATAGGAAACAATTAAAATTTGTATTAAGATGTTTTCGTGACTGCGTACAAAAATATTTATTCAATTCGAGACGGTAACCTCGAATTAGGACAGCTAATCGTTGGCGAGGAACTCATTCAGTCGAGACCAATAAATATGAAATAATGCGAGAAACACGCTTGTGTAGCTCATCTAGGTGGAAGTGTATTCCAACAATCAGTTACTCTGGCTGAATGCAAATTTTTGCATGTACTATATTCTGCAGCCATCCTTTTTAATTTAAGTTTGTTTCCTTGTTTTCGCTTCGCTAGAAAAGTAAGGCTACCTGTTATTTGCAAAAGGGCACCCGCGTGAGGAAAGACTTCGAATGTGGAAACCTTGGGAACCAAGCACCTTAGAGGGGATACATTGAGGTCTATAAGGCTCTGCAGAAGCCGAGGCCATAATACATGATACAGAAGTTTCATGTATAATGAAACTTCCACAGGGCAATGGACTCTTCCTGCTGGAAGAATCCATTGCCCTGTGGATGTACGATGACCATGAAGGGATGCAGATGGTCTGCAATGATATACACGTTATCTGGACCATTCAGAAATGCGTCTAGACGTCCCAGTTGGACACGTCCTAGACCATTACGGACCGTCCATCTGCCTGAACAGTTCCTTGTTGACATAACGGGTACATAGCTTCATACGGTTTCCGCCAGATATGCACCTTTCCGTCCTCGCCAAATAACTGGAAACGGGACCCATCGAACCAGAAGACCGTCTCCAATCATCCAAGGTCCATTGCCGATGTTCTTTCACCCAGTTCAAGCGTAGAGTGTCGTGTCGTGGTGTTAGCAATGGGACTCTGGTGGGTCGGCGGTTCCCATAACCTGTTGCCGCTAATGATCTTGGTGGAGACGTTTCCGGCACTTACCTCGTTGAAGTCGGCGGTGATTTGTGCCATTATCGCTGTCCGGTTGGCTGAAATAATGCGACACAGGCGTCGACAGTCACGTTCATCCACCACCTTTCTCCGCCCACAGCGCTGTCCGCGATGAGATGTTATTCCAGAAATGGCGTATTCCCGATACACTCTTGATACTGTCGAATGGAGTTAGTGCAATTTCTATACCACCTCCGCGAAAGAGCGACCCATGCATCGGTCACCCACTATCATCTCTCTTTCAAAGTCTAACTCACGACGTTTATTCATACTGACATCGAATTACCGTCTAGGTGAATGCAGAGATGTAGTGCACGTATATACCTGCCAAGTGGTCGGTTCGTCCACTAGCGAGAGGGGTGACAGCGTCGCGTTTCCCATGAATCATGAGAAACATGAATTTCCCATGAATTCCTTGAATTCTGTCCTTTCAGTGTAGACCGCAGTGAGGTCCCTTCTAAGGTGCTTAATTGGCAAGCTTCACACAATTGAAATCTTCCTCATATGGGTGCCCTTTTGCACATCTCGCTAAGCGGGTTATCCATGTTTGGACTCTTTTAAGAAGCTTGATGTATTTTTGTAGGCGCGGTCTCCATACTTGGACAGATGACAGAGAACCACAGTATGTTCACCGGGAGCGAAAATTGACGTTGTGTAACAAAAAGTTTATCAGTGCCTAAGGGTTCTGTAGTGGATACATGGGAACACGTGGGGGATTAATGATTTAAAGCTGAAATGAACTGATGAATTGGTTACGAAATATAAGATCCTGTTTAAAAAGTCGTGAGATAGCACAAAATGTCCTTGGCTTTTTGCAGTTTAGCACGACATGAGAGGAGTGTGTGTGTGGGGGGGGGGGGGAGAGTTCGTGATGAAAGCCTTGTGGATTAGGCTTGAGGGACTCTGTAATGGTTATGGGAGTAATTTTCCTCAAACTGGCTAACCTACGTTGGTAGACGGAATTTATTTTGTAAATATTCACTTAAGCAGAGGACATGCAAGGGTTTTTTCTAATTCAACCTTACCCTCGAAGCCGATAACAGAGCACAGCTTGAAGATATAGGAAACAGAGCACTTGCTACCCTACAGGATTGGGCTAATGAGCACAATCCCCAGATCTCACCAGACAAAACCTGCTCCATACTTCTTAAAGGAACGCTGGATATCCGGAGACCTCCACAATTAAAAATACAGGGCAGAACTATCAAGCTTGCCACCGAAATGAAGTATCTTGGAATTATCCTAGACAAGAACCTATCCTTTATCCCTCATCTGACGTATCTATGTAAAAAGATCCATAACTACACCTCACTAGTAAACAATCTCTCGCTGCGACTGGGGATTGAAGAAACGAACTCTTTCCATATACCAGAGCCATGTTCATACCAATAATCACATAGGCAGCAGGAATCTGGTACTCGAAGGCCATAACAGCAGTCCACTACAGAAAGCTTGAAACTATACAACTAGCAATACTACTGACCATCATTAGGGCGGTGTGCACGGTCAGCACCCATGCCATTCAGGTGCTGGCCGGTGTGTTACCCCTGGACCTTGAGGTCGTCAGATGCGGGTTGCTATATCACCTCTCTAAGGGCAAAGCAGTATCAATCATGAATTACACAACAGACCCAGCTAACACAGCTAAAGCAGAGAAAAAACGCCTAGCCCACTACCTACAACAAACCTGGTAATCTGGGTGGACCAACTCCTCTAAAGGAGAGATTACGAGAAAGTTCATTCTCGACACTACAAAGGGTACTAGGAAAGTTTTGTAATACAGCTTTGTTTATTTAATGTTTTCAAAGTAATTTCCTCTACATTCAATACACCTCTCCATCCTCCGAAACCAATCTTTAAACCAGTTCTGCCAAGTTTCACTAGGGAGTAAAGCACACTCGTTGTCCCAAGCCCGTAGAAGGTCCTCATCACTGGAAAACCGCCTCCCTTTAAGCTTCATTTTCACATGCGGGAACAGTGCAAAGTCGCAGGGAGCAAGGTCTGGACTGTAGGGAGGGTGCTCGAGAAGTTTCAGTCCTGTCGTGGTCAAATATTCGGTGCAGGCTTTGGCGCGGTGAGCTGGAGCATTATCGTGATGGAGGTACCAGGTGTCCATTCTTGACTTTGGCCGCAGGTTCTTCATAGATCCAATGACTTTAGGCAGGCATTGTTCAGTATACCGCTTAGCTGTGACTGTCTTCTGCGTGTCCAAAACGACACGTTCCACAATTCCACTCGATTTGAAAAATACAGCTATCATTTTCTTCTTTACAGATCGGGATTTTCTGACAATTACGGGTGTGTCGTCATCATCAAAGACCCAAACTTTGTTTTGAGCCTTGGTCGGCAGATCGTAATAGTACAGCCAAGTCTCGTCACCTGTCACGATTTTGTTCACATACCGAGATTGTCCCTTATCAAACTTTTTTAACATCTCCCGGCACCAAGTCACACGTCGTGTCATCTGCTCTTCAGTCAGTTGATGCGGCACCCAGAGAGAACAAAGTTTCTTCACGTGCAAATGATCTTGCTGAATCGAACGAATTGCTGGTGCATTTAGGCCCAAAGTATCCTCTATCTGTTGGTAGGTCACTCGCCTGTTTTC
Organism: Mastigoproctus giganteus; assembly: GCF_048544385.1. Classification (NCBI taxonomy): domain Eukaryota; kingdom Metazoa; phylum Arthropoda; class Arachnida; order Uropygi; family Thelyphonidae; genus Mastigoproctus; species Mastigoproctus giganteus. The sequence continues at coordinate 169,854,281 of NC_143579.1, read as the reverse complement.
GTCAAGCAGTTTCCTCACAGCAGTAACGTTTTCCTCCGTAACTGACGTTCGTGGCCTTCCCGGCCTCTCAGAATCCTCCAGAGTGAAATTTCCCCTTTGGAATTCTCTATACCACCTGAATATCGTTGTACGATGTGGACAATCATCATCTAGTGCAAGAGTCATTTCTTCTAAGCACTGGTCTATGGTTAAACCACGCACGAAATTATACCGCAAAACTGTCCTTATCTCATTTCGTGACCACGATGCCATCGCAAGCACTTTACACTCTCACTACTAATGAATAACTGAGCCCATCGACTTGGCGCGGCGGCTACTATGCACGTATGAACATGTCTCAACATGCAGCAACAAGCAGCTTCCTGTGATTCATTGTTGCGTCATATTGCAAAACTTTCCTAGTACCCTTTGTACCAGGGTTTATCTGGGAATGCCGAAATGGTTCTCCCCCGGCCTCCATGCTACGTTCTTCTTTACCGGCCATGGGCGCATTAAAGGGAAATTACAAGCCCTAGGCATTATTTATGACCCTCTATGCCACTGTAGTTCCCCGGAAAGCTGGAGCCACTTAATGTACGACTGTGAACTCTATGAGGACTTGAGATGTACTCACTTCCCCAAAATCCACTATCTTCCAACTGGAACAGGAACAGCACGTTCTTGATAACGCCAAAGACTACATTGCCTTCACGCACTTTGCTCAAGAATTGTTCACCCGACGTAGGGCGCTTCCATAGACACAAACTTGAAAACTGTACAGTACCACCCACAACTCACGACGTAGCCTTCAATCACTGACTGGAGCCTCGACTAAAAGAAGTTCCATTAACGCACAGCGGAAGATAAGGAAACTGACATACTCAAACCTGGCGATTTGAACCAGGTGCCTAACCTAGTCCCCTTTAAAAAAAATCCCCTTCCCTAGGCGGCGGGTGCATACTGGTTTCTGTCTCCTTCCCTGCCTCCCTCTTCTTCTCATGGTGGGGCCTGGGCCTGCCCCACTGACCTTTTGAGGTCGCCTTCTCTATCGTCCGCATACTTTTGTATTTTCTCTGCTCTGTCTAAACTGTCAACGTACACCATACACAATATTAAAATTAAACCGCATTAATATAAACCTCTTTCGACCTTACCTAAATTCCAGCGTTTTTCCCCCATTTTTTTAAGGTCTTAGCCACTGAAATCTTAAGAAATTAGGTGGCGGGACCTGCCAGAGCGAAAATTTAAAATTACTGGGTACCTGGTCTGTCTGCCTACACGAGGACAACGTTGTGGGTAACGTTGGGACCCAGCAGGGGTCTAGCTGCTAAATGGCCAGAAGAACAACGATACACAACACTACACTTACAAGATCCATACACTTTTAAATCTGTGGCCTTTACAGTGAACTGTTACACCTACAATGAAAGCAACGCGGAGATAGGGGGGAGAACCCCTGGTGTCGTTAGACACGAACACACTATATACTGTGGAAGCAGTTTCGGGAGATAGGAACCATTACAAGAGGAGCGGGACAAGGTCGCTCGAGGGCCACATCATCCAGAAAAGACCGCTATCAGTGTCTAACGACAAGAAGAAAGTCTACTCTGTCCTGTCATTAACTGGTCCTTGAGGTTGCTGTGGCCACAGGTGAAAATATTTCCAACCAGACTGCGTTAAAATAACTCAATTCAAGTGGACTCTATGCAAGGGAGCCAGTGGTTTGTATCCCATTAACCTCAAACCACTGCAGAGCTCGTCGAAACTGGTCCCACGAACGAGCAAACAGTTTCAGAGGTCCATATAAGAGCCATTAGTGATGGCAGACAGATGAATGGATTCTCAATATATTTAGTCGAAAGCAAGCTCGAAACTGTGGAGAGGGCGAAGGGTACAGATTGGTGTAAAATAAGTGATCTCAGAGACGTCTGTTAGAAAAGCTATTGAGCTTAAAAGAGGGTAAGCCTCATCAGGCGGGCACTGACCAAATATTACAGATTGTTAACATTTTTAACAAGAATTTTGAAATGAAATCATCGTTCCCAATAAGGCCTAAACCATCCCCCATCAGGGGTAGGCCTTTATTACCCCATCAAAGGTATGGGCAAATATTACGAGGTAGTACTTTGAATCTTACTGGTCGATTTGTCTCTGTACGTTATTAAGTAGCAGCGTCCTAGTTTTCCATTAGGCGAAGTATTTGCAGCCCCGAGATTGGAACATCGCCGAAACTTTATCGCATCGTTGTGTTCGCCGCCGAGAGTGTCAAAGTTTAAATTAGAGTCGTTTGGCAACGAAACACTCGAAATAATTCGCCATTAATGCTCCGATAATATTGCGACTGTAACCGCATCTCGCTGCAGTCTCCAAATGCCCGCTCAGTTAGCCGTTTATTGCTTCATTTTTCTTTCTTTCGGTTCGACTTTTAAGCCGAAACGTTCCGCCAGCTATAATCGATAGCGTCGGAACCGGGTCAAGGTAAAATTAACCACGAAGTGCGGAGTAATGCCTCGCGCCATAAAGGATTAAATCGTTTCCCATTCTACCTTACGTAAGCTCGAAGTTGGGATTTCGCGAGCAGAAAAGACCTTCCGAGGTATACAATCGATTTTTCTGCATGTGTGTGTGTGCGTGCACACACACACGCGCGGATACTAAATGTTTAACGCTATTTAAGGCATTTGGCAGCGTGGAAGAATGCCTTCTTTATTCTCATTCGCTTTTATTTCGACTTTCTTACTATAAATTTTGAGAAAGTCGAGAAGTTTTCACGCGCAAGAGCTCCTTGGAAAAAAAAAATCAATTGATCCTTCCCAGATGCTCGCGCTGCCCCACCTTTCATTTCTCTTCATCAGCCTTTCCTCCCTCACGAAGCTGCGCGGTTAACGAGGATTCACCTGCAGCTCTGCCCGTCTCTGGGAAATCATTGTTGCCATGGTTGCAGTTCAAGGCTGCAGCTACCTGCATCAAGATGCCTTACATTCTCCTGGTCACGAGACCGGTGATGATCACGTTTCCTTTTTATTTATTTATTTTTTTTTTACGCAGTTTTCTACACGAAACTGCGCATCTTTCGCGTACACTAGCTCCATCTGGTGCTTTACACGCATACTTCAAATCAAATAACAGAACCCTTTTTACTATTTAACTCTTTTTTTTTTATTATTTTGCAACGCTCGCTCGCGTACACTTTGAAAAGAGATTTCACAATTCGTTGAACAGTTCTTCGACCGAGAGAGAGAATGCGAACTTGCGCTTCTAGACAATTTTTTTTCTTTTCTTCTGTTTTTTCCCCCACATAAACGCGGCTATTGTTCTCGTTGTGAAGGACTGCGAATTTGAAAGAGAGAAATTTCTTTCTCTCTTTCAAAGCGGTTGAATTCGACAAGCGAAGAAAAGTATAAGCGTTTTTCTGAGATTACTTTATAAACGGTGGTTATTAAATTAGTGGAACTCGTTTTTATCTTAATTAAATGTCAATATCTGCCTGAAAAAAAAAAAATCAGACATTCAATACGAAGATATCTTAATGCAGTGGTTAAAACTTTTAACCACCGCTTTAAGAAATCTTCACCTTTTCTTCATTTTGCAACTTCATTATTGAGAGCATTTAAATGTTTACCTTAATGTAGTCCAATTTACGCAAATCTTAAAAATTATTTATTTTTAGAGGGCGACGCTTAATTTATTATCTTTTTCGAAAACACGCTGCGATGGTCAATGGTTGAAGAATCTAAGATTGATTTTTAAGAGAGGGCTGTTCGTTTTAATGTTTAGATTTACCATTTCATTTTATGTCAATGCAATCTCTTGGGATGGAAGTGCTGTGGGCAGCCTTGCTCTACAAAGCAACAATGGTATCCACATCTCTATAGTCCAGGCTGTTTTCTGTGAACGTTGTCGCAAGTTCTTTCAGAAGTGCAGAATGCAAGGCAGCGTTTATCTATGTCGGTATTCTGTCTATTCAGGCTTTAGGAAATTAAGGAGAAGAACGCCGTGAGCGTCGCAGATAACAGTCTGGAGGGTGAGCCAAGGTCTTTCTGTGTATTGATGCACGTTGGGACTTGGGTTGAAAATGGTGAATCTACGATGCATCTCGTGATTCCATTTCTAATGACACAAAAGTTGAAGTTCTCGTGGGTAGACATCTGGTGTAATCGCTGTCCTAACACCAGGTGGAAAAGATCTCAGTTCGAATCTCGTCAGTGACGTGAGAAATTTTTATGGGTCATTTTTACAGTGTGGTTGAGTTAGTCAGTCTCATGAGACGATAACGTGATTTTTTCTCCCAGAAACTCTAGTTTTTTTCCAGCCACAGAACATAAGCAATTTACAGACACCTTATATACGCCACAATTTGCCTGATGCTCCTAAAACCATAAAACAGCAACAAGGAAAGTTGAAAATGATGAACGCATCTGGTTAGGACAGCAAGTGACCTCGTATTCCATAGCATAACGACAGAATAACGACCTCGTGATCGACGCCGATCACGAGGTCGTTATTCCGTCTATAACTTATATTTTTCAGTCGGGTTGTTGTTTACTGGACTAAAACCCTGAGATTCCGGGAGAAAAATATCCTTGCCTGACCGTCTAACTCTGCCACGTTGTGAAAAGGCCCGCAAAAATTCCTCGCCTTATTGATGAGATTGAATTATTGCCTTTTCCACTCAGGACGAGAAGGCAGTGATAATAGCCACTGTGCTACCCGCGAGGGCATATATGATAAGTATGATTATGTATACAGTTATTCCTTGCCCGCGTGCATTATATAACAACATTTAGAGAAAATATGAGAGAATACGTAATCAAAAACTTTTTTTTCTTCCTGTCTCAATTAATTTAGCATGGAAAAAATGCAACCTTTTGTCATCCACGTGTAAATAAACAAACCCACGATCGAGGAGCTTTGCAATCAGCGAGGGATATTGTATTCTGAACGTTAGGTTTCAAGTTCATTCATAAATCTTGGGTTGGTAACAGCCTCTCATGGGAAGAGTCTATTTTTGCCTTTTTTCCCATCAAATGCGGCTGATAAGGTAAGACACGGATAGAATTTCAAAATATATTGGCTCGTGCGCGAGCAGTTTTTATGTGCCATTTGGAAGATCATCTAACGGCTTTCAGCTTGCGTAGGCGTTGTTGTGATGTTTATATTTTAACTGTCCTGGCTAGCTGCCGATGCGCTTCCTTTAATATTTATTAAAGACATTTGTCCTTGCGCGTTTGATGTCTGTGTGGTGTTCGTTTTAGGTGTATTATATTCCTGTTTATCCACGGGTATCAACTTATGTTTCTTTTCTTCATCGAAACGTGGTCTTCTCTGATCTGGAGCTCCATTTCTTCGAAGAACTCCCACAAGGTTTCAAAGGAGTAGTTTCTTCTACAAGCATATATCGAAAGTTTTCCAACTTTTCTTCTAGTACTTTTCCAATAGCATCATAGAGAGCGAGTAAAAGTTTTTTAATGTAAGTTACAGATGAGGTACTGATCCATCTTTTGATCCTAAATACTGACTTTCACTCTGCGCTTCCTTTTAAAACTATTCACTTTGTAAGAACGGGCTTGGATGTTAGTTACTATTCGTTCTTGTGATTGTGGTCAGTTCACTGAAGTAATGGACATGTTATCGCAATTCAAGTTCTTTTCTTCAGAATAAATATTTATTGACAAATCCGTGGCAGGTTTTTATTTCCAACTGGAGTTCTACACAAAGTTTATAGTTATAGATAAATTTGTATTTGTGCAGTTCTAAAATGTCAAATGACAAATCGTAAATTTATATTTCAAACAGATTTTCAGTTTTTAAAAATTCATTAAAATCAATAAAAATTTGGATTCCTGGATTAGTGTTCAGTGAAATTTATCTAGAAAGTCCCACAAGACACACCATGTGATTTGGAGCCCTGGAAAATGGGGTACAGTTCTATTCTCTGATGAGTCCTGTTTTAGCCTACAAGCAAATTCTAGACATTCTTTTATCTTGAGACAACGAGGAATGGGGTACCATCCCTCCAACATCAGAGAAAGGAACACTTTGGAGGCGATGTTCGCATTTGGGTCGGAATAATGATAAACGGCCGCATCCCTCTCCATATTTTTGATAGGGGTATTGTAACTGCGTGGGCAGTTGGTAAAATTGCCGGACTCCCCCACAGGAAAAGACCTGAGTTCGAATCCCATCGATAACGTGAGGAATTTATTTTATGGGCCTTTTTGACAACTTGCTGAATTAATCCGTCTCAGGCGAGGGTAGCATGGTTTTTTTCAAGTGGTGGAGAATTACCTTGAAACTGAAGATATCCAACGACTACCGTGGCCAGCACGATCAATAGATTTAAATCCGATCGAACATGTGTGACACACCCTATGCCGTCGCATTGCACGCCGACAGCCAACTCCTCTGTCACTTGGTGAGTTAAGGTTTGAGCTGGTGGAAGAATGAGATTAGTTGCCACAGAATATTATAGACACCCTTATATCGAACATGGTTCACCGCTGTCAGGGCTGTTTACCCGTTGGAGCGGATTATACGCCGTACTGATGTCATGTGACCATATTTTCGACATTATGTATTGTGACCTTTTTTGGTAATTTTTATAGAATCCCTGTAAATGTCCCTCATACCTGTCCGAAGTTTCTCGCTGTCATCTCATTTCATCGTTATTCTATCGTACATCACCGTACCAAATTTTGTCCCTTCATCGTAAGATGCACGAGTTACACCACGTTTTCTATATGTTCTGTTAATTTTGTCCAGCAGTGTAGGTGGCATGGTTGTCGGAAAAGCTGGCTGGGATCGCCTAGAACAATAAATAAATAAAAAAAGCTCACGCAATCGTTTTAGTTAATGAGATTTTATATTTTTATCTGACATTTTTACATCTCAGAGCATTTAAATTTGTTTTATTATACACGTAGATATATAACGTCTTGCTTCTTTTATTTTAAGGTTTTATTTACTGTCTTTTCTCAGCGTATAATTAGGTTATTCATCCCTAGATTTCATCTACTTTCGATGTGTTTTATATTTATTTTTGTATAATACTAATAGGTTTAAGACATACATTACATCATTACTGCCTTCCTTCATAGATTTCTCCCCTTTTTCGATGGATTTTAGATTACTGCTGTTGATGAAATTTTCTTCTGCTTACAAAATCATTAACAACTATGATTTTTCTAGTCTGGATCGTTTTTATTTTTGGGCTGGACAATACAATGTCATCTCTCATACCGCAAGAATCCAGGTTCTTCAATTTGATTGCACTGTACTTTAAATATGATGCAAGAAAGCAAGCTTTTGAAGCATCAGCCCAAAAAACCTACATATTTCACCCATCCATTCCCTTTCAGAATTCATCTAGTTCGTCCTTAAATGTATTGAAACTACCCACTTCCACAACAACAGATGGAAGTTTGTTCCAACAGTCAACCACCCGCTGACTGAAGCCAAATTTCAGCACATCTATTCTGCAACCATCCTTCATCAACTTGAATTTATGCCCCTACCTGTGTGTAGTCTGAGCAAGAAGAAGAATGTCATTGAGCTTTCTCAATCCGTTCAAAGGCTTAAACACTCAATCCGGTTTCCCCACAGGTGCTTATCTCCAGACGCTGCAATTTTCAGAACTTAAGCCTTTCTTGGTAAGAGCACCCTTTTGTTCCATTCACCAATCTGGTTGCCTTCTCTGTACTCGTTTCAGCAGATCTATATCCTTTTTAAAGTGAGGCCTTCAGACCTATATATAGTACCAAAGATGCGGCCTAACTATGGTCGCATCTATGGTTAAAGGTAAACCCTTAGAATTGGACCACGTTATTCACACTTAATGCGTTCGTTATTACAGGCTTTAAGATTTGCTAGTAAGATTTGAAACACATGTCCTTGCGTTGTGTCTGACTGGTTCATATCGGATTCATCTATTCTGGTGATGTTATACCATTTGAAAGATATTAGCAACTTGAGTAGAACCGTGAATTTGTGTCTAAGTTGAACACGAGCTCAAGCCTTAGCTACGAGGACGCGGTCTTCAGTGAGAGTGGAAAGTCTCTCCATTTTCCTAGTCGAACGTAGTTGGCGAGCATGGATTTTCATTTTATTTTAATTACTGAGTTGAAATATCCCTGCAATACAATGGTATAAGGCTTATTGTGGATTCGTGTAGCCTTCATTGGTTGGAGACAGTCGAATCGAAAATTTCTTAGGAGTGACTACGTATGTGTAGGACATAAAGGAGGATCACTTAGGCAGAGAGCGTGCACTCTTATAACGGCTCAGCGATTGATTCTATAAATATCACGACTCATCTCACATCTAGTATTCGTTTCAGTTCCTGTATTTAGATCCCAAATGACGTTTCCATTAATGTAACGTTCGCCAAAAGCATACGAAGGTCATCTTGGTTGCGTGTAGATGCTGTTTGTCTCTTATTTTTAGCATTTATGGGTGCTATTTTGGGCTGAATTGCTACTGGCATTCACATTTCCGTACGGTGGTTCGTTTATCTTCCGAATAATTGGACTAACTGAATGTCCCGACTTGTGAGCTACTGGAACTGGCTGTTTCTTCTTCTTGGTATTCATTACCCATGTAATTATTTTGTGTTATACGTTTCTCGCGGGCTCGAATCTATTTAGCATGAAATTACTAAAGAAGGAAACATACTTTTATGTAATTGGACTAATAAAAACAGTCTCCTTGTTACTAGATTGGCTAAGATGGAATCAGTAAATAATTCAGTTGAACTGGTTGCTAATTAACCCGACCAACAAACTTACTAGTTTACTTGTTACTTTTGACAAATAAAGTGGAAATGTGTTTACTTATGCGTCTCAACTTTGTGCAGATTCGAAAGTAGTTCCTATCACTTTGATGTAAGAGGTAAAAAAAACAAAGTATCATAATAGGGCCACCCAAGACCGAAAAGCCATGTGGATCATTAAATAAGAAGCAATAAGAATAAACAGTAGTAAATAAGTAATCAATCACTTCCAGCGCCGCATGCACCCCATTCTAATATATGACTGTGAGATATGGCTGGGTTATTAAACAACATTCAAGAAATTCCTTGCTATAGAATACTGGATCTTTAGATGGCTCAGTCGGAAATTATGCTTTCCATTCCTGATCCCTAGAACCAGTATTCAAAATAACCTCCAAATTAAACAACTGAAACTAAGAATCAAGGAAGATACCATCAGTGTGCTAGCCAAGCTGGTCGCTCAGATCATCAACTGACCAGACATCAGCCACGCCACCAAAGTTTCTGCCAGAGACAATTCACGTAGTCATTAACTTTTAAGAGCAAATATTACAAGAATCCACTAGATGGCAAGGCTGTTCTCGGCTCAGCACTACAACATACGTAATTTAAAATTGACTGTTCCAATACTTAAACAGCCAAGTCTATGAAAACAAAACAAAAAAAAATAATATATATAGTTCGTCCTGTGAAGAGAATATAATAGTTCTGCTTATAAATAGTTCGTACTGTGAAGAGCAACGCACAACAAGCACAACAGAAAAAAAAAAAAAGAAAGAAACAGAACTCGCAACAAAGAGAATGCAGCCTAGAAGCCATAAATCAAGTTTTCGGAATTACGAAGCCACTTTAAATAACTGTTTCACGGATATTAATTTGTTTCCCTGGTCTTCAGGGCCATGAAGCTCTTGTTTGTACCTTCACAACGATATATTGCCGAAAGTAACCGGACAAAATTATTGATACAATATACACTGAGTGATCACTGAATTATGACCACCTCTATGAAAACTGAATGTGACCTATTGACCACGTGATGTACGAGAGTGCGGAGTTAGTTGACCTACGTAGCATAGATAAGGTGTCAGTGGTTCAGTAGGTAGTAAAATTCCGAGCGTGATGGGTAAAAGGAAGGATTTATCGGACTTTGACAAAGGACAGATTATGGGAGCTCGACGATCTGCTGCCTCGATTTCCCAAACGGCAGAACTGGTGGGGTGTTCGAAAGCCGCCGTAGTTCAAGTGTACCAGGACTGGCGTCGAAATGCTCAAACAACGACCCGACGGCAAAACTGCATAGGTCAGCGAAAGATTGATGTTAGAGGTGAGCGCCGGGTCCGACAACTCGTACAGGCTAACAGGCGCAGCACTCTTCATGTACGGATTTGGCGTCAACAACATGAGGCTCTTCATCCATCATGCATGGTATCAAAAGTGGAGGCCAACAGAGGCGGTTGTATGGTGTGGGGCATGAACTTTGATATGAAGTTGGATCCCTAGTGCATGTGGAACAACGTATCAGTGGTTTCCGCTATCATCAACTGCTTGCTGACTGTGTGCACCCCGCTGTGTTACACTTTTTCCCGAATGGCGATGGTGTCTTCCAAGATGACAATGCGCCGAGCCTTCGGGCACTTATTGTGCAGGAATGATTTGAGAAACACAGTTCTGACTTCCAGCATATCGATTGGCCTCCGAACTCCACTGATATCAATCCCATAGAGAACTTGTGGGACACTATGGAAAGGCATATCAGGCGTCTGGATACCCCAATCACCTCCATACCTACATTGCTGACCGCATTACACACAGCTTGGTTCGCCATACCTCCCGAACGCTTCCCACATCTTGTTGAATCAATGCCACGACGGATAGCTGCTGTGCTGGGGGCAAAAGGAGGTCCTACGAAGTATTAGGTAGGTGATCATAATTCAGTGATCACTCAGTGTGTAATAACATGTTCTTCCACCTTTGGTCTTAATTACACACTGCACCTTCGCCGGCAGACTCCGAACCAGTTTTTGATAATAGGAAGGCGATAATTTGATCCACGTCTCCATCAACGCAGCTGTCAATTCAGCTGCTAATTGTGGGCATGTCTTGGCTTTAATCCTAGGTTGCAGTTCCTGTCAAAGGTGTACAGTGGGTCTAAGGTCGGGATCTGATCGGACAATGATGCTTTTGCACGCCTATTTCTTCAAACCAGTCCCTACAGACTGTGAAGTATGACATGGCGCATTGTTATTCTGTAACAGAAAAGTATACGCCGTATACTGCTACCAAATGTAGGAAGAGCGCGGTTGTTTAGAATGTTATGGACATGTGTAGAATCCTACGTAGGCCAACTCTTGAAAGTTAGTCCAATTCCACTGTGGTACAATGTAATGTATATAGAACTCTGTAAGATGACTAGAAAAGAGTATATCGTTGCGTTTGTGCAGTGTACGTTTTTGGTGTTGTTTGTTGTTTCTGCCTCTTTGCAACCATTGGTACTGAGAAGCAGCCATCTCCAAGAGGTCTGCTTCCTAGTACCAATCATGCCACGTGCAGACGTTCCACAATTGTGTGAGTACTGACAAGTCCATGAGGACTAGTCCACAGATCTCGTATCCACTGGAATAGAACCATCATAAAAAATAAGAAAATATACAAAATAACAAAGAAAATAGAAGAAAGAAAAGAGAGAGAGAGAGAGAGAGAGAGAGAGAGAGAGAGAGAGAGAGAGAGAGAGAGAGAGAGAGAGAGAGAGAGAGGGGGAAAAAATAGTCGCAATATAATTAAATACTAGTAGTAGCATTATAAAGATAAAGTGTTAATTTGCAACTGACAAATATTGAGAGACAATCAGTGTCAGTAAAAGCGAAGTTCGCCAATAGATGTGCAATGTCCAGGCTTTCATAATGCATACATTCGTGAACAATACAATCTGCAGTTATCAAAATGAAGTGCCTTCGTTTGTTAACAAACAAAAAGTTCAAATGTTTGTAATACTCGTATACACATGTGAATGGTTCAGTAAGCATTGCTCACTAATGGGTCAAAAATCAATAAAGAAGAGAGGAGGGGGACTGCCACGCGATTCAAAATTTTCAGATGATCTCAAGGTCAGAAGAGTGATTAGTTCCAAGAAGCGCTGATCACTTCTTATCCAAGTCGTTTTTTAAGACAAGTTGGATAAGCTTCAAGGAAGGATGGTCAGAAAAGTGGCAACTATTTTTAGTGCACTAAAATACAAGGACCTGCTTATTAACTGCGATGATAATTTACAACTTAAGCTGCTCTCAGAGATAACGACCACTGCAAAGCACGAATGATGGGGATGATTTGGCTCCCGAAACTATGAAGAATAGCAGTTAGTATTCACTGCAAAAATGCTCTCAGGAGCTATTAGCGACCTTAACATAACGAATCACCTCTGTGCCTAGCTTACCCCTCCACCCGCGCCTACGATCCTCACCATCTTTTTGGTCCAAAACAACAGACTTGAGCTTTTCCGACAGATTTCTGTCCGCTCAACCCATTAAGTACTTGTTGTAACTTTATGTTTTTGTACTTGTTGTAACTTTATGTTTTTGTACTTGTTGTAACTTTATGTTTTTGTATTTGTTGTAGCTTTATGTTTTTGTATCTACACCAGTGGCTGTTTAAAGCCGTATATTGTATCTGGCTCTGTATGCAATGCATATGTCTGTATTTTATGTTTTTTCTCTGTATATAATTCATGTCCTCTAGCTGCATAGCTGTAAAAGGACATTTCTTCGGAAATAAATTGATATTAATAATAATAATAATAATAATAATAGAATCCAGCAATTGGACTGTAATCTCCATTTGCCACCGACACTAAATATAAGCTGTCCATCGTCTATTAGCATACAGACGATGCTTTCATTTTTTCTTGGTGACCACCCTTTAATGTGCAGCAGTTCCCTGTCATAGCTGTTGCGATCAAAACAGTTGAAACCTGCCTGAGTGTCCGAAAGTGTTCTTTGTGAGCCTTTGACCAGTCACGTACTGTGATTCTTATCAGAGGTTCGATCCTTGTGCCACTACTCCTGCAATACACGCTGTCAGATTCTGCTGTGATCTGAATTATCTGCTAGACGTGTAACCCCTGCTAGACATGTAAAGCCAGCAACCCCGCGCTACGTCTTGAGACGAAGCCTCGTTGCTATGGAGAGTAATTTCCCCCAGTTCTTTTATCAGTTTAGCTTTTTAACCACATTTATTTTAAAAAAATTCTTGTCTGCTTATGTTGTTTAATAATTGTATTTATCATATTATGGCAAATCCCTCGCTGTGAAGGGTTGTACTTATACTTTTTAATGATAAAGGCTGGTAAAAGGCCCAAATATGTAGGAAGACTTCTGAACTCTCACAGAATTAAATTAAATTTAAAAAAATAAAATAAATTAAAAAAATAAATTAAATAAAAAATGTAAATTAAATAAAAAAATAAATTAAATTTTTAAAAAATAAAATAAATTAAAAAAATAAAGTAAATTAAATAAAAAAATAAATTAAATTAAAAAATTAAATAAATCAAAAAATTAAAAAATTAAATAAATAAAAAAAAAATAAAAAAATTAAATAAATAAAAAAAAAATAAAAAAATTAAATAAATCAAAAAATTAAATTAATTAAGAATATAAATTAAATAAAAAATTAAAGTAAATGAAAAATTAAATTAAATAAAAAATTAAAGTAAATGAAAAATTAAATTAAATTTAAAATATTAAATTAATTAAATAATTTAATTAAATAATTTAATTAAATAATTAAATTAAATTAAATAAATTAAAAATAATTAAATTAATTAAAAATAATTAAATTAAATTAAAGGCCCCTATCGTAGGAAGAGACTTCTGAACTCTCACAAAAGGCTCCATGCGACTTTTCATCTGACGTTAAAAATGGATTTACTGATTATTGTTTTTAACGCTGAGCAGTGAAATATCGCGTGCGTTATAACAAACTCTGTTATAATACTTTGGGGATGTTTATCGTCATTTTGTGTCGAATTTCGCGGATTTATGGAAGCAGGCGGTCGGGATACGAAGGAATGCTTTTAAAGAGGATATTCTGGAGATGTATATCCATTTGAGAAAGAAGGACTCGTCTGAATAATGCACGGAAATAAGAACTGTACATAAAGCAAAACTTGGATGATTTTGTTCAACAGGCAGCGGTCATTTATTCCAGTCTTTCTTTGTAAAAATCGTTACTAGAAAGAGCGAAAGCTTTGGTCCACTTAAACCAGCAATATTCGTTGCTGCTGCAGCATCATCATATCACCTCTAAGCAGATACATTATTGAGTTTCAAGAAAGTATTTTCTGAGAAAGTGGTTGAGAGAGAGAGAGAGAGAGAGAGAGAGAGAGAGAGAGAGAGAGAGAGAGACTTGAGCAAGAATTTCTATCAGCATTTATTTTCTAGCGCGAGAAAACTTGGTTTTCTGGCTGCATAAATGTATTTTCTTGTCACATTTGCCTTTCATCTCGGCTTTATATATGTCCCATCGGCGGGTGATTGACAATGACGTGTTATGATGGGAATGCCAAGTGACCGCAGATCGCCATTGACCTTTAAATAATGCAAATGGACCAAGATTCGGGGCGACGCTGATTGATGACACACGAGACTCTTGCGGACAGCTAAGCCGTATTGTGTATTTGGATAGGGGAAACGATGACTGGTGCTGCCACCTGAGAGGAGAACGATGATGCGAAGAGGAACGAACTCCTCTGTGAGGATTCCGTTAAGGCACGTTGGAGAAGTTTTTATATTTTTTGGAAGCACCGCTGCGAGGGTTTGTTTCCCGAAAGATACTTTCAGCTCCAAGTTTAAAGAAATTACCAAAATTTTCATAAAACAGGAATGAATTTTGGGCATCATCTGCAAATTGTTTTCACGATTGGTTTATAGGTGTTTGAGGGAACCAAGAAAATATCGTGGCGAGAAAAATCTCGCAATTTTAATCTAATACTAAACGTACAAAGTTGCGGGTTATTTTATGATGTTTTATACCGGGAATAATTACATTATCAGCTGTTGCGATTTGTTTTTCTGATATAGAGTTTAAACGCCAAATTTATTCTTAGTCCGTGGTTGACATTCTGCAGTTCCAAAGTCATTTGTTATTGAATTATTTTTCTATAAATTCCCCCATCAAAACTACTCCCCATACGCATTTGAAAACGTTGGTGTTGTTTGTTTTCAGGAGCATCAGCGCACTTTGGAGTGTTGTACCATTTTGTATAATATCTGTACAAGTGTGGTTCATGGACTGATCTGCACGTTATACAAGCTCAAAAAGCCCGAATAACTCACTGGGAAGTTCCTTTCCCTCAATCTCCTTCTGAAATCGTCTAACTACAGCTCCGACTGCTGGAGCCTTCAGAAATTCCTGGACTCGAACCCACACCGCTCCAAAGAGTAATAAGGGATACAACTACTGTATTGTCACGTAGAACATTATATTCAATAAAACCCTGATACTGAAATAGTGCGAAGTCATTTGCAAGCCCTCTGGATTTTAGTCTGGGCGATTATGGCCATGATTTTCGTGGTTGTTATTAGCGTCACATTGATGTCAACTGTGCTACGCCCTCGTGGGTAGCACAGTTGGCATAATACAGTCCTCCCCACATCGGGTGGAAAATACCTGGGTTCGAATCCCATCAATAACGTGCTAAATAAAGCAATAAGTCTTTTTCACAATGTGGTTCGGCTAGCCGGTCACAGGCAGGTTGGTAGCGGGGTTTTTCCTCCCGGAAACTCGACTGTTTCGTCCAGCAAACAGTTCACACAATTTAAAGTACTGATGCGCCGGAAACATTACAAACAACAGCGACAACAACAAGCTTGTCAATCAGGTGTCAGTAGCTTGACACAGCGGCCCCGGAACTACGGTTTAGGAGTAGGATAGCCGGATAGCAGATTGCAGGAGTAGTCATGGTATTCTTCTCGTAGGTAAAAATATTGCTTGTGACAGTCTTTGTGCACGAAGGTTTGATTCTTTATCTCGAGTATAAGGATGAATGCTTAATTTGGAGAAATTACCATACTTCTTGGATTCAGATTCAACAGAGGTCAGTAATGTTAATTCCAACTTTTTTTTGTTAACGCGATTTCACACAAAGCTGTAATCCTCATATATAACTCAAAGAGGAAATGTGCTTAAATTCCGCAGGCTGCCTTGTTTAGAGAATGGCTACTGAAACCCAGGGAGTTAGGTTTCGTTGCGAGGTTCTTCAACTTTCGTTCAAGTTCTTCAAACACTTGGAAATTTCAGGCGACAAATATAGACTGTACGGTTGGTGTTCCAATAAATTTCATTCGAATTTGATATGAATTTTCGAGGTTTTCATTAGCCTCATATGGACTTGGTGTTATCGTGAAGACGAATTACACAATCCGTAAAGAAACTTTTGCACTTTCTTTTGATGGCTTTGGGTATTGGTCTGATATCTGTCAGTAATGCTGTGCAAAGAGGCCACGGCATGTGGTTCGTCCCGGCAGTTGAATCTGGGTGTCACTGCGCAGTGTGCACAGGTAGCACAGTGATTATAATCAGTGTATAGCGTAGACCGGGGCTCTATACACCGATCTGCCTCCCTGCACCGAATGGAAAAAAGGCCGGGTTAGAATATCATCAGTGACGCGAGGAACTTTTATGGAGGCTTTTTTCACTCTGCGGCTGAGTTAATTGGTCTTAGGCGTGGACAGCAAGGTTTTTACCTTGGAATCTCGATCTTTTTGTCCAGCAAAACAACTCAACCAGAGAATACACGCAATTTATTGACATAATACACATGGGTGGATGAGTTAGTTCTCTGGAGGCCCTAATATACTGTACGCTGCGCATTTCTCTTTCTCTCTCCCCTCTCTACATTCCACGAATTTGGCAAAAAGCATACTAGTTTTCTATAATGACCACTCTTATACCACATGAATATTTAGATAGTGTTATAGATATATTATACATATATTCCGACTGCGCATTCCGAATTGCACAATCGGAATCGAGACACTTGGCAAAGAGGAGGTTGGCAACAGCCTATGTATGGTCTGAGGATGGGTTTCGGGAAGGTTCCCAAAACGTTACCTTGATGTATAGGGATTTAATTATTAGCTAAATAAACTATCTTAATAATCACGTGGTATGAGAGTGATCGTTATAGAAAACTAGATATCATGGAAAACCAACACGTAACATCCTTTTCCAACTATACATGAGGCACACTCTTCTTATCAATGATTTATGCTCTTCTGTGTGCGTGTATTTAACGGCTTCGCTCATAAAAATCCTTATCTCATTGAGGGGATTCGAACATGAGGCCCATTCCACCCAATGTGGGTGGATGGTGATTATGGTGATGGTAGCAAGTCTTTCAGTTACCGGTTCAGAGTTATTCTTTGCTAATGGATGCTGCTGTTTAGACTATACACGTAACCCTTCGAGGCGTCGGCACTGTTAGTGATTTATCACCAAGGAAACTAAGGTCGTGAGGCGCCAGTATGTTCTGTCTGTAAATTTCGTGTATTCTATGGTTGGCGTGCCTGTTTTCTGGATGAAATGTCCTAGTTTCCTAGATGGATGATGATGAGTGGCTCTCCTGGCCACTCATCATCATCCATCGTTGCATCTGTTTCATTGAATCCTTTCTCCAATTTTACCGGTGTTAAGGACAACTCGTGTTCTCCATACGCTTACGCATTACTGTGTGAATCTCGTGTGTTGGTTTACTTTCATATTATTAGCAATTTTATTTCGCTACGCAAGTAAGGCAAACTTAATTCCCACCATATGTTCTTCTTTAGAAAAGTAATTTGTGAATTACTTCTTGGAAGACTTGCTGCGTTTCGTTTCTGAGCTCTCTTTCCGAAACATTTTTAAATTACCTTCCGTCCATTTCTTCCAAAAAAAGCCAACTACAAACAGTATTAAATAGCAGGTCCATAAACTGAGGATGTTCTGCAGAGTAATACTTAATTTTACTTGAATATATGAATTTCGAAACGTAAATGTCTACTTTAATTAAAATCTACTCACGCAACTTCATTTAGCGATTTTACATTATTTTGTTGCGAGTGGAAATTTCCAAAAGCTTGTGAGTAGATAAGAAGTTTTAAGGATAGCGAACAAAATGAGCATTTCATTATATGTTTGGTAAAACCTGAAGAAGAGGCGTAGTGTTATTATTTATACGTAGAGGATTACGTTTCCTTCCGTGCACCTTCGTGCTCTCACAGAAATGAAAAGACAACAAGAATTAAATGTTACATCTGTTCTGAAACTGCAGTTTTGATTCTCTGGTGGTTAATCTTTCTTTTGTAAACGTTTTGACCTTGTCGGTGTTGTAATCTGTTAGTATTTCGATCCTTCGATGTCATTTATAGTTTACAGCGATATAAACGAAAAAAAGTCTCTGAATAGAAGTAATGGGTTCAGCAGAGATCAGAGAATTGTATGTCATAACTGTAATGGAAAATATCAACGAAATGGGAGTTCTATTTTTAGCTTAATGATGTTGCAATGTCAGAATGGTCCTTACAGAGTTGTTTTTACAAAATATAAAGCAAATTCGAAAACAATATGATCAGGATGGTATCTTTTTTGTTCAATGACCATCTGAAAATCATTTTATGTATCAGCAGTCAGTTCACGGATTTTTTTTTCATTGATTCTAGAGAAGTATTAACCAGAAAGTGATTAAAATTTAAATAGTCATACTAGCTCAAATTACAATTTAAAATTGCGCACAATCGTAGCGATTGTGTGCAAGGTTGCCAGTGTCAGTTCATTTTCTATATCCAGGGCATAAGTAGGATGAGGTGGGGGATTAATGTGATCAGAATACGCAGCACTTCTCTGTGAGGTCGTTTTATGAAGAAAATAAATATTCTTGATCTTACATCAACATGGCCATGCTGAGTGTTTGAAGTAACGCATCAACTACCTTTGATTGTAGTGTGTCTGTTCTTTGATCCTTATTTTGTTTTTCTATAAAAGTGTGTTCACGGGCCTGTTTGTGTTGGATGAAAAACCTGTATTAATTCAATGGAAAAATTTCTCCCTCCACCTCAGATCGGCTATCCACAATCCTGAGAAAGAGGCCTTTAAGCATTCTTTAGTTTCAAACATGATTTCAACAGAGTCTTCTCCAAATAAGTAACAAGCAGAGAAACCACTACTGTATCACGGAGAACTATGCATGGTCAAAAGGTAAAGGAGCTGTTAATGGGCGTAGAATAATGCAGTATATAGGCCAGGCATAGAGTGACTAACTTCGTACAGATTCCTGAGCATATACATCTTTCTGGAGCACTGCAAACATGCTTTGTGGGATGTAGAACCAAATCTTTCATCCCGGTCTGTCTAGGTTTGGCTCATTATTCTGTGCAATGAAACTTCATGCATGTTCTTCTCCGGGCTGTGGTTAAGGGGAGCTTCATGTAGACCGTTGGTCGTCTTTTTTAAAGATTCCTTTCTTAAGCCTCTTATAGTATACCTTGGTGTCCATCTTTCTAGGTTGGGAAGATGTTGCTAGGTGTTTTTAGGAACACCTATTTACGTGGAAAAATCGAGGGTTTGCACCTCTGAGATTAAATAAAGATTATTAACTTTAGTCTTTTGATGGACAGAAATATTTCTTAATTAATCATGGAGTTATGGGTAAAATTCATTTGTTGTTCAATTTTTGAACTGCAGTATATAATTTGGTACTCCTTTTGAATGAGCAAATGTACGCGAATTAGAAGTAGAGAAATATTTTAAAAATTACTTCTGCATTCCCTCTGGTGAAAAAGGAACAGAAGGCGCTATTTAGAATGTAAATAAATAAACATGGCGGTTGTGTTTGGAGCATTTGCCATTTATTTGACTTATTCATTCACCCTCTTCAGAGATAGTTACGTCAAATACTGCTACAGCTGCATAAAGTATTTGCCTATTTTTATTTACGTGCTTGGAGTATACCCGAAGGAATAAAAACCAGAAACTGTCTCATTAATAAAACAGCCTTCGTCTATTTACGCAAATGTGCATCTGGAAAGCAGCCTGGTACGCGTAAGGCACTGACAGGTATTCTAAATATTGGTAGTACTCCAGTTTTCGAACATTTCACTGCGACGTCACACGCTTCACTCTGAAGATTTATTGCATTTATGCTGAGTAGTTCGGTGGATTGCTTTATTTCTTAGCTTTTTCGTAGAAATAATCTAATACATGTTTATAAGCGCAGATATATTTACTTCTTTGATAAACACACGCGTTTCAGAAATAGAAATCTCTATATTTTTGCATTACAGTATTGCTATGCATTACACAGAGGTTTAAGTGCATTTCAGGTACTGACTTAGGTACACAGAAATCTAAAAGGGGTCCCACAAAATTGGATACTTCTTATTAAAAGAAGGATCAGAAATATCTTTCCCGATGCTAGTTTGTAGTAAGATAGCATACGACATTACAGCTTTCCATTTCTACATTTCTTCAAATAAATTAAAAATAAAATAATTATAAACTGAGACTATCAAAGAAACTTAAGAGTAGATACGAAATATGAACTTAAGCAACTAAGGCTATAAAGTGTCAGCGTATCGTTTTGTAAATTGCGTGTAATTCGTAGTGAGTTTTTCGGGATGAAAAACTAGAGTTTCGGGAGAGAAAGATCGTGCAGATCGTGCTCGAGGCTGATTGATTTGGTCACGCTGTGGAAAAAGTCGATGAAAGTTTTCCTGGTTGAGATGGGGTTCGAACCCAAGCCTTTTCCATAGGTGTAAAAGAACGGCTATCGAGACACCTTTCGAATAGCGTGGGTATGAATAATAACGTAGTCCCATTATGCGTTCTAGCTTGTTTTGACCTTAGTCGCTTCTTTCTAAACCAGTCAACCAATGGCTCATACTTTTAGTCTTTTACCGGTGTCTGGGTTTTGGGTTGTTTGCATGTTGCAACAACGGCGAGTTCACTATGAGCAGCATGCAAAATAAACGGAAATCCAATTATAATGAAAGCTAAAGCTATTGACATTACAACGCTGTTTTTAGTTTCTTTAGATGATAAAAAATTCCTCCATTTATGAGATGGCGCTGTCAGAAAGCTTTGACTCGTGCAATTTTTGTTGCGCGTGGGCTTCCCAAGTACGTCTGTTGTGAAATGGGACTGTAGTACCTTCGCCAATATGGAAGGTGAATGGGTATTTCTGTCGAAAAACGAA
The DNA here is from genome assembly GCF_048544385.1 of Mastigoproctus giganteus. NCBI lineage: Eukaryota > Metazoa > Arthropoda > Arachnida > Uropygi > Thelyphonidae > Mastigoproctus > Mastigoproctus giganteus. The sequence goes on along the minus strand of NC_143579.1, from coordinate 169,833,312 downwards.
TGGATGAAATTGTAGAAGGGAAATGCATTGTGAAAGGTGTGGTTGAAGAGGTAGGAAGGCGACAATGTTGAAATTGCGGTAACGGACGAATTGGCTTGGAAAATTGGATAAACGTAATGGATTCCAGTACTCAGCTAGCGACTTACCGTGTTTGCAAGGAGAGGGGAAATTACTCTCGTTGGTTAACTTTGTGGACTGTGTCGTAAACAGCTATAATCCATTGGAAGGTGACGCTGAATTTAAACAAGGTACTGTACAGCTCAGTTCTGTTTAGTTTAATAATTAAGTGTACTGTTCAGTTTAGAGTTTTGTTGGTTGTAAAAGTGTTACAAATATAACTTAAGAGAACAGTTTTCATATAAGTCGGTGACTGCGTTTTTAGAAATTCAAAAACGATAAGTAGAACTTCACAACCATTTAAGATTAAGTGCATTAGTTAATGTAGGCTTGGAGATTGACTTTTTGCGAATTTTGGGATAATAAGTTTAGTTTCTATCGATTTTTGAAGCACTGCCAGTGAAAATGGCCTTCAGAAACGTCTGTACTTAAATATTGCGTGTCACTAATCGAAAGGAACTAAACGTAGGATTTGACAGACCGATTACAAACTTCGACTCTCCCCAGATGTTTATTTGAAGGAAATTGAAAGGAGCCGGCAACTAATCAGGAACTTTTTTTGCATAAAAATGCTGATACTGACCGGTTGAGTATTTCATGTGCAAATTAGCCCGAGGAATAGTTAAAAAGAAAAATGAAAGCATTTTCCAAATGAAATACTCCACGCAGAGTACTTTGATTGGAAAGGGGTGAAGCATACATCTGGTTCTGCTCAAAAATAGCTGCTATAAGCGGCAACCAAAGTTATGGAGTTGTTTATAGATTAAATTTGTCGACTTTTCAACAAAAATATTGAAACGTGCTACAACAGAAGATGTTGAAATGAGTTCCGAACTTTATTCGTAAATTTATCTTTTTGAATTATTGAGATATCGCAATTTTGCCAGCGCGATACCAAAAGAGTAGTCAGTCTGACCACCCCCGCTGCTTTGAGTGCGATTTGAGATTGTCTTGACGAAGGGTTTAGTGTATAACATCAACTCGAGGCTAAACACATGGATGTGCTGCCATGGGCTCGTTCCAGCCACGCTGCTGTATTTTGTATGGTTTTGTTGAACCAGTTACAGGCAATTTGTGTGATACGTAGTCAGGTCAGGAAACTAGTCCATTGTTAACTGATTCTTGGCGACATCCTTGACGATGAAAATTCCATTTCAATAACTACTGATGATGGTCATGAAGCATGTAGGGAGGGGCGGGGAAAGAAGGTAGTAATTGTGGTGAAATTGGCCGAGAAGTTTGGTTGATGATTTAGAATGTTTATAAGCAAACGAAGTATCATAATTGATAGATTCTGTAATTCTTGAAGTCAAGTTCCAGTTTACGGATGAGATGCGAGCACCCCTACTCTGTTACCACGTCTCAATGAAAGAACGTTACTCCCATGATAAACAGTTCGAAAACATTTCCGATGTTTTCGAACTGTTTCAAAAACAATTCTTTAGTTCGGTCTTTAGCACATGTTATCGAAGCCTTTTCAAGGCTATTAATATACGAGATATCGATCATTTTCAACTGGAACCTTAAAAATGCAGCAACTGCTAATTAAACTAATCCACTTCATTGGGAGTTAATTCACACAACTGGAAACTTTACAACACAACGTAAATATTCCTTTTGACGAGTGTGGGGAGCCTTTTAAAAATTTAACCAAATTTTAGAGAACTAAATAAAGTACATATCTAAACTATTAATTGCTACATACAAATTTGTAGCTGTTAAGGGCAAATCAAAACTGACAACTGCGCCCCTCCACTTTTACTTAAACCGAAATTTAAATGTAAGTAAACTTATCTAATTTGCAACTTGCTAAACAATGCCTTGCCAAACATAACCACGCCATTCTGTATTTCTGATGTTTTTTTGAAAAATGAGCTATTCCAGCTTAAGAGGTATCGTGAAATTAAAAACTCATTGGATTAAACTAAGAGAACGTTGCTGTACTCAAATCCTTTTCCGAATTAAGTAAATTGTGAACTCAAAATGAGAATTATAGTACACAAGATTATTCTGTTTTATCACGCAACCCGTCATTTAGGGTATGTACCAAAGAACGAGGCAACAGAATACACGATATTATTGGATATTCTGTTAGACTTTTTAGGCAAGGGTGAAAGAAGGCAGTTTCATTGCGACAAGGGTGGTAATACTTCAGAAACAGCAGGATATGTATTATTGCTTGCGTAAAGTTTTTCCTCCTGAAGAACGTGCTTATTTTGGAACATTAAAAAAAATGGGTAAACTGCAGCCATTATCAATCCACTGCAGGATGGAAGCGTCCTGAACGATTCATGTTGAGGGAAATGGACCATAATCTGCCACGCTGGTTCAGTGCGGGTTGGCTGATCGACCGTATTTAGCTGTCAAGGGCTTGAATCCCGGTCTATTCAAAGAGCGTGTGCTACTGCACTCATATCTTAACCACTCTGCTACATTCCTTGCGTCTTTTTTTTTTTTTTTTGCAATGCCAAGGGATATTCAGTAACAGACTGCAAGACCTGAGAACTGATACTTTTGTGTACAATTCATAGAATTGTACACTAAAAAGAGCGAAAACCTATTCTAAGGTGGAAACTTCCACCAAATTCTGTAAGAGTTATAAATTCTTTGTTGGTTTTTAATAAATCTTTGGGTATAATTGTATGTGGTCATGTGTATATGTATAGGGCGCCACCTAGAACGTCAGTTCAACTGCGCCTCGTGTCTCTGTGAAGAACAGTATCACTACAAATGGGCCAGATGTGCGTGACGTAGGTTTGTGTGTGTTCTGTTATATTCTGGCCACTTGGCTACCCAGAAGCATCGGTCACCTGGATAGATGATTTTAGTTACTCGTCCGGTATAATTGTATATTATCTTCCCGCTATGTTATATAAGACTTTCATATTTACCGTTTGTAGTTTGTACTACGTAGGTTTAATGCCCGCGAAGGATGCACTCCTAGAGTGGTGACCTCGTAACTTTTGGAGGATATTAAACAAGTACCAAATTTTGTTGTATTGTAAATTGGGAGCAGCTAAGTTGGATAACACCGTTTAATTAATCATTATTGTTAAAATATGTTTACTGAATCCCTTATGGAGCACGCCCTGCACAATCTTGGGACCGACTAGCTGGACCATTGCGTGGAAAGAAAAAGTCGAATCTCCCTCCCCCCCGCCTCCGTTTGACTGGAATCTTATTTGATTCAGTGGTCGCATCGATTTCACAAAGAAATTTAGGGAAATTCTCATATTTTGTTAACAAGGTTTATACGATTCCAGAATGCATCGCAAGATCTAACATTTGTAATCCTGGTTTCTTAAGAGAGCGTAAAACGGTAAGCCTGTTTAAAATGGTTCACAGCAAAAATCGATATGCCCAACTTGTTGTTCTGTTGGGCTTTACTTCTCGAATCAATAGACGGTACGAAATGTTTGTAAGAAAGGGTCAAGGACAAATGGTTTGAGCTGTTTAATGCTCGCTTTAATTAGCTAAGAATTCCAGAAAAAAAATTAAAAATTTGGCAATATACAGATTAATCTGGAGTACTTAAGGTAGCCAAGAGGGACACATGCTAACGTTTTATGAGTGATCCACATGGACAATGAAGAATTGGGTTCAAGATAACTAAATCAAGATAAATTTTCTTCAGGTGATTAACTGAATATTGAGAATTATCCATTTAAAACGAAACTGTGTATCAGAAGTAAAATAATGCAAATTAAAAAAAATAGTGAAATGATTTATTTATTAATGTTTTTATACAGGCATGCACAAGAGTTACTTCTATGGTACTAATTCTGAAATAACCAAAGAGCGTCTGCATTTTATCCAAGGTTTATTTTTCACTCCTTAAAAAGAACAATAGTTGAAGTCTACCGAAGTTCTTCAGTAGGAAGCAACGACTTCTCCATCAGGGAAAAATTTATAATTTTGCTGGTGTAGGAGTTTCGAAATGCGTTCTACAAAGCACATAAATTAAGTTCTACTATAATTTCCGAAATCTCCTTGATCACTGAGGTGTTTGGGAAACCGCACTAGGATTTCCCACTTAAGACGATTCGAAATGAATTGACAAATGCAAATGAGAAATGTGGAGCGGGCTCATCTTTTGGCTACTTAAACTCGGTCAGTCTAACGATCACCCTTTCGCTCAGAAAGGAATCTGCCGTGTCCATCCTCATTCTGTTTTCCCCCCAATTGTCGTCATAACCCATGATGCTCTTCTAATAATGACGATAAGATTTTATTTTTGGTCTCTTTAGAGCAAGAAAGTAGCTAATGCCCAAGGTTTCACCTTTATCTTTCCTACCAGGTTGTTGATAGTGTTCACGGCCACAGCGTTGGTAAGCATGGGATGAGATGATAGGTGCCACGCACTCGCAGAATCCATAATCTAATGGACTTCTGGTGCTATTTTTGTAATGGTCTTCGGTAACTTAAGTACATTTTCTTCCTACTCTCCTAAATCACATATTTTTCTTATTTATTCGGTAGGCTACTTGTCTAAAGATTTAAACAAAACCCTTGTAGACTTGTTTAGCTCCAGTTTTAAAGATTAGGACAGAAATTAAGAAAAATAATCATTAATCGCTTAAAACAAATCTTTGAAAGATTTCTGGATTTTATATTGTTCGTATATATGCAAATACGAAGTATAAATTTTTTGAATTGTAAAGGGTGATCTGAAGACGAGCTTATATTTGAACTAGGAATAAATTAAATAAGCTGGGAAGGTTCAGATATTGGAACTTACGTTTTATTTTTTCAAATCGAAAACAAAAATGCTGTTTTTCTAGTAGCATAATCTTGGTTATTTGTTCACCAGAATTAAAGATCACAAAATACCATTTCTGATATAATATAAGAACTATTCATAATATTTGGAGTCTCTTGGTTCCAACGAGCTTTACGACTGTTAAATAAATAATATCATATATAACGCATGAGTAACACGTTTCAGAGTTCTTATACGTTACTCCTCTCTTCCTTGAACTTGACAGTAGGAAGTGGTCGTAAGAAAATGAGATGTTTACCTATTATAATTAAGCGTCATTGTAATAACTCCTCGTAAAAATTGTTGATTTTTCTTCTCCTAAAATAGCCGGAATGTGTTAAGCACTTTCTGAAGAAACATTTATGTCAAAGGGTTAGGAAATTCGACTTAATGAGAATCGTTCTTCGCAGGGAAGAAAAGAAATTCTTGAGTAGAAAAAAATTTAAAACGTAATTTCAAGAGTTAAATTCCTAGACGTTATTTAAAGAGTAGTAAATTACAAAAAGGAAGTGCTCAGTGGCCTGCTTATTAGGAACCGGGAACAAAAGATGAAAAAGAGCAGTCGTTGAGAGATTGAAGGACTGTAAGATGCAAGTGAAGTGTTTTACTTCGGAGATCTTGACAGGAATCGCCTGAAGCAGATAAAATATTGTTTATGAACGTGCTTTAGTAGATTGTCAAGAAGACAATCGCTGTTATACATCTCACTTCAATTAGGAAGGTAAGCTCGACTCGCGCAACTCTTAAAAATGAAGCTGCAGATTACCCAGCACAGGTTTTCTATTTCTGAAAATTTAATGACAAATACTATTCCGTATTGCATGCCTGGTCCACTTTGTTCTTAGGCGCAACACGCTGAATGCAGTTCCTGTTAAATCTTGCCTAACAGGAGCAAGGTTGTACCAATAAAGATTTGCTCGATTAAATGTTTCGCAGATTATTCTGGACGCGAGTCTAGGATAACTCGTTAAACTAAATTCCCCCATTTTAGGTAATTCCTGATAGTTATCTAAAATCAGGAATTTTATATGAAGAATATAGTAACTGAGAAATAACAATCTAGGGCTTTTCTAGTGCTCTTTAAAATCTGGTATTACTATGAAGACGTACATAATAATTGGGCGCTTAATGTCATCATCAATTTAGGACAAGTTTTTTTTTTTTGAAATAAGGGTGACTCAATGAGGACCACGAGGCATATATCATAAACTGTAAATTGCGCTGCCCTATTGTCGATGTCCTGTTTTACTGGTGAAAAACCATTGTTTCTCGACAAGACAACGCGACTCTCCCTCGATAGTGGCTAACCTGGCCACGGTATGAAAAAACGTCAGTCCATAAAGTTCCTCCCGTTCCGGTTGGAAAAAATATATCAACTTGGCCGGAGATGGGATTCAAACCCGGATCTTTTCTATACAGTTTGAGAAGGTAGCAAACCTACCCTCGTTATTAATTTTTTCCAGTTGTGTGCTTATTTCTTGAGGACCGGTACTGTTGTTACTAGTTTAATTTTAGGCTTCTTCTTTTGATATGGTAAATCGTAGAAGAATTTCTAGATGATTCAGTTTGTGGTATTGTGGAATAACCTATCCGAAAAGTTATTTTTTATCATTCGTAGTATAATGAATCATTTTTGTGAAACTTAGGATAATGTTAATTCTTGGAACTGTCATGTCGCGCTCATCTTTAAAGGTACAGGAGCACACCTATTCAAAATAACCATCTTTCGAAAAAAACAAAGAGAGCATAGCTGCTTTCAACTCAACAGTATTATCAATCCCCCACTCTCCTCCTACAATGGTGCCATTAACTGACAACTTTATTATATAGACCTATCACGTAGGGGCTTTCAGCTCCATTTGGTTACTTCATAATTATGTCAAGTTTTCTCCGAATAAATGTCACATTCTTAAACTGAACTGTTATTGCTCAGCAGGAAACTCATTAAACGTGAGGAAATTGTTTGTGGGCATTACTGATCCCATTATAATCACAAATAATCCGCTTTTTATTGAACTTTTCTCCGCCTCCACCTGGGGTTTTGTTTATTTATCGCACCGATTCCAAGGTCGTCCAAGTAATTTTCTTTGTTTCCTTCTCCGTGCCGAAACTTGTCTTTTTGTGTTCATCTCTAATAGCTGGGTCCAGCAAAGTGTTTCAAGGTGACGCGCGGAGTAATTAACGTCGACATGACCTACATTCTTATTTACAGTAAAGTCATACACCGTGCCTTAATAAAGTTTTCTTTAAGCTTCTAATGTGGGCCATTAGGTTTTCGCCATGCTTCAGTAGTCTAATTACAAACACGGATGAATGGCAAGGTAATGGAGTAATAGCGGGGATACACTATTTATACGAAGAGCCGGTCGCCATGACAACTGGAAATTCGCTTTTATTTTTGAAACCTGCGTAGATGACTGCAGAAGGTGACATTTGGTAGAACCTCATTCGCGGCCGGTGGGTTTAATGCATTTTTTTTTTCAGAGCAGCGACTAAGATTGATGCGCATGAGGCAAGCTTGTTGAGCATTTAAAGGTTCGTCTTTTTGTGAGGTTAAATAATTTGTTTCTCTGTTAAAAATCTTAAACAGAGATTCATGCAATTCCATCGACTGCATACGAAACTTGCATTCTAAAATTCTAGATTCATGGATTTTCCCTGTTAAGTCACATAAGACAGTCTCTTATGCATATAGGGTTCGATCGACAATCTGTTCTCCGTACCTTTACAATACCCCTATCAAAACAGAGGGATGTGGTCGTTGATCATTATTCCCCCATACACGAAGACAGACTTCATCGTAAGTGTTCCTTTCTCTGATTTTGGAGGAAAGGTACCTCATTTCTCATTTTCTTCAGAAGAAATAATGTCTATAATCTGTTAGTTACTAAAACGGGACTCAACAGAGAACAGAACTGTACTCCATTTGTCAGAGCTCCAAGTCACATGTTCGTAGTACTAGTTTAAACGAGTTCTGCGGTGGTTTGAGGTTAATGGGATACAAAAGACTGGCTCCATTGCGTAGTGTCCACTTCATTTTAGCCCTCTTAACACAGTCCGGTTGGAAATGTTTTCGCCTGTGGCCGTAGCAACCTCAAGAGACAGTTGATGACAGCACATCGTGGGGTTCCATCTTGCTGTTAGAACCAGAGAGCGGTCTGTTCTGGTTGACGTAGCCTCGGGCGACATTGACCAGTTCTTCTTGTAATAGTTGATGTCTCCTGAAAGTGCTTCCATAGTGCCGAAACAATAGTGCGTGACACATTAAGCCAACATGCCGCCTGCGGCTGTCCGGATTGAAATTGTCCAACGGACTGCCACCTTAAACAACCATATAAACGATTGTTACTTGCCATCTTGAGTACTGAATATTTCTATTATGCAAATATTCACCAAAAACATTTTGTTCTCTTAATTTGATCGAGCAGTCTAGATTGAAAGATGGTGTGTTTTTTTTAACAACTGGATTCTACTCTATTTTTGAATATAGTGCACATTACCAAGGAACTTTTAAAAAGTTTGAGCACATAATCGAACTTTGCTTTCTTCAAACTGTTTTCAGGTACTAGATTTTCTACAGAGTACACGCATGGCATTTGGATTTTAAATAGGCTGCATTAATAGCGTTCAACTGATGCTTTATATATATAAATACACGAGCCACTGACTGGAAACAGGTTTATTTCTTGACAAAATGGAGCGTGTCTGTAAAAAATATGGCTAAAATACTTGTACATGCAGAACATTATTGTGAACTGTATTCGTCTTTGATGTTATTTCTGATTAAACTGAGTGTAGAATGTTTAGGTCAGCCCACTGCAGTTCTGGGGAAAAAACCCCCCACACACGCACGCTCTTGTCCTCAGCTTTTCAACATTCGGTTACTGTTTAGTTGATAAACTTTTTCCATAATTGATTTGTGGTCGTTAATACCTTAAGTGATTGACGAAAGCCGGTTCTACGAGTGCTAATGATTTTTAACGCTACCACCGGCTACGTGCTCTAAAATCATTGGAAGTGGTGGCCAAAGCTATTTTTCTTGCGTACCATTATGTAAACTCAGTTTGCTACGTAGTGCATTGATCTCATATTGTGGGGGTACCTTCGCCACAAGTTCTCTTGGTATTGCACAGCTCCTGTAGGAAGTAATTGCTGTTTCATGTAAGTTTAAACTCTGTTTGGAGTCTCATTGGCGAGCAGGTTCCGCAATACCAAGAAAATTCGTGGTGAAGGTGCCTTCACAATATGCGATCAGTTCAAATACAAAATTTGATTTGCCCAACGCTCTAAGTAAAACGGCTTTGGCAACTCTTTGTAAAAATATACCGTATGTAATATTAAAAAACCCAAAATTTAACTTTAATTTTCCACTTCAATTATATTTTAATCGAAATGAAGTAATAAAAAGGTAAATGGTCTCACGAATTTAATCCCCATGGTAAAAATTATACTGATACTTTAATAGTTCAGTTTCTATGTTTAGCTGCTTTCAGCTATCTACAGAAAAAAACAAGCTTATTCTATACGCTAATAATTTTAATTTAAGGTAGAATTAATTTTTGATTATACTAATCCTTTGTAGAAGCTCCATCTTCGAGAACGTCATAATTAAGCGCTACTTTTGATTTTGATCGGACCTTGTAATACTGTGACTACAAATTGCACATGGCATAATCACGGACCCTGTTCTCTTTTTGAATGATTCTTCTTAAACTCACTCGTATGATATTTTTTGTCCTATTCTCTTAAGAGTTAATTTTTTACATCTGTCATACAGAATCAGTCATTCAGAATTTCACTCACCGAAAGTGACAAACCTTTTCTCCTTTGTGAACTTCCTCTTGAAACTAAATTAACCGCAGCTACTCACTAAGGTAAAATAATTCTTCCGCTTAGCAACCTTGTAGTTAAATGATATTCTTATAAACGAACCAATCATAAAGCAATAAGAAATAAATCAACACTTATGGCAAGGAAAGCGTTAACATTCTAACCCGATAAAGGATAAGAAAAAGGGGCGGGTAGAAAGGAGGTGACTAAAGTGAAGGATATAATGGAGAAGGACAGGACAAATAGTAAAAGTGAAGGATAATAGGTGGAAGTAAAAGATAAGTGGATGAAAGCTGGAAGAATTAAGAATGAAGACCCCAAGATCAGTGCAGATACGAAACACATAACAGTGGGCGTGCCTTGAATGAAAGAGGCGAAAGATGAAAAAATATTCGAGAGGATAATGTCCTGCATTGGATAATTAACTACGTACGTTGAACCCGATTCTCTTTATCCCTGTGTTCACCTCTTAATTCACATAAGACTTTTTAAAGGATAAATTTATTCCACTTTCCATCTAGGATGTTTTTAGTTATGCAGCGATGATACTTTTCGAAGTTCTGAATCTTAAATGCATTTAATCCATAGTATTTCGATTAAAGGAGTGATTTTTATTGACCATTTCACGTACAGCGTAAGAAAACGTCACTTGCCAGATGATGACCATCATCAGCTATATATTATAGCCTACTGTACTGTAAAGCAATAATGTCACACAGAAATGCAGTCTTTACAGGGGTAACCAGTCTGATGTAAAGATAATTTTGAACACGTTGAAGACATGGCTTCTATAAATTAAGCAATTTTTTTATGCACTCATACTATTGGAAAACGAACCGCTCAGATTTATATCCATAAAAGACAAGAGGAGAAACTGTTTCCTCGCAATCACTATTACTGTGAATTAGTAATTTTATGTAGCATAAGAAAATTAATTTTTCTTAAATTAAAAGGATGATTACGTAGTTCTCTCACATGCACAAAATGAAGACAAGTCTTAGGTCATATGGGGCGAATATTTTCTTTAAGGAGTCTGCTATTCTGTAACAATTAACATATCCAGTAACTCATAACATTTTAGTATTGTAGATGTGGGATTAATGAATGATTCGAAACTGTACAAATAATTTTTTTCAAGTGAAAATAGTCTTTCCTCCTCTTCATTTATATTTAAGTTTGTATACTACCTTTACTTGATATATTAAACAAACCCATTTAATTATTTTATTTTAAATTTCAGATTTAGTAAATTTCAGAAAGTGATTTATAAATTTCCAAGTTATTTATAGATTAAAAAATAATTAAGATATTGATTTGTCTTGATAAGATATAGCAGTTAATTCTCATCTCCTTCTTAATTTCAGTGTTCTTAAATAGCATTTCGTGAGTTAATGTTTAAAGTAAGCAGAGAAAATATCAACTTATTCAATTTTACCTTTTAGAATAAACTTGACTAGCAAAATAAAATAGAAATGGAAATAAGAGGTTTTCAGAAGCAAATTCCTGCATTAGCTAAGATAGGTTTTGTCTGTATTACTGTGACTAAGAAAATTGTTTCAGAAGACTCTACAGATGGTTATAAACCAGATGTCGAGTACCTTTTCTGAGTGTTAGAAACATTTCCCACAGTTTTGGTTCCCCACATTAAGAAATTTGTGTAAACTAATAATCAGAAAAATATATCGCGAAGTTTACACGTACGCATCCATATTGAAATATGTAATTATATTTTAGGCACTATAAATATAAACCAGTATGCAAATTTATGAAGTTATTTGGATAAAAATGCTAGACATTTCCGAATTACTTTTCAGTGTTCCTTTATATGAAAATGCATGCTGTACACTGGGTCATAAAAATGATTGAACGCTAAAAAGTATTTTTTTATTATTACTTCAAAGAGTAGCAGCATATAGAGGTTAATTTAATTTTTAAATAAAATTTGCTTCCTAGCAAAATTTTTTGCATTCATTTGCGCTGTATTATTGCCATTCCATGTATTCATTTATCAAATAATAAGGGTGAATTGCAATATCCATCATGTGGCACTTTATTTTCCAGCTAAGATTTTTCGTTTTCCAGTTTGAAAGGCACTTTTGTGTAATCAGTCTTGCGAACAAATAAGATGTTTACAAATGCATCTAGGAATTTTTCCCTGCCCAGCCCGAAGCACGTAGTCTTTCTTTTTCGGAAAGGCTTTACAACTGCTGTTTATGAAAGCTGCGTGCTTTTAATTAAATCAGCTTTAAAGGAAATCAGCTCTCTTCTTTAAAACAGGTCGAAGTATTTGAAGCACATAACTAAGAAGCATCAAAATTGGCTAAGAATAAAGTGTGTTTAGGGTCAAACAGCACCACGGGTTTCCCCCATCTCTGCGTAGTTTTCATTGTCATGTGATACAGTACTCTGTAATGGCCAGAGATTTAAAAGTGTGTGGATCTTGTGGTGTGTAATGTTGTGTACGTTGTTGGTCTAGCCTGTTAGCCGCTAGGCCCAACATTGCCCCCACATATCCCCGGGGAGCTTGACCAGGTACACCAGATTTAGATTTTTACTCTGGCAGGTCCTGCCACCTAATTTCCTGAGATTTCAGAAGTTTCCCAAGGATAGTGGCATTCACTGTGTCAGTGGCTGATGACTGTGAGCAAAGCGGTATTAGAACAGTCAGCCAATCTTAAAAAAATGAGAGCTCACGAAGTTATCAGAGCTTTCGGATGCTTGGCTTGAAGGGAGCCCATTTTTACAATGCACCCGCTCTAAATTGTTTTATTTGAACATGCAGAGTATAACCTACGTTTTTATCAGAAGTTATAAATTAGTTTTCAGCAGCTTTTAATGTTTTAAAATTAAAAAAAAATGGAAGTTCAGTACAAACGTTTCCTCTGTGTAGTGGGGAGAAATAAGGATAGTCATTGCGGATGAACTTCCGATATCAGGAGCAATATGACTAAAATAAATTCACAATATTTACTCCTGTAAAGGTTGTCCCACTGCATAGCAGATATGCGTTGCTGGGCAGCGCAATGCTGTGTATATAACCATGATGGTAAAAACTTGACTTTTTTTTCGTCCTGTATGCGAAATGCAAGATTATTTCTGACATATTAGCTTTAAAAACTAAGGATTAAATGCATTTATGATTCAACATATCCGAATTGGCATTAGTGTTAAATTCCAGATCGTCAATTTTTAAAATTGAAATTTGCCACTTGTCGTTAGAAATGGGGCTTCAGCGCACATTACTTTACGCAAAGAATTCATAGCGGAAATACCAAATGAAACTTAATTTTGTACTGCTGAATTGCATACTACAATTCAGTATGTGCACAAACTTGGAGTAATTCTTCAGGAATGAAGTTGAATAATCCAACGAGATGCAATCTTTCAGAACAAAGATCTAATTATTTCAGTATAATTTTATTAACTATATGGAATGCCTTACAAATATTTTAATAAAGATTCGATACAGTTCTTGAGGATCGTCGTATGGTTTTAAACTAAAAAAAAGGAAACTGTGCATTATATTGATATAACTAGTTGTACAAAATAGGGAAATGGTATTATGGCGAAGAAGACTGAGATATAAATAGATCGATGAGCCGGTGCTGTTACGTATTCATAATACGTATTCTGAATCACCAAAATACCGTGCCCATCAGCCAGATATACAGTATCTTTGTGTGATAACTACTTTTAGCATATATTTAATATTTTTGCCTTACATTTATAATACTGTTTTCGCTTCTCAAAAACTATAACTCCATACAAAATCGTTGCCCTTTTCTACAAGGATTCTTCTTAGTCTTATTGAAATTAATTTTCTAGTTAGACCACTGTCGAAGTCTGGAAGATTCTGTGGAACTTAGGATGCAGTTTCATCTTGTTCACTTTTATTTTTTATAATTTAATATCGTTTTTACTTATATTCTGCGCAATTTTCTTTTGTATAATATCTCACTCTATAATATGCTTATGCTTAATTACTCTTTTTCCAGAAATTTGAAATTACAGGGTACAATCCAATGCAAATCCCAGCATTCATTTATCTAATTTTTTTTTTTTTTTTTGCTTAAATTTTTTTATCTAAATTCAATTCCACCAAATCATTAAACTACCTTTCCTCGGAATTCCTGCCATTTAGAGACAGGTACGCTGCTATTTTACTGAAACCCATCACTGTCTACCTAAATGTGAACCAAAAATTTCAGTGGTTTTAATTTTTGTATAAATTTTTCTCTTAAGTCCACATTTTATGTTTGACTTAGCAGTCGTTTCAAAACTGATTTTTCAGGCTTTGTCATGTGAATATCTTCACAATGAAAGAATTGGCGACCTGGAAATATTTATGGGCAGGAGCAATGAAATCAGAGTGGTATTCACCCTGATTTCATGGCTCCTGCAGCAAGACCAGTTTCTCTAATTGGCATCCTATAGATAAAGCTTGCATTGTCTTCAGACGATAGAATGCTGTGATGAAGTAGAATAAATTGAGTGGGTTGGAGCTTTGGTGGATATTTTCAGGAGATTGAGATTACTATAAACCGAATTATAACAGTGATATTGTCATGATTCTTCCAAAAGCGTTGATTTTGAATGGGTTGACAAAGTGCATGGTGTATTCTTTTTGGAGTGAATTACAAGGCACATTTTGGACGCTTCAAAATTTTCCCAGTTGCATGCTCCCTTCGGATTCTTTAAAATTGTGGAAGGCGTAATACGCCTGATCATTGTAAATTCTGTCGCCATCTATACAGATAGACTCCCCACTACAATACTGCACGTGTATGTCTTTCCAGTGCAATTTATTCATGGAAGCTACCCACCAAAGAAATGTGGTTTGCACTTTGTAATTTGTCCTTGTATGTGGAACATTAACGTTTATAAGATAACTGATTTTAAGGTGAGCAATGTGATGTGATAAATGAGTCTTCTTTCCTTTTTAGAAAATTGGGCCCACTTACCTTCTTTTGGAAAGGTTTGAGTTCTCATCGCCAGAATAGAGAAGTGCTTTCCAGCGGGAAGAGGAGGAACCCTTAAGGACTTTATGTAGCAAGCAAGTTAGTTGGTGTTAGAATGTGTAAGGTTTTTGCATTGCAAGAGAACTGATGGGAGAATACCAACACTTTAGAGACCTGATATACTCGTACTAGCGCCCCATTTCTTAATTTTCTACTACACTTATCCAGATCAGTTCAGTCCAACTATTATGGGAGATTTGCAAACTTCTTTTGTAATACAGGCAACCTTTGCTAAAATCAACTTCAGAAAGGTATTTTCTGTAAAAGATTATTAAAATGTGTAACTAGGCAAGACGAAATGGTTTTGACAAACCCTTTTGTAATGATTCCTAATGGAGTGTCATGGCGTTTGATACCAACCATCAGCGGGCAAGAGATTGTCTCATGACCTCGACAGCAGGATGGCGCTTGGCTGAAATTTACTGAATTCATGAAATAGAGGTGAATCAATTTTAAAGCATCACTAACATGAGGAGAGTTGAATCTACATCCGTTAGAGGCGACTTGGTTTCTACAATGCTTTGTTTTAGATGTTTTTCTTTATACATTTGTCAATCCAAGTGAACTGCATTTTGGGATGATCAGCATATAAAAACCGTTTATTAGATCCATACTCCATATTATGCTTAGGATATAAGAGTTAAGGTTAGATAGGAAGTTCCATTGATTATTTATCTCTTTGGAGAAGTAGCGTATAATAGTATGCAAATGTTTTTTTCAATTAGCGTAATTCTACTGTTTGTATGTATCCATTGCTTTACCATCGTCTTATAGTAAGTAAAATCTTATCCTAATTAGATATTGTAAAGGAGAGCTTTTTACAATTAAAATTATTTTCGGAAATAATGGACACAGATCCACCCTAATTCTATTCACTATGCGTCAGAAGCTCTCTTTAAAGCTATTGATTTTGTTTAAATTAGGAGCGGGGGCGTGAAATGGAAAACCTATTGAACCGGAATAAAAAGTTCATTTCTTTAAACTATCAGGTGACAGTAAGCATTAAAACTGTACTTCCTGCATGTTTTCCCGGAAGCATTATGGATGTATAGCTTCTAAGTCGAAGTTCGATACATTTTGTGATGAAATATAGGAACTGTCAAATGAGCTATTACGGATAGTCTCTCGTGCTTACTGACGCATATGCTTGATCCTCCTCTCCGTTTACTATAAGCATTGGAGTGTCCCTATTTACTATAACGCCCAGTGATCCCGCTGTAAAGGCCATTCGATCTTACGAATGTGCCCTCGAGCAATCTGTGTGGGAGCGGCAGTAATTAATGGGTACCTGTCGAGGTTGTTGACCTGACTGAGACCTACAGCTATTTCTTCAACCAAGCTGAAAGAAAAGCGAAAATTTAATTTTGTCACGTACAGCAGAGAACTGAGAATTCCATTGATGAAGATTATGAGAATTCTTCAAGAATTCGCAGCATTCTTTATCATATGTGAATTAATGTCAGTCGTTTCCGTAGGATCTTTGTTTTCTATTGGACATGAGTAAGAGCTAATTTGGAGACGCTTTTTTGCATTCTCACATACATTAGTTTCCACGGAATGTTTAATGACTAATGGAAATAATAAGCGTCATCACGGCAGAGAAAGAAATTCATCTTCCTTGATATAAAGATCAAAGTATACAATTAAAGAATGGAAAAAGAACCAACAGCGAAGAAAAGGTACAGATGAGAAATGATGGAAGTGGATTTTTCTAGGAATTCGGAGAAATTCAGTCTTTTTGCATTTTATTATTATTTCGTTTATTAAATCAATTGGTTTTGCATTTACAGACAGCCATCTAGACAAGGAGGACATAAGAGAACATCACATAAACGGTGAATACAAAAGGATTGACAACAAAGCAGGCTCAAATTAAATCGGTCAGATTATTTAAAATTGATTTTGTTAATACGCAGAAAATTAAAGTTAAAAGTGCATTGAGCTAGTCGGGTTCACCAGGAATTCGCCGATCCTAGGCACACGGGTTCATATCACTTTGGCTCCACAAACGGCAGTTTAACAAAGCAGAGATGCATTACATGTTGCAAGATGGGAGTATCCACCTATTAGGCTTTTCAATGACACTGAGGCATTCTAAACTGGATTCGGAAAGCAAATGATTGAAATCCTCCTCCAGGTCGTCAGTCATGAGTCGAATCTGCGATCTGCCATATGTGACAATCTAGAAGGTAAACTATATGTCTAAGTTCCCTTAGCTTTTGGACCCTATACATATATTGATCAAAAACAGTGTTACCATACAGTTCAGAATAGAGCGTAAATAAATAATATAAAATAGTAAACAGGGAACAAATGATATAATTAAAAATAAACAGCAGAATATATTCCTTCAATTTTAACAATAAATGTAATTTCGTGCAATCGGAGGGACAGAAATACCTTTTTTGTTAAAATTTATACTTTTATTGAAGTTCGCTATCTTAGATGTTCTGCACTTACATTGATAACATGCTAAGAACGACTTTCATCCTTATACTAGAACATTGTCATGGAGACTGTTTTATCAATAGCCCAATTTCTCATTTCCAAAATTATTTCATTCAAATGTTTAGAGGAGCTTAATCATACAATTCATGAAGTTTCTTAGAAAATAATTCGAAGCTTTCATTCCATAAGCCGCTGGGCCGCCAACACACATTTGGATCGTCCATCACTTCAACTTTGAAAAGAATTTATATATTTTTCCCTTAATGGGGAAAACGGTGGCCATTGTTTATTCAAAAAGTTTCTATTAAAAATATATTTTCTGTTTAATTATCCACGTTGAAGTACTTATTAAAAATTCGCCGCATTGTTGAATTTCCATTTCTTCGCAGTAGATGCTCAGTCGCATCATCCCCCGGTGGGTCAAGTATCTAAAATCCGTGGGGATTTGTACTTCTTCTCTACGCATCTTGTGGTATTCTTCACCGGCAAATGAATCGTTGATAACATCTCTCTCTGTACCTAACTTTCAGCCACATCCCTCTTATGTTTCTTATTTCATTTGGTAGTAAGGAAATATTCCTCCTCCTCTGAAAGAAAAAGGAGATCCAAACATTACAGAAAATCCTTAATTGCGAGCACAGTTATAACATAACGAAGACCTTAATTTTTCTAATTATTAATTAAGGGCCTCGTTAAAACTCAGCATCGATGCGGATTAAAAACATGCGGAGTCAATTAAAAAATTAATTGCGTGGAAACGCAACGGGATTTCATCGTTGTGAACTACTCCACAAATGTGTCTGATAACGAACCTGCGGGGATTTCTTGTTACTCGATTCTGGAATACAATGCGGAAATGGAAGAAAAATAAAAATCCGTACAATTGTGTTGACAATCACGTGATCTGAACCGTTGGAATGTTTTTTAGGGTCCGTAGTCTAACGAAGGACCCTTATAATGTCACTCTGTTGTTACAGCATTGTATCTCTGGAACCACTCAACCTATTGACTTGAAATTTTGCATGCGTTTGTGCATCATGTGGGTCAACATAACGCCATATTAATTGTTGACAAAAATTTGGAGGGGTGAAATGTGGGGGGGACAAAAATGTTGTCAACAACCTATAGCTTATTATACACAGTTGGAAAGAGCTCAACGAGTAGATTTAAAATATAATTTAAAATTAAAAATGGCGGTGCTAGACAGGAAAATGTGGGTAATTTGCATATCCCCCACTCTATTTCCGTCGCTAATGGAGCTACAAATTTTAAAAATCACATTAGCTATGCAACGTATACTTAGACCTAAGAATCCAACTACTCCCAGATCTCCACACTACATCACTTCGGCCAGAAACCAAATTACTGGAATCTAATCAGAAGTCTTTTACTCTGGTCCGGCTCCTCGTGCCAGTGGATGGATTCTGGGAGGCTCCTTCCTGGTGATCGCGCCTCCCAGTAACGAAGAGGCCAGTCAAACAACACACTACTCACACATAACCCACACTGTGACTGGCTTTGATGTTAATAGAGTACTTAACGCGGATTTGTGGGGAACCGCATAACAATAACACTATGTCCACCATTAGCTATGCTGGTCTTTGGAGCTATCAGTATTAAGGAGGGAAGTGTTTAGAATGTGGAAGCTTTTTCAGAGGGTTAGGGGTAGAAGTAATAATGAAGCATTAAGGTATAAAGAAATGTATAAAATTAAGAGGAGAGAATATCATAAGGCAATCTCTCAACACAAATTTAATGCGTGGAAAGAATTGGTTTGTACTACTGGAAAAAGCGAGCCATGGGGATTGTTGTTTAAGTTAACCAGAAACAAGTTGAATGTTAATAATTTAATTAATACTGCGTATTCAAATGATACTGAGTCTATTGATTGTGCTCTACAATTGCTACTATTACTAGTGCTTTATTTCTGAATGAAAATTGTGGGGAAGATAGTGTATAGCAGCAACAAATTAGACAGGGGAATGAACAATATACTGGATCATCTGAGATGGAGTTGTTTACTATTGATGAAGTGAAATTTGTATATTTCTGAGGTTGGGGATAATAAAACACCAGGTTTAGACTTGATTGAAAATAATTGTGTTCAGAAATAATGGTTAATCTTGAAAGAAGTTTTTTCCAGGATTTTGAAAAATTGCTCTGTTAAAATTATTACAAAAACCTGGCAAATTGTTGACTGATCCTAGGGGTTATAGACCCATTTCTTTGTTAGCAAGTTTGGGCAAAATACTGGAAGATTGTTGTTATTAAGGCTAGAGAAATTGTTCAATGATCTTCATTTTAAATATCAGTATGGTTTTAAGAGAAATAGCTCAACAGAGGATGCCCTACACGATTTGATTAATTTTAGTGTAAATTCTAGCATTATTCATAGATTTCGAAGGAGCATTTGATACTGTATGGTATCAAAGTGTTCTTTTTTCATTAAGAGAATTAAATTGCCCCGATTTGTTATACCAAATTATTAAAAGTTATTTAATGGATAGGCAGATTATTACAAGACCCCAACATCTAATATTTAATAGTTATTGATCGCGGTTGTCCACAGGGATCTGTGTTGGGTCCTATTTCATGGAATCTGGTCTTAAACCAGTGGTTAAGTAGAACAATCCCTAATTGTTATAAGGTGGCTTATGCCGATGATTTGGTTTTGTGCGTGACAGGGAGATCTAGAACAGTCTTAGAAAGTAGAATGGAGGTTATTGTTCAGGATTTGACTGATTGGGCTACATTAAACAAATTAAAAATTTCATCTACTAAAACTGTCACGATGTTATTGAAAGGAAAATTAGACTACAACAGACCACCTCGATTATTAGTAAACAGTAAACAAATTCCTCTTGTTTCCCAGGTGCTGCCTTTGGATTTAGCAGTCGTGTATAGAGCTTTTTGTTATTTTATACATAAAGGAATACAGATTACATTCATGGGGATTACTAATGAAGTTTCTTCTGCAATCAGCAAACAGAAGAAAGAAATTTTGGTGAAATTAATTAAATTATGGCAGGACCGTTGGATTCCAGTAGTGCTGGTGGGGTAACTTATTTATTTATACGTAGTGTCGAATTTAATTTTAATAACAAATTGCATCGCTGGTTTTATCCAAGTATGGAATGCTCATATTTAATTAAGGGGCATGGTTCCTTAAAAAAAGTAAGACGCATAAATTTGGTTTAGTGGAAGATCCTTACTGTGTTTGTGGAAGGTTGGAAACACGGGATTATATCTTATATGAATGCAATTTGTATGACGAATTTAGATTAGACTTATTTAATTTGGTACCTAATTTTATTAGGGGTTCTGAATTAATTTGGCTGTCTAATGAAAGGAATTTTGTAGAATTTCAACGGTTTTGCAGGTTGACTTTTAATAAAAGGAGTATACCCGTGGTTACTAATACTGACTGAAGACCTGTACCCTTTTTTTTTTTCTTTCTTTTTTTTCTTTCTTTTTTTTATTGCAGGCTTTGTGGAATGACCATGAGGCGGGATTATTGCACTCGCTAGTAGCATTCTCCTAGTTCGTGAATTTTTTTTTTTTTTTTTTGCAATCTTATGCGGGACTGCTGGCACCCACCAGTCTTGCACACTTATTGGTGGGTGCGGGATCTAGGTGCAATTTGCACCGCCAGAGTTAGTAGACCCAGGCTTAACTCCTCGTGCCAGGGATGGACACCAGATGGTAATTGCCCAATGGCCTATCACCTGGTGGCAGAGTAGCCTGTTCCACTTTACAACATATTACACACACTTACACTAACAGGTCATTATGAGAATATAGTATTATATGCTAAATTGGTGGAGATGGATGTATGTCCGGGTGCCATCCTTCGACAGTTAAATACATACATTAGCTATGCGTTTGGTACAACAAAACCACAATGGTTAGGGGTAGAAGTAATAATGGAAGACAACTAGACTCAATCCAAAGAACCATCTTCCTTGTCATCACCTGAGCCTGCTGTATAGTAAGTGCGCATGCCCTACAGGTCATAGCGGGAGCCCTTCTCCTGGACCCTGAGGTTATTAAGACTGCCCTCGTGCATTATTACGCCAGAAAAAAACCCCATAACCTTTGCTGGATTCAACCCTCCAAACGGCCAGAAAAAAATAGAAAACCCAGACTAACGCAACACCTGCAGTATAGGTGAGCGAACTCCACCAAAGGAGAAATTACGAAGAAATTCCTTCCTCATATTGACAGGGTGTATCCAAAAGCACTCTCCCTGGTTCTTCCCAGGACTAAACACGACATTTTTAATTACAGGACACGGCCCATTCCAAGCCAAACTAATGACTGTTGGTCTGGTGGATAGCTCAGTGTGCATCTGTGGGCAGGAAGAAACGTGGAACCACCTAATGCACCAATGCGACCGCTACGACGACCTACGATGCCTACTTATAACGAAGATCAGATACTCTCCAGGCACACCTTCTTGACTTGTCTTTCATAACTGGAAAGACTCAAATAGACAACGTTTTCGTTAGTTCCTCGGTTTCAAGCCGAGGTACCAGAAACTTTTTTCAGTTACCATAAAGCTCTCTATTTGAGATACTACTAGAACGACCATTCGTGACTACAGACCCTTCGTCTTGAGTGCCCAGCACTCAGTACGTGACCGATTTATTTTTTATTGCTTCTCTTTAAGGAATACTGAGATCTAAATGCAGCTGGATCGTCAGCTTTTATACCTGTGGGTGCCTATCGCCCATCGATGAGAAGCCAATTAGCTTCGGAACGGTGCCGTCTGGGTGGTGTACTCAACTGAGAATAATCAAGACTTCTCTAATGGGGAAGTTTTCTTTATTCGAAGTATAAGAGGAAGGAAACTCGTGAAGGATCCTACAATGTGAGATGTTATAAGGATGCCTAACATTAACTTCGGTTTGTATTAAATTCAACTATGTAGTAAGATGCGATTGAACTGAACGATATCGTAGTTTAAAATATTCTATTAATTGCATTCAATGTCTCCATTTAAACACGTCATATTAGCGCAAGGAATGAAGAGGTGCTTTTTTATGCTAAAGTTCTTGTTGAAGAACTTTCGTAACTGCATCTCACGAAAAGATGAAAATAACCAGATGAGTAGCTTGAGAATAAAATGTAATTGTTAAAAATATGCTTACGTAGTTTGAAATAATCTTGTAGATGAGATACATTTCTTTTCGATGCTAAAGAATCTGTCTTTAACAAATATCTTTGTTCCTTTTACGGATGTTAATTTATGGAAGCGAATCAGTAGAGTCTCCATTCTAAAGAAGTTCAGATATGTTTGAAACACTCCCCCCCTCACTGGTGAGCACCACGCACCAGATACAGTGAAGGCCTGTTGATTGAATAACAAACGCTGCACAGGAGATAATTTCGTGAATGCGCTCAAACTGCGCACTCAAAGTCCCTGTATGAACCTCAGAGCCACAGAATCGCGAGATTCACTCGGATCATCTCGGGGAAATGCGCTCAGCATGGCGTGCAATCAGGAAAGTAAGCTCAAAAAAGTTGTAGAACTTTTTTTACTGCGCACTTTCTTCCTTCTTTAATGGAGAAAATCATCTGACGAACACGTACGCGACTGCACGAGCTGTAAGGATCTCCTCGGTTTTATCGAGATGTAGCGGTAAACGAAACCTTTCTAAATTTCATTTGGACTATTTCGATGTTGTCTGTGAAGGTTATTGTGAAATATTTCTGTGCAGTGTAGCATTTTTCGCTATATGTCACGTGGCAATTTATGGTTTCATCCAGTTAGATGGACAACAGATTTTTCCCAAGTTTGCAGCTTTACGTGGTGTAGACGGTTAGACAGTATCATTATCGTCATGGCACATCAACAAATAAATTTCCACACAATTGAGGACCCCCCCATAAGATTTACAAGAGACAGTTTGAGAAAGAAAAAATTAAATCAAATTATCTAAGAGAAAACCTTAATCCTCATGTCCAATCTGTTTCAATCAGAACGAAGCTTTCAAATGTTGTCTAATAATGTCCCGTATTGTATCAAATTCCAGAGTCTTTCACGAATAAAATACGCATACACGAAGCCATATTAACCTTACGGAAATAGCGAGTATGCGGTAAGAGGGATGCGCGTGCCGATGACAGCTTTATCAAGGGTGGTTGAAGCGAGGTTCCATTCATCCTTTGTCTCATGAATGGTCCAAAACTTATCTAAAGAAACCGCGCAAAGACATCCCACGAGGCTTTGTACAAACTAGCAGCAAACTGTAAACATTTAGTTATCCTCGCCTACACGTCTTCAGTTTAAGAAGACAACATGGGGAGATTTATGAAGGGCACGTAGTCAGGTGTGGTTTACATATCGAATTCAACTACCGTGAGCTGTTCCGATTGCGCATATTTTGCGATTCAAACTTACTGATGTGTTATCTACTGAAGTCCTGCAGATTTATATGCTGAAAAACATTTCACCCGCTTTTCAAACAACGTCGAAAACATTTGCTTTTAACCCGTTGTAAGTATTTTGGAGTTAGATTCGCGAGAGCAACTAATTTTTCATTGATGGGATGTCAGTTAATTGGATAAGTTTGACTTTCACAAATAGAAGTCGTGCAGAACAGAGAGAGAGCCATCTGTTCTGAATTCTTGTAGAACCTGAAGCGCAGTTATCTTAACGCTCTATTACCAAGTTAAACGCGCGATATTTTAATATTGCGTTGTCTTAATGGATTTCGGATAACTGAATCCATTACCAGAGCCATGAATCGGGAACGAAATAATTGAAAACCTGAAATATTACTCGAGTAATTAATTCGGTTACATTCTCTATTCGATTATGTTTACATGGAATCACTTGGAGAGATAGATAAGTAGAAGAGAATGACTAATGAGCGAAGACATTCTGGCGATGTTCATAATCACCCTGCTGCAACGCTTTCACGTGCTGTTGGAAAGGATATTCTTGCAAAACGTCAGCTGAAATTATGTTCGTAATTATTTGTCCCTCCTCCCTCGACTTCCTAAGTGTCTGCGCAGTCGCGATGCGACTTCTAGGAAACCAAACTCGTTTCCTGTATGGAATTAAGGAAGTTTCGTGGCGAAGTTGTTAGCTTTTCTTTACCTCGAAGTACGAAGATGCTCTGAACCATAAATAAACGAATTCGTGTGATTCCTGTTCATTATTCCTATGTTCACGTGTAGCTATGTAATATTCAGTTCATATAATCACGCAGTCATATGAAAGTAAGTTTCTGACAGTTAGTGCATATCATGTTCATGCATGAGATTGAGAAAGGATGGTTGAATCTGCCTTCAGCCAGATGTTTTGGTTGATGCTGTATACGCTTGCTTTCCTCCTGTCGTTGTAGAGTATCAGCTGTTTGATGGACAAAAAACCCGAGTTTCTGTGAGAAAAGACACTGCTGTCCTCGCCTGAGACCGACTAACTCAGCCACGTTGTGAAAAAGACCATTAAACATTCTTCGGGTCATTGATGGGATTCGAACTCGGAGATTTTTCTCCGGGTGTGGGGAGGATGACGATTATATCAACTGTGCTACCGCGAGGACTTGCTTTAAAACATTCCTGACAAATTCTACTGTGTGTGTGCCCAATTAAACACCAAATCAACCAACCAACCCAACTAAATCCAAGCGGCGTACAATCACGGTTTTCAGGAAATTTAGCAGTTATACTTGGCTGTCCTCTAGGTGACCAGGATAATGCATGGGCAGCACATATTTGCACTTCTTCTTTCTTCGAATGATATCGTCACTGGTTGAACAGAAGGAAAAACTATGACAGTAACTGAATTTTTTAAACAAAGAATAAACAAAAGATTGTTTATCCGAGCCTGGATTGAGCAACGAGACTAATTCCACACGATAGCAGCTTCTTAATTCCGATACCTCCACAGCATGGACTAGTAAGATTCCCAAGAGTCTGGCTCGACAACTGGCCATTTCCAGATAACTGACTTATTTTGAACTTAGGAGGAACCAACAAGGAATCACCTCTAAATATAATTTTTGAAACATTGAGCAGGTGTTTCTCTGCTGCGAACTGTTGTCTAATTCATCGGCAAATTACAGTTCCAACAGAAGCGAACTTTAAGATTTCTCCAGACTAAGAATGGATTAGAATCCACTCTTTTCATCCATGGTCACTGTTAAGGCACACGCAGGATTAGAAACATTCCAGTTCCAATGTCTGCTTTTTGCAACATTAGTTATCATAACAACAAAGTGTTTTCAAATAACGAGTAATAATCAGTTTTCTTTCAGTTTCCGACACAGTAACATTTTTAATGAATGATTATTAGTCTTAGAGATAATCTAACCGTAACACAGGTGAAGTATGATCTCCCATAAATCTTTTTTATATTTTAAAAACATTTTTCGTATATCTTTCAAAATTTTTGCTGCGTGTTGTACTCGTATAATCCAAGAGCGATGTGATGAACTTATTTTCGTCGTTTAACATTCATTTTCCCGAGCGACGTCCATGATCTAATTCAGTCATCCCTAATCCATTCCTGCACAATAATACAGTACTCCAGAACGTAAACAGCATTTGCGCCCTAATTAAACATGAAAATGGTAGAAAAACAATCTTTTTGAAAGCGATAAGAGCTATTTGGTAAAAACAAAGTTGTAAAACTCTTCTTCCAATGTGTTAAGGAGGAAGAAGCCCTCTCTTATTGATTTTCCACTTTCGGTGCCAAAATTTGTTAGTCCCCTTCTTTCATCTGATTAAATAATGGCAGAAATGAATTTTACGATGCATTGTAGTCATCGCAAACCAGAAAAGAAAACTAACAAAAACAATAACGCGCTTCTTGGCCATTCTTGAAGCAATAACGTTAGTCTGTTAAATAGATGGCCTTCCAATTTATTTTACTGAACTGCAAATCCCATTGTAGCTACAAAGGCCGAGAGGGGATGGCTATCAATCGGGGTTATAATCGTTTCTATTGTCAATGCGCCAGACAGTTTTCAGGACATAGTGACCTTCGCTATTAAATCGGGGTAATGCAGTTCCATCCTTTAATTCTTCCGGAAACATTTTTATGTGATCTTAATGCTCTCCCGGCCATCAAATACAACTAAACCCTCGAGACCTTGCGTTGCCGTTCCACTAAGCGTGAGTATTGATGAGGATGCTTTTTTTTTATTCTTGATAATTAACGTTCCCGTTCAGACGGGATAAAATACTTCAAAATGTACTCGTGAAACTTAACTAAGACCCTTAAAAGAATTTGTGCTCTTGTCGCACGTGTTTCTCAACGTTAATTGATATCTTCGGTTTTTTTTTCTGTTTACAATGACGCTGCACGATTCGATCCAAAGCTCCCACATTCGTGTGGTCTGCAAAGATTTAGTTTTGCACTGATCCCACGCACTATCGAATAAGAAATTATCCAACGAACTGGGTACGCTCAATTAATGAGCTACTTATAGGGGATTCTTAATGAAATTGGAAATTCGTTCTAATTTAAAATAATGATTTGGTCATACCCACTTCATTTTCAAAAGAGTTAGAACCCGAAGGATTTCTGAAATTGCATGTGCTCGCGCGCTACTTTAAACCCGTAATTAATATTTGATGCTTATATAGAGAATTTCATTAACTTTCAACTTGATTTTAGACAAGCGAATAAAATGTGTGTGGGGGGGGGGAGAACAAGAGATAATTAAAGATAAAAAACATGCGCGCAAAACCTTTTTTATCTCACGTGCACAACTGTAAAAAATCTATTATATTAAAACGCCTTTATATTACGCACATATTAATATCCGCCTCTACCAAGTTGCACCACGCTGTTGAAGATTCTTAGTGTTGTTAGCTTGCTCTATCTCGCCCTTACAGGGTTAAGTAGAATTAAACGTTCATTTCCTTTGTGTTTCGAACAGATGCTTTGAAGCCAACCTTGGAGTAGCTAGAGGGACTGTCAGATTCACTGTTTACAGATTCAGAGGTGCCCACGGGCTGGACCAGTTCCTCAAAAGAATTTGGAAAATTATCACTACTCGAAGCAAACATCCTAGTGGAAAAATATGGAACTATAGCTTCATACAACACAAATCCTGTCAATGATGCGAGGGGTTTTTTTCACTCCGTGGCTGATTTAGTCGTTTCAGGCATAGATAACACGGTCTCCCCCAAAAACTCGGGTTTTTCTCCCAGAAAACATAACTCGACCAGAAAATGCACCCAATTCAAGAACATAACACACTTGGGCAGATGAATGCATATCTGGGTAGCCCTAGTGTGACATTTATTCATTTATTTCGCACAATATAAGTCTGCTTCAAGGCTGTTCGAATATAAATTGCCAGAGTTATTAGTGTAAATCCTCTGACCAATGTGGTTGTGCCAGAAACCGTTTCCTTATACGGCATGCGGAGTCCCATAATAATCTCCAATGCAGCCATCGGGCAAAAGATTGAGCACCATTGCTCCCAATAGAAACCAACCTTAGGACACGCTTATTTTCCACACAGCTAGCCAATCTCTCTCTCTCGGGACAGAAGCCCTACTCTCTCGGGAGAGAGAGAGTAGGGTTTCAACCAGCGCAACATGAATAACCAGCCGGTTTACTAAACCGAGGGATGGTCGTAAACTTAGTTTACGACCATCCCTCAATTATTCTGACTTGGCCAATTTGGTCTTTTCTAATGGACTGACTGAACCCGAGATGGCTCAGTTCAGCTTCTGATTATAATGGACCTTCCTGATAGCATGTCCTGTTTTGAAATAACGGGTGTAGATGGGCTTGGAGCAGATGACCCAGTTCAGTAACTTCAGTATAAAGAGTTACAGATTAATTAGCAATTGGACAGAAAAACGCAAGTTCAAGGAGGAATTTATCTTATATGGACAGTAAACTACTATTTAAATCCTTTACGATCTGATGGAGTTGCACATCAATGGAGGTCTTAAGACTGTGGCATTTAAAAACTCTGTTAATGTTGATATCCCAATAACAGTGATTGTAACTATCCGATAGCCCTACTATCCATAATCATTTCAACAGTGCTCTGTAATAGCCAAAAAATTGCCCACTATATTCATAAATGTACCTAAGTCCTCATTATACTGTTGAAGATATGGATTCTACGATACTTTACTGTATTAAAAGTATATATTAGGTACAACGACAAAAACGTGTTTAAGTTCCTGATCGACCATTGTACCAAAAGTGGAGTGATAATTAAATGTGACATTTTTTTAAATTTTTATTTGTGGTATTCGATGAACTTTGAAGCCGAACCAAAAGAATGAAAACCCAAGATAATTTTCTTTACCAAAATTCTGTATTTTAATCATTGATACGTAATTTTTTTATCTTAGCTTTGTGATGTAAATGCTAAAAGAAAAATTTTCGACTTTGTTTCATTTTCTTTTGTCTGCATTTGTAACAAAATGTTTTGTCTGATGCTTTGACTCCTTGCGTCATGCGCTTAAAGAAAAGCACTCCACACAATGGCCGAATGATTTGCCAACTTTGATGCAGTATTCGCATAAACTGAAGAACTACTCCTAGTGAGAAACGAATTGGTTGACTGACACGTGACATTGGCGTTCTACCTGCAAATATTCTTACTTCTGTTCCGGGTTGACGCACAGCAAGTCTTTCATTTCAAAGAAAGGCAATTTAAATGGAAATATTCCAAGTTAACCATCTGAGTATTGGCAGACTAATGAGACAAACTGCGGTGGAAGAAACTAAAAACTATTTGAAGTTATTAAATTGTGCTCAGCGATTGTATTAGCTTGGGATTGTGCGCGCGAATTATATAGAAACAATCCGGTTCCAGTTTTCATACATTTATTATGTATTCTTCCATACAAGTTTTAATTTCGGGTCCTGCCCAGTTGAAGCCTAAGTGGATACAAAAAAAACGTGATTCAGAAACTACATATCTGAAACATTGTTCATAATAAATATCTCTTACAAAATTTCAAGGCTTTGCAAATTATTCTTAGGGACCTTTGAATAATTTCCGAGTATCTCTCTCTCTTTAAGAAATACTGCAATGAAGATATATATTTAGGAAAACAAACTTTAGTTAACTAACGTCTTAAATCATTGCGAGCAAAATAATTAGATGACACCAAGGAACCTTGGTTCCTTGGTGTCATCTGATGCGCCTAAAATACGACGACCACCACCAACGATAATTGGAATGGCTGTGGAGAGAAAGGCCAATTTACCAGCACAAAAACTGTACAATTTGGGAAAAGCTGATGTTGATTAAATCTGTTGTTGGTAATATACCAATCAGGAATACGATTACCAGACATTAAAATTAACTCTTTTCTCCATATAGTATTTATCTGAAGAGACTTTGGTGCAAATCCCGTCTGACACTAGAGGAATTCTTAGAAGCCTCATCAGTCGGCGCCATAACTCATATGTGGTAGAGGTGGCAAGTTTTTATTCCCGCGTTTTCATCCCGACCAACATAGAAATCGCTTTTACAGAGATTGTAGACTGTATGGGAGAGTGAATAAAGAACCACCTCCATTCTAGAAGCTGGATTTGATATTTTGGTTTGGATCTTGTAACGTCAGTCATTAGCATCTTGTATGATTAGTTTATAGGTGATTCTGAGCTGGCAGATGCAGAAATATATAAAGTGTATCCAAAGATACCTTCGTATGGTGGATTGCTGTCCTTCCACACTGTGGGAAAAAGGCCTGCGTTCTAATCCCTTGCCATCTCTCCTATCAAGATGTGAGGGATTTTTAATGGTACTTCTCACACTCTTAGCTGAGTTTATCAGCCACAGGGTTGCATGGTTTTAACCAGAAAACTTTCATCGATGAATACATCGATGAACATTGACGAATACATTGACGTCTCATACCCTTAGTTACTTTGCCGTTTAACAAATACACATTCTCAGATTGAAGAGGACAGCATAAATTTCCTGAAAGCCTCATGGTTATTTATTTTTTTTTTTTTTTTTGCGATCATGGGTTGCTATGAAATTCAATAATTTTAATTGCATAAATTTTTATTTAAATTAATCCTTGGCATTCTGCCGTAACGGGTCACTGCAAAATACAATGTGCACACTGCATGACTTGAATATAAAAATATCCTCTCTTTTTTTCCAGCTCAATGTCTACTGAAATTGAGTAGCGGTCTTCGTAATTGTTCTTCCAAGGATTAGTACATGGTTGTACGCTGGGCATTAGATAATGTTAGACTATTAGCTTGTAAAGCTTTGAGTAATAAGCTAATTCAATAACTATCGACCTGTTACTATCCTGCTGGAGGTGCTTTTATGACAACCTTATACAGACAGTGAGATTGGTTGAATGAATCGTTACCAGCACAGTGCTGCTAGATATGATTCATCTGGAAGTCGCCCTCAGCTCAGAAGATCTGGGTGCAACGTACGTCAGCATGCGTAATGAATCTCTCTCTCTCTCTCTCTCTCATACACACATGTTCTCTTAGCAGATTTCTCAATACAGCCTGGCGCTGTTTCTCGGAGATTCTTGGACATTGTTTATATGAAACCAGGGTGAACTTCAGTTTTATATGAATAGGAATAGCCGAGGATCTTTCAGGTGACAATATAGTGTGTTATCCAAACATTTGAAGGTGGCTTAAGGAAAGCGATTACATCTTCTTACTGGTCTAATTTTACTGCAACAGCCTACTCTGATCTTATCTGGTGTGGGTAAGCTTTGAAGCTAAACGTGTTGAAGAAATGCAAAATGTCGAAAAGCTTAACGTCCAATCGAACTTTTCTTGTGCCTTCGTCATTAGCACAGTGGCTACGATTGCACTAACTGCCGCCCTGTGATTTTGCGGTCACCCCATTAATCCCCCCCCCATTTATTTTGGGCAAAAAGGTTACACAATCTTACCTAGTGTATTTCTGTGAATTGATAAGCAATCAGGATTTCATTGTGTTCCTGCTTTTAAAATTCGTCTTAGAGAAAATATTATTCAATGTAATTAATCCCAGCGATGAAAAATTTGGTGAAAATTAATCGATGTTGGAGTTCAATGAGGCCAGTGAGAAGATATAATAATTGATTCTCTCGTGTCAACTTCAAATGGTTGGGTAACATACTGTATGTCGTTACTTGAAAGACATTAAATGGAGCGTGTCTATTTCAATACCAAACCTAACATGCTTTTGGAGAGGGGTCTATGACAAAGCATAATCCACTGCATATGATGTAATTTCAATGTAACCCATTTTCATATTGATTCAGAATACGTGTTTCAAAATGTATTATTGAACCAATCAGATCACGGTGTCCTCTTTAGCATTGCCAACGTTCCTTCTGTTCGTCATGGACAGATTTTTTTAACCGTAAACAGACAGATTTTAAATGAACCATATCTACTCCAGAGGGAAGAGGAGTTTGCAAGTACCATTCGTTACAAATATTTTGACTTAATGTAGATCTGAAACGCGGCACAGGCAATTCTGTACTTTTGAATCTATTATGGCACCTATGAAGTTTTGTTAATGTATTACCATGTTTTTGCAAAGTTCTCCTGACATGCACTCTGTAAATTGAACTAATGCGCTAGTTAGGATCGGTATAATCTAAAAAATATATAATAATAAACTACGAGGCAGCTGCTTGGAGGTTAAAAAACTCAAAAGTGGACTCTTCTCACTTTGGGTAGGGTAGACGCTTGCTTAGTTTTGCATTTTCAACGAGTGGAGAAGAAGACTTTTCTGCTTTCGGAAATCTAGTTGCTTTCCAAGCTATTGTTACGATGCCAACCCACTACCATAGCTTTTTGTTGCTTATCCATCGGTTTTACTTCTCGTACTACGTAAAACCGAGTTGGGTAGACGCTATGTACTTGATGGCTTTGCGCGTTGAAGCTGTCAATCTGTCACTGAAAAGAGCATATTGTTGTATGCCTGTCCACTTACACAGTTCCAGGCTGAGGTGCACAAAAGCGTTGGAAAAATCCTAGCAGATAAGAGACAACTTCAGAAATAAATATAGTAACTGTATTGATTTACTGCCAGATTGCTTTAGAAGATTTCTTAATATTACAGGTGCCTCCTTTATTTTTTAATTGCCCTAACTTGAAGAGTTAATAATGGAAATACATGTATTGTATCGTAGGTACAATGTATTTCACAGCGATACCAAATTATTCTCCTGTTTCCTGAATGCAGCTGATTGCATTTTAGCTTAATCTTTCAAAGTTAGACATCCTCGGGTCTTTTGTCTTTATTTCTAATAATTTTGTCATAAGGACTTCTGTGGTCCTTTTGCTACAACAATGCGAGGAGTTTAGTTCAGGTGGCCTGAATATTTAGAATTTGATGTTTTGGGCAATGTTGAGAAAGCTGTACGTGAGAATCTTTCATAAGATCATTGCAGAAAATGTTGACTACAGGTCTTAGATTTGGTAATGGAAGTGTGCTCAACACCCTTTTACGATATTAGTTGTGTTAATCTTTGCACTTAGGTTGGCATTTCAGTGAAGATCTCTAGAAGATGGCCAATAAGCTGAAATCCACTTTAAGATGCACAAACATTTTCTTTTGGACAGAGGGAGAGTTCATTCGCGAATATGGCCAGTTCGGAAACAGGTGTGCGCGTACAACAAAGAAAGAAGTTTGGTAGGCGGTAACTTGTCAAGCGTCTTGTCCGGGAATATATTTCTTTGGTATCCAGTTGCTTTCTGAAATATTCCAAAAAATAAAAATGGAGCCCCTTGTCTCTCTGCTGAAACAAAGATTTTTTTTTTTTTTAATAGATCACCTTTTTTCCACCTTCTGGTTTGTCCTTAGTTAACAATTCGTCTGTTTTGATGTGGAGAGTTTTTAGTTAATGATTTCAGCTTACTTTTCCATGCCAAGGTAAACATTTGAAGAGTAAATTCAAAAATTCTAACGCATGTAGCAACTTTTATCTGACGTGTTTTAATCCTTGTAAATCTCTCTCGTCTCGGTTTGAAAGTATTTTTCAATACACTTGCAAATAAACTGATTATTATTACTAGTTTACCTTTGATATTTTCAGGTTGGTCCTGTTTAACTGTGTACTGGTTTTTCTCTGTTACTCTTTGGACAGATTTAAATTCAGATCCTTTAGAAAATTGGAGGAAGTCTTAAATTGCGTCAACCGGAGTGGAATTAACCGATCACAGTCGGATTAAGTTTTCTGCGTGAGTTATTCGGGATTTTTCGGACAGAGTACATAAAACAATTGCATGTATTGGGTAAGTACAACTGGCATAATGGTATGAGTAGTCAATGGGTCAATCTCCATGAAAAATTGTTTTTGAATTCAGCTTAGAGCCATTCCTTTAATCCTCAGCATGCTTCTAAGATTTAGTGTGGTAGTTTTTTGATTTGTTATGTTCTTGCTGTTAAAGTTGAGGATGGTGGAGGAAAAATTTGAGTCGAAGAGGAAATTTATAGCTATTGGAATAATGAGTTAAGAAGGCAAAATGGTACCGGGTTGCCATTCTTTCCATCTGATGCACAGTGGATGTGTTTGTTCCTATCGATTTTTAGGCCTTCGGTTCGTGATAATGTGGTTCTTCCATTAGTTCCTTGGTGTGTACACATCTGATCGAATACATCTGTACCAAGATGTTTGCGCAAATCGCTTTTCTCCTTTCGATTGCACGCAACGTTATTTTAAATTACGTTTTTTGTGTGAACAGAAATTTCTTATAAATTTATTCTTTTTACGTTTTGTGTATATTTTGTAATTTCATTTTTTTTGTAGGTCCTTTGAGACACTTGGAGTTCTTGACAAGCTAAATGTTTCTCCAATAATCGTAGAGAATCGATGACGGGTCAACGTCCGTCAGTTTCTTTTGAGTTCCAGAAATGCTCACCCACGCAGAATTCTTTCTTTAGTGATTGAAAAAGCACTGCCCGCAGGATTTGGAGTGCGTTTTCATTAATGACAAACGTGTAACCTCCCCGATAAAAAAAAATCATTAGAATAAGAGGGCAGGACTATTATCATGGGATATTTTCAATTAAGATAATCCTTGAGAATCTCATACAAGCAATAATAACACAGCCTAGTATATCGCCAATAGGTCACGATATAAGGAAGTTTCTGCGCATTATTTTGTTAGTTAAATAATGGGATGCTTCCTTGTAAAGAATACCCATCTGTCTTTCACCTTGAATTCGATATCGCTATGTAATTCAATCACCAGCTGGAGATCCCGTTTAGTTGATGCTCATGCATCGGATATTGTTGAAATTAGATTATAGATTGCGTATTGCCTGTACCCACGCAGGAAGATTTAATTAAACCTGTTGTGAAAGACTTTTGAATTCCGCTTATCTCTTTACAAAATGCCATAGCAACAGTTACAGGGATCACATTTTAAATATGTTTATAGAAGACCATAATGTAACTTAGGAAGCTCTGTATTGGTTATTTATCTAAGTGTATGCGAAATGTTCAAGCAATTTTGGTGAGATCTGGTTGATTCCCCGTCGTAGTTCAAGCGCTAAATACGTTTCGGAGCTTAGTATATATATACAAAACGATTGCGATTACGCTACCGGAAGTCAAGAACCCAAGTTTCTTTTAGTCCGAGAAAGAAAAGTGGCTGGCCTTGAAGTACCGCTAAAGGGTCTTGAAAGAAAGTCGAGTGGTTGGAGAGGCGAGCGCGTACGTCGAGTGAGTTTGGAAGCTATATTGCTTAATCCATGATACGTCTTATGTTGGAGATCATGCTGGTTTAACCTTGAGCCGTTCCTTTCGATGAATCAGAACAAGATTGTTGAATGCTAGCGAGAGACAAAAGTATGAGAAAAATTAAGAAATATTTGAGTAAAAATTGCGTTGTTCTCTTCGAGAATAACGTTTTCGGCATTCATTGAGAAATAGTTAACGAATTTAGTAAACTAATTGTAACACTATTTCCAAATCTTTAATGCAACAAGAACAGATCCTTTAAGGAAACAGTGGTCGTGTTCTCGGATTAATACAATGAAATGCAGTAGTCGACCACCAATGCCTTCTACTGCGAAATTTGTTTAATATAAATGGCGTGTAAGACGTAGATCTTGCAAGTTAAAGTACAAATATTTGTTTTGCTAAAATAGATCCAGGAAGGGCGATGGAAAGAGAATTATCATTAAGTTAAAAATAGTAAGCATTAAGATTGGATATTTAGTTTGAATGTAAATACGGTTAAAGTTGGAAGAACACTGGGTTTAGGAATGGACAGTTTTAGGCGTGGGAATTAAAATAGCGGCTAAAGGTAAACAAGTAATTTAAATAATACAGGAGAACAAACAGAGCGCAATGACTAGAGAAGGGGTGCCATTTGAGAAGAGGCGTTAAAGGGTTGCTGAGGAAAGAACAATAGGACCGTGAAACGGGATTACGAAGCGTCTCTTTTGATCTAAACCACCGTTAGGAAGTAAACAGGAAATTAGTGGACGTCCAGTTTTCGCGTCAAAAGAAAACGGTGCCAGGGTATGATTTGAATTTTGGATAAGTTGGCTATATTTAGCAGAGGTGTGGACACGAAAATGAGTGTTTTGGAGGTTACAGGCAAACATGAAAGGGCCATACTGCCGTGTGAAAAAAATAAGAACTTTCTAGAGAAGGGTTGGTTTGTGCACTAGGGAGACAGCTGGGGTGAGTTGTTTTGGCAAATAGGAAGGAATGAAAAAAATTAAACAGTATGGGGATTGGTTGGAGTCCTTGCGGGAGGCTTTCCAAACTTGAGGGAAAGAGTAAAGTTCGGGGGGGAGTAATTTGGGATAGTGTCCATTTGGTATCTGACTTCTCTGTGGTCGAAGTGGGAGTAGATTTTTTTGTTGGTCAGAGTTCACATCTTGTGGAAGCAAGATGAAGAAGAAAAAACGCGAGAGAAATGGGTGGTGAGGCGTAGAGGACGCGAGTAACTGCGGACTGAAAGTGGTGATGTTTTTTTGGAGGTATGGAAGAGTGGGAACATGTGCGTTGAAAGTTGTGCAGATAAGTGAGCCAAGAAAAGAAAAAGCCTGGTCCGGCATTAGAGGGCAGTGTGCCCAAGAAATGGAAGAAAGCCTGTCTGCCACGAAGGAAGCCTGAGCGCAAGGAAATTGGAAGTAGGAACCACAAGTCTGTTCCTGTTTTTTTATTGAACCCCGAACTCAAGGACTCATAATCTAGCTCTGTAAGGACCTGAGTGATAATCCTTTTCAAGAAGAACATTCATATTGTATTAGGCAAGTTAGTTACTAAGGTTGGGATAATTTGTTACGAATGTAGATGATTATGAAATAACCTAAGGGTGGCAAAGAGGACGACTAAGATGATAACTGGAGAATAATTAAGGTAGGATGGATGATCTATAGTTAATATTATTGAGGTAAGAGGTAATACAGTTGTAATATATTTCATGTGTTAAAGGCTAGAAACAAATATGTAATAAGAGTTGAAATGAGTTTACCTATGTAAGCGATAAAAATTGGTAATGTAAGAGAATGATTGAGTAATCATCGAGGATTCATATTTAGTAAGATACAACTGATGCAAAATGATGTTAATAATTTGTAAATTGAGAATAGTTAATGAGAGAGAGAGAGAGAGAGAGAGAGAGAGAGAGAGAGAGAGAGAGAGAGTAAGTAAGTAAGTAGTGTACTGTACTGTAGTATGGTTCAAATATATGGAAATTGGTATATATGTAGTTAGTTTTTATGCAAATGCTGTGTAATGTTCATTAAAGGTTGTAATATTTTTGTAAATAAATGTCTTTAATGTTCTGCTAACACTCGCTTTATACACCCTAGAATCTTCTGTGACTTGCAGTTAGATTTGCGTTTTTTGGGCAGATTGAGACTTCAGTAGGGTGGAGGTCTGGAGAAAAAGGAAAGCAAAAACAACCCCCAACGCGGCTGCAAGGAATGGGATATTGTACTTGTAGTACTCTACGAGTACAATATTCAGTTAATTTTTCTTGATAGTGTCTTAATCTGTTTTCTTTTATTGGCTTTCATTTTGCGAGCAACCTTTTTGTTAATTCTGTCAATATAAAATTTCATAAATGAAATATGAAAATTGCGGTAACCCGAGATTAGATTTGAAAATTAATTGTTTCGAGGCTGAAAACAAGCAAAATATAAATCGTGCTCTAGTATTATTAAATTACCTACTGAGAAGTTAGGGAAATTACTTCCTTGAGGAGAAAAGCAAGACGAGACCGTACATCTTAATCTAAAAACCTTTACATCGCCCAGTTAAAATTGAAAACAATATTTCGAGATGATGCAAATCTTGTCCGCAGAATATCTCGCAATTAAGACAGCAGCTCATTTCATTCTTTGTCGAAATCCGTCTTTTAAAGAAATCGTTAATTCCTTTTATTCAAATAAAAAAATTTTATGATAAAAATTTGGTTTAGGATAACGCTAACATAGTTCTCTGTAAATGGATTCGCTTTGGGTAGTTGTAGTTGATGGGATTTATGCCACTTAAAAGATTTTGTGGCAAACGGCGAACAATGCTGTTTGAATTGCACCTATCAAAAAGGGGCTAACCCTCCTACCATCAGTCGAAGAGGCTATTATTTAAATTCAGTATAACGATTTATTCACTTTGCTGCATTTCTGTACTGATTGGGTGAAAAATACCTGATTTCGAGTCCCGTGGATGACAGGAGAAATTGTGCCTTTTTCACTGTGGCCGAGTTAGTCGGTCTCATATGAGGACAGCATGGTTTTTCGTCCAGCAAACAGAAATCGACCTCAGAACACCCGCAATTTATAGACAGCATATACGGAGCAATATGGCCTTAGTCGCTGATCCTCCTAAAACCCCCTACAACAACTCGTCAAAGCACTTAATACTTATTTAAGACTGTAGGCTCAAACCCGTGGAATGCACCAACAGCATTACTAATTAATTTTGAAAGCTCACGCCATAATTAATTCAGTGACTTGAATAAGGTGCTGTTTTGGAGGCGAAAGTGCATTTCCATCATATAAAATTAATATAATAACTAGAGTTCCATAAACATAATACGTCAAAATGGATGTCAGGCGAGGTTGTTTCAACTGAAGAAATAAGCATGGGACAGTTATAGATATCACGTGATTACAATTTGTATGAACATGTTAAGAGGGTATATAACAAAGCCACTGATGAGGTATGACGGGCGAATGCTGATTGCGGAAAAAACAAACAAGCTAGCTAAGAACAGACAGACAGAGAGAGAGATCGTGTGTGAATACCAAAGAAGACGAACAAATCACATTTAATAATTACAACGGAAGGTTCCTAGAAGCACAGTAGAAATGGCAGATGAGTTGGAGATATTTGTCAACGATATTTACGGAAGTTCGAAGCTCTGGGGAATATTAAGATGTCAGATTACTAAAATAGCTGATATAAGGATCTCAGAGAAACATTCGTTAGAGAAGCTACTGCGGTTAAGAGGACGGTATATATTTATTTGTACTTAAAAAGGTAGCAAATGAATGTTTATTAGACTCCAGAAAGATCTTTAGCCTAGAGAAGTGCTAGTGTCTTCCCCCCAATCCACAAAGGTGGTGCTAAACAGTAGTTGGTTAACTTTATATCTAGTCTTTTGTGAAACTTTTATAACATCCTTTATGGATGACTGCTATATAGGTTCGAAGAAGTATTGGTGTTACTGGTAAGATGCTATGCTGGACCGCAGACTGGCTAAAAGATAGGAATTAGAAATTTGTCATAAATCGCCAGTCAATCAAGGTGGACCAGTGTTAAAAATGGTGTTCCGCAAGGCTCGAATTTGGGTCACTTCCATTTCTGATATTCATAAACGATACTCACGAAGGGAATCGTCAAAATTTGCTGTTGATTTGAAGATGAGAAGGGTGCTTAATAATTAGAGCTAGGCCATGCTACAAAAATACTGGATCCGTTGCACATATAGTCCGAAAAATAGCTACTTAGAAGTTTAATGCTTCTAAATATATTATTATGCATTTGGGGAACAGAAATCCTGGAGTTGCCTATAAGCTAAGGGGAAAGGAGCAAAATCGTTTCAAGTCAAAAAAGACTTTGGTGTTAGGATTTCTTCTGATATGAAATTTTCCATGAAGTGTAAACAGGCGGTTGAGAAGGAACATGGTGTCCTGTCTGTGATTTAATGAGTCTTTGCCAGGTGTGGAAAAGGACGTCATCTTTATCCGTCTGCAAGATGATGGTTAGACCGTATTTGGAACATTGTATTGAGAAAATACACAAAACGTCTGGAGAAGGTTTAAAAGAAATGTGATGAGTGCAAATCTGCGCACATATGAAGAATGGAGTAGATGTACACTGAAGTGTATGACAACTAGACATTTAAGGGGCGATGTGAATAAGTTGCATAAAAGCTGAAGAGATTGAATGAAATAAGTCTGAGATGGAATAGGGGATACAAATATAAAATCTCGGGGAATAACAGAATATTTTCCTCCTAATGTGGCAGAGCAATAAGTCTAGCTAGATTCCAACCAGAATTAGATGGTTATTTTGGGGTATGTAATTCGGGGACAGTATGAGTGTTCCGTTTCGTTTTATTTATACTTTTGTTTGATGCAGAAAACTTCTGCTTGCTTGCATCATTTGGCTTCCATAACACCAATAACAGTGACCAGACTTGAGTTCCGGTAGACCTCATCACCAAGTGGCTGAGTTAGTCGGTCTCCAGTGAGGGTTGTCTGGTTTTCTCCCAGAAAATTGGGTGTTTCCGTCAAGCAAAAATGCTCTCCTTTTTAATATAACAAAAAATTACCCAAACCTACCACAGAATACACTGAATTTATGGATAGGATATACTGCTACCTTAAAGGCTTAGTTGCATTGGCCGAAATCAACAAACAGCATATGGAACATGGATGTAATAAGATTGCCAACAACATGCTAAGTTTGTGAATTCATATTTGAAAACTCAGTTTGTACATCCTTGAGGCTCTGGTGCACCAGTGAAGAGGAGAGGAGGGAGAATAGTTTCGCCAAGATATTAAGAACATGAAACATTAAAACCAGCAATGATCGGATGAGATAAAAATGGCCGAATAACATTGTAGTTTAAAGAGGGATTTATTTGCTGCTTTCAAAAAAGTCTTAAGTTTGGTCTAATTTTTTGGTGATTATTGGATATTTTTTACTTTCTATTTTGTGCAAAAGATTCATGTGCTAGGGCAAAATTAGACATTTAGAATCGACTTACTTTTGTTTTCCAGTGTTGTTATCGAGAGATGAGTTGCAGATGGAACAAATATATTTAACAAAACACTGCTTAAATCTTTGAGAAAATATCTATCTTTTGTTTACCTTTAGGACTATATAAGACTTATATACAAGGGTACTTATTAAACACTCATTAAGGGTTTTACTGTATAAGAAAGGAGATAAATTGGAAAGCATAGACCAATTAGCTTATTATCCCACATCTACAAGTTGTTCACAAGGGTCATTACTAACAGATTAGAAAGAATACTTGATGAGAATCAACCAAAAGAGCAAGCTGGCTTTAGGACAGGATTCTCAACTATGGATCGCCTTCACATAATATCACAGCTAATGGAGAAAGCAAATGAATATAAAACACCATTATGCCTGGCATTTATGGATTATGAAAAGGCATTTGACTCCATACAGCATAAGGCAATGTTTCGGGCACTGGAAAGACAAGGCATTGATACCCCATATATTATGATTTTGAAGAAAATATATGAGAGTGCTACATCCTTTATTAGACTAGACAAAGACAGTAGGAAATTTAAAATCGAGAAAGGAGTTCGACAAGGAGACACAATATCTCCGAAGCTGTTTACTGCTGCCCTTGAGGAAGCTTTCAGAAGATTAGACTGGTCGCAGAAAGGAGTCAATGTGCATGGAGAGTACCTAAACCATTTACGATTTGCAGATGATATTGTGGTCGTAAGCCACGATCCCAAAGAATTAGAGGAAAATCTTAATCAGTTATGCACAGTTAGTAAGGATTTTGGACTAAAGATGAATATGGCTAAGACAAAAGTAATGATGAACAAGTATGCCACGGAAAGAGAAATAATGATTGAAGGAGCAGTAATTGAAAAGGTGGAGTCATATACTTATCTGGGACTCTTATTAGCCGTAATAATGATAAATGGCTGGAAGTCAAGAGAAGAATAAATTTTGGATGGATAGCATTCAGGAAATATAGTCACATACTGAAGAGCAATATCCGAGTTTGTCTGACACGTAAAATAATGAACCAATGCATACTCCCCACCATGACTTATGGAAGTGAAACTTGGGCACTCACCAAAAGAATGGAAGAGAAGCTGATCACTACACAGCGAAGAATGGAACGAATTATATTGGGAATCAGACTGTTAGATAAGAAGATAAACACATGGATTTGGCAGCAAACTCAAGAAAAGGACATTCTTATCAAAACTAAACAACTAAAATAGTCTTGGGCAGGACACATAGCTCGATGACATGATGAAAGATGGACTAAGAAAATAACAGGATGGTATCCAAGAGGAGCTAGAAGAAAACCTGGAAGACAAAGGCGGAGATGGATAGATGAAATTCATGAGTTTGTGGGTAGAGATGGATGGCCATTGCACAAAACAGAAGGAACTGGAACGTTGCTGGAGAGGCAATCCTGCAGTGGATTGAAAATGGCTGATGATGAAGGGTTTCATTTGTGCGGAGGCTACTGAGGTCATGAGGTGTCAGTAAATCATGTATAAATTGGGCTTATTTTATGGTAAGTTATTTTTTTTTTCTTGATTAAGGGGCTATAGCCCTTTTTCGTTCCAATCCGGGATTACTACTGCACATAAGGAGTTACTGAAGGGTTTCTTCTTATCAACCAGTCACTTTAAACAGCCAAGATAAAGAACCGTTAATTAAACTAAAGATAGTAATTTACTTTTAACTAAAATTAGCAATTACTCTTTAATTAATAAAAATACTTTATCAAGCTTCTTTCATGTTGTGTGGAGAGTTAATATTAAAATAAAAACGACTTTAACAGTAAAAATACGATGTGTATTTTATAATTTAGAAATATTGGGAACTTAATGTGCCTTGCGCATGAATCGATTTCTCTGTCACGTTATAATCCAGAATGAGACGTGAATGGCTTAAAATGATGAGTTGAAAGTTTTCTGTCTTGACACAACCGGTAGCTCTTACGTAAACTGAACTCGTTGCGCAACACGCACGAGGCCTGAAAATTTCAGCGCCGTTAATTAGTCAACAGGAACACCTATTGAGGCCTGGCGCATCTCTCGCGTAGATGTTTGTAAGATCTAAGAGAAAGTGGCGTTAATTAGCTGGAAATCATTTCGTGCGTTGAGAAGTGTAATGAGGGAAAATGTTCATGCCGTGAATGCCACGTGTCATTTCGTGAGAAAACTAAACGAGGTCATCCGCAGGTGGTTAGCTGTCTTGAGGCCTTCATTCACAGTGTACGTATATCCGATTGTCGAATCAGAGCGGTAGGATCTCTCTGGACCACTATAATAACGACCTTCTATAATTCATGGCCTTGCGAATTGCGTTGAGGGGGATGGAAGGAGAAAACAATGGGCGGCTCATGGTCATTCAATATGCCTTCTCTTCCGTACAGTTATTATGGAGTGGGAAGACAAGCCTAATGTCCAATTATTTCACCAATCTCCAATTAAACCGGCATTTGGAATATTTCTCAGTTTAATTTAAAGTTTGTTTTAATTAAATTTGTTGGAGGGAGATCTTTTATATTTTACAAGATTCACTCATAAATAAGAGTTTCTTCACTATTAATATTATTATTTGATATCATTGAGGGCTTAAGGTTCGCTATCTGTGACAGTAGTGATTTCGCCACGTGACACTTTTTGGGGAGGTTCTTGGTTCGAATCCCTTTGGAGGCTGGAGGAGTTCAAGGCGTCTTCAGTCGGGCTGTAGTTAGCTAATCTCATGCATATAAGTTCCCCCACCTCGATCGGAATTTACTACAAGATTTAGAGTGGTTTCATCAAAAGATATGAGTTTGTATTGAGTATGGCGGGGTCATCCTGTACCATTTAGCATTTATAAGCAGATTAGGTTGATACTAAAGATTGTATAGGGGAGCAGTGGGTGCACAAATCCAAGGAATTTGGGAATGAAATTACCCCGATTAGCAATATTGTGGCTCCATCTGCCGAATCATCCACGTGGTCTATAATTGTGAAGGAAATGCCCGTTGGAGTAGCCAATGTCCTTCGTCACAGATTTTTTCTTTTTTCTATCGCCGCTGCTGGCGCCCAAGTTTCTGCTTTTGTTTAACAGAGCAAAG
The DNA here is from genome assembly GCF_048544385.1 of Mastigoproctus giganteus. Taxonomy (NCBI): domain Eukaryota; kingdom Metazoa; phylum Arthropoda; class Arachnida; order Uropygi; family Thelyphonidae; genus Mastigoproctus; species Mastigoproctus giganteus. The sequence continues at coordinate 169,789,886 of NC_143579.1, read as the reverse complement.
AAGTCGTTAAGAACTACTCCATTTCTGTATCAGAGAATACAGAAGGATACTTCGGCAATTTTAACTCACTCCCAAATCATCAATGTTTTGTCTGTTCTTCGTTAGTGAAAATGTGTTGATATTTTTCTGAATTCTGCAAAGAAGAGAAACAGATCGTACGTTAATATTGACTGGCTCGCTGATGTTACAACGAGAACATTGTTTTTCCATTGAGGCAGCTGTTACAGGGTTTCATTAATCCATTAAGGGAAGAGAATAAAGTTTGACTGCTCGCAACTGAAAGGGGTGAGGTCTATTGTAATTGCCTCGTTGAGGATTCATCGATTTCGCAAATGATGTGTTGCTGGCTACGTCACCAGTTGCTGTGGAGGCGAAGGAAATATTGGTCAGTCATGCTTTTTGGTCGCAAAGAAGTGTTTTGTTGGAATAACTTACCACCGTTTGTGGTTTTAGTTGCTTAGAACTGTACTGAGGAACATACTCGTACGTTACCACGTGATATCGTGACTCAAGGGAGATTGGGTAGATTTATGGATCTCTTCGTGCGCAAACATTAGAGCAAAGCAATCCTAAACCGGAAGTCATTTGTGAAGTCATTCGGGATTAACCTTTACAGTTTGCCCGCCTTCGATTATGGCGCTCGTGAGACCTGCCCGAAGTTAAGTTTCCGGCAACTGTCAGTTGTTGCGAGTTATTCTTAGGCCGAGAGATGCGTACAAAACTTGAAACAGAGATTGAAGAAAATGACGCGCTACATCAGTCTAATTCCTGGTTCAAATGGACCTTACGCAAACCTATAACTTCACATTGCACTGAACTGAGAATTGCAAAATTAATATCGACTCACGTGGTTGAATATACAGCGGAAATAATAACCTTGTATCTGTTATTTACCTTGTACTTACCGTTGTCGTCATAATTACCCGTATGTTATAACAGACCACGATTTTGGATTTGAGTCTGGAAGGGATACACTTGGAGAAACAGCTAAATACTTTGGTTGGGGAAAAAAAGAAACTCAGAAAAACAATACGTAAACTCTTAACTGCATAAAATAATGGAAGTAAAGAATAAATATGTGTAGGATTTTTACTTTTAAAACCAGGGAACTTTTCAGTTTTATATTCCTTCGTTTTACCATCCCTTTGAAGGTGTTAAGAAGTTTCATTAATTCCTTACCGCCCTCCAAGGATTCTTTAAACATAATGTATTCAATAAGAAGTATACCAATTTCTATGAAATCTTATTTTTATTCTAAACGATGAATCAAAAGGCTTTCATTTATTATTTCGATAGAAGCAAAAGTCGCATCTTCTCTGCCTTCATCTCCACTTGTTAATAAGGGTCGTATATGTACCGGGGAGGTATCTCTATGTTGCTAACATCCGTGAAAACTGAGTATAATATATTAACAGATTCCTCCCTCCAGGCAGTCCTGGTGCCATTAGTTATTTCCAAACTCATTAATAAAGATCAATGGCTTAGAGAATTCACCTTAAAGGGGTTAATTAAGCGGCAGAACCTTCTTAAAATGATAATTTCAGAATAGTTTCTGCTTTTCCAAGTGAGCTAAATATGCTGAAGTGTAATGCTAATTTCCGTTTATACTTTATTGTATGAGCCAATTCAGATTTAAATATTCCAACCGTCCATCTATACAAAAGTTAAAGTTCTTGAAGCAAAGAAACAAAACTTAAAGCAACCAAATATCGAAGTATACAAGTACACCAACTGTATTTTATTAAGTGAGCCATGAATCAATTGCCAAGGGTGAACTACAGTGTACTGGTTCACAAGGTATTATGGTCTTTATCGTGAGTACACGATAAAGACCATGTCCATTGACAAGTTTTAAGGGACAAAAATCTCAAGGAGACCCTGTTCTCTCTCTCTCTCTCTCTCTCTCTCTCTCTCTCTCTCTCTCTCTCTCCTGAGATTGGCTGCAGTCCCGACTGATAAAACCTTTTGATTCTTCCCATTTCCGACGGGATTCGAACCCAGACATCGCCAAACGAGTGACCAGTGGTGAGCCCACTATAACATCGAATTTGTTCTGTTCAATTTCGAATAGTCATGCTTGGCCACACCCTAATTCCATATCTATTCCTTTCCACGTTGTTGCGCCATTGCGACTTCCTCTTTCTCTTCGTTAAGTTGAACCGCGATTCTTCTGTGAAGAGCAAGTGGCTCCATCTGTAGTCATTGCAAGACATGCGCAGTTTGCTCTGAATCGAGCGAGTTATTCTTTGCACTAGAGGGACGAAGACTGCGTGAAGAACATTTTTGATCCTCGTGAATATTTAATTTCTGCTTAACTTTTGTACAGCAGTGTAGAAGAATACTTGGAAAGCTCTTTGAGACAGTTTCTTTGAACAAAGATAATATCGAACAGCGAAAGAAGTTTTACACAACTCAGTATTTAGCCTACGTATCTGCCCTTGAAAAAACATTTCCCCTCAATCTGTTTATATCTGAGAACTGCTAAGAAGTGCTAAAATGAACTTCTTCGCAATCAACTAGCATTTCAGATTTTATTAAATTATATTTAATATATTATTATTATTTGATCTCATTGCATATCACGCATCTGATAAGTTTATTCACTTTCTGTGCTATTTCTTAATCTGGAATAAATTCTAAACTTATCTAATTTGTTGTTCTGATTCGGCTCAGCGGATGCAGAATTATGATGACGAAATCACAACTGAGCATCCTCTTTCATCGACCCTAAAATTGACAGTAGAATTTGTCAAGGATCGAGCATTTGTAAAAGTCGCGTGGTTTGCTGTCTAAAGTGTATTTGTAGATGAAATCGCTAAGAGAGAGAAGGTAAAAATGTTCCTCTATCTGAAGTTTTGAAGTGTAACGCGTCTTGACGTCATTGCAAGAATTGAGTAACGCCTGTTTAGACGCAAAGCAACAGCAGAATGAACGCAATTTTTTCCAACGCGAGGAAAGAAAGTGTCCTTAACAGCTGCTGTCGAGTCGTACAAAGTTCTTAGACGGACGTCTGACTGCGTGTCTTTTCCAGTCCAAAACGAAGTTCCTGTCATCGTCAGCTCATGCAGAGCTTTTTATTTGCGCGGGTTGGCATTGTGCAATACCATTTAGAAACCTCCTCCTCGGAAATATTTCTGAAAACGATGCGGGCGAACTTAGTGAATCGTAAATACGGGAGTTGGGGCTTCCCAGGGTTCCGTTGATTAATTATAATAGGAAGCTGGAATCGGAAAGAATCGCGCTGATCTCTAATATAAACTATCGCCCGTGGTCGTCCTGGTTGGTGGCTCATTGCAGTCACAGCTGCTTAGAAACATTCCTCAATGTGTCGAAACAGATTTCTAAAGTTCTTTGAGAAGCACTGATTACGTCACGGCAAGTTATCCTCGAAGTAGTTGTAAATTTCCGTTATTGCGCGCGCCTCTCAAAACACCGCATTTCTTTCATCCCAATAAATATTCGTTCCTCCTCCCCCATCAGCTGCCACTTAATTTCCCCAAAGCGCGTTATCTCCCGTCATTTGAATCGGCCGTGGGTTACCCTCAGTCGCTATTTTGCGGCACCCTTACGACAGATGTGAGGTAGCATTTATTGATGCCTCTCCTAAGAGCTCGTGACGCTGGAGGAGTCGATAAAGCGGCGTATCTTTGTTGCTGACTGTCAGTAGTATCCCGGAAGAGCAACCTCTCGGAAGTAACTGCGAAGGGCATTGAGGGCTTCGGCAAGGATTCGGGAAAAACAATCTCTTTTGTTTGGCTTTTGGCGAAGAAGAGCCGTTAATGGCAATGACCTTTACACCTTCCGCTTCCGGATTGGATTTCTATTTCTGTGTTGTAATGGAAGATAACGGACCGCAAGAATTGCACTTTTGCCAATCTACTCAACATTTTCGAAACGAGAAAACGTCGAATTGAATATTTTTTTTCAACAAAAAACACAGAAGTTGTAAAAATAAATATTATTTGATAGGTATGGTTTCTTGAAAATTTCAACCACCACCTCATTGATTGTTCCATAGGCGAATCTTTTTGGAATAACCATTGAAAAAGTCTCTTTACAGACACCAGAGATTTGGTATCTCACAGCCACAACACGCGCATTACTCTCTCATGCACTGTCATCACATTAATACTAAACTATCGCAATGCTTGCTGAGATCAAGGCTGCCAACCGCATGAGATAAAACTCATTGAGTTACTTTGATAACCGCAACAAACCATTTCAAGATAGATACAATAAAAAAAGTTTAATCGAGCTTTATAGACACCCTCTATATGCATAATGAGCTTATTGTCTTCCCCATGACCGCTCGCATGTAACTGCTGTACCCCCAGTAGATGGACTTTTATGAAATTCAATATTTAGGCCTTTTAAAAGATTTGTAGAGCGAGTATTTACGTTTAATTCACTAAGATGTACAAATTAATTTGGTTGGTCGCTGGTGTGCTATCGGTTTTGTCTCCAAATATATTCTTGAAGCAGGTGGCAGCGAAGGAACGGGCCTGCGTGACATGTTCAAGAAGGAATTATCAAGTTTTACTTAGATTTTGGAGGAGGGGGAGAATCAAGAGGCTAATGACTCGATTATAATGATTGAATAGAAATTTCTTTCTTAAATCGGTTCTCTTTGATGGTGGTGTTCCTTTCATAAACATTGTGCCTCGTGATTTATGCTTCTGTTCCCTGAAAGCAAAAGTTTATGGTAAATATTTATCCCCTTTCGACGTATCGATCGTCATCGTGAACTACTTCTTCCCAAGGGTTGTCGGCAACAGTGACAAGATGTTGACATATTTCTTACAGCCAAGGACTTAGGTTACTATCGATTGTCCATTAGGTTCTGGTACCGCTCAGCAAGAAATTAGTGACCTTCAATTTTATGTGTAGACTGAGAACATGTACGCTGCTTGGGAAATTTATTAGGAACACGCATCGGGTGGACCCTACGAGTAGCATACCAGGTATGCTACTAGTCAAGACAAAGTTTAAATTTGCACCCTGTTTAGAAAAAATTAGTCTAATTGTATATTCTCTGTATGAATAAATCATTTTATTGATGCAAGGGCTTTATGGGCAAGCAAATTATTCGCGAAACTTGTTAGATGAGGGCATTTTGGAATCTCAGTAATTTGATGATATCTGGTGAAAGATCTGGATTATCTACTGCTTTCGGCTTTAGGTGGTGGTTCTTTTTTTAGTTCTTGTTAAGAATTGTCTCTTCTGTCTTTAAGGGGATTCAGGATTTTTTTCTCAAGCTATTTCATTGTTGAGATACTAAGAGCAGGAAATGATTTATGACTTGGAGAACAGTTTCATCTGGTGAAGTCTTTGCCAAGTTAGTTTTAAAGCAATGACTAAGTTTCTCTGACCGTACTTGGTAATAAAGGGGCTGATATAGGGTGCGCTGAGAGACTAAGTCGATCGGGAGGGTGATGGTTTCAGTGGTTTATTTTGAGGTCCCCATGAGATTTCTTCTGTAGATTGTGAATCGTCTTCGTGTGTATCATGGTCCTCTCCACATCGGGTGGAAACGAGCCCGGTTCGAATTCCTTTAATGGCGTCAGGAATTTTTATGGGTCTTTGAGTATGGATGGTGGAGTGCCTAATCATATTTCAGAGTAATATATCGGGATCTACTTGTACAGACTTTATTCCATCTGCATTTGATGTGGGGAGTTCTGGGAATACATTTTCATGTATATTTTTCACCCTAATGGATTACCTCTTTGGTGTCCGTGACTAAATCACTGTAATAATTCGTGGGTAAACAATAGAGTGAAGCAGTTTAGTTTCTATTAACAGAGAATAGCTTATTATGTAGGCATCGAAGCGTTATGAACACTCATCAGAAATGATCACGTTTGTCGTGTAGCTGCGTGATGTCATCAGATTGAAGCTTAATTAAACCCAACACATCATAACAGTGACTGGAATGCGGAAGACGACGAAGTATGACATCGCAGCGGAGACGAAGTGACGCAGAAGAACAGTCTGCTTAACTAGCGTGGGCGATGTGTGAACAGCACCTTCTGCTAGAAGTTAAATGCCCCGAATTAATAGAAATTATACACCCAGTTAGAATCGGAGATTTTTCTTTACGTAGCAGACGACAGTAAGTACACTACAGTGCCATAATATCAGCAACGACTCGATTGCGGTTTATTGCAACTAGCGGAGTAAAATGTTAGAACAAAGTGAACGCAAATTATAATAAAATTTGTTTTATTATTTATTATAATGTTATATTATAAATTTATATTAGAGACTACGTTATTGAAGTAACGCGTGCGGATGTGCTGTAGAGACAATATCACTGGAAACTTTCTTCCATAAACCCTTTTCTGGAAATTATTAAAGGGCCTTGCCTTCGATATACAAGACATCGTTACCACCCCAGCCCTTTCCCTGCTTCTTACCACTGAGTTCTACGTGGTGCGACAAAAATCAGCGCGATAAGTCATAAATTACTCCTGTTGCTAATCTTGATTGAACTTATCCATGACCTTCGAGAATCAGTGATCCCTTGTATAAATCAATGAGTCACTTGTGTGTGAGCTTCGTGGGGGAAAGCCATCTCTAGTTCCTGTGATTTGTTAATAACCTTATAGTTCTGACGCTAGAATGCATCTAGTGCATATTTCATGTACATATAAAAAAGAATGCAGTCAAAAGAATTTGTGTATTTCAAATGCAAAAAAATTCCAAAATTCTTCTAAAATCTAATGTCTTTTCTGTCTAGATTTGAGAAGAATGTCTTATCAGGCGTATACGGTAATTATTTCTAACAGACTTTGCAGTTTTTCTAAAATGCATTTGATTGACAACTTCATCTTCAAAGTTCTTCGCAGGCGCTCTGACTATTTCTGGTTTTTTGATTGACCTGCCAAACGAAGGATCGTTTAGGGAACAGACGCTGCTTCGATGGCTGTAGTTATAAAGATTAAACGGTACTAGAACCGCAATGACCGTATTACGTCTATCACCACTCATAAAGGAAAGGAAGCTTCCCAATTTGACCTCCTTCGCATTAATTTCATACTTTAGCAGCGAGCATCTTCATATTAAGAAACCAACACAATCTTCGTAATCTGATGTCCCAGATTTTCTGGAAAATAATGATGGGCGTCTTGCCCCAGGTAATACAGATTTTGGTTATAGAATTAATTACGCACCACTTGATTTAATTTTATCTGATATCGCATAAAGAATTTGACCTTCGGGCTCATTTTAGGTTCTTATCTGCCGAGCTTGTTTCGACTTTAATTTCGATTGTATTCCTTCGGGGATAGAGCACCGCGAAAGATGTTCATGTAGTGGTTCTGATTGACGTCTTTGAGGCGAAATTACTTCTCAAAATCTGAAGTAAATGCGCAAACAGGCTTCTCCTGGATTTTTGACATCCTTTTAAAGAGGCAATATGAATTTTGAATATGCACAGTTTATAGGGACGGGACATTACCTCATAACCCTTAGCTGAATCTGTACCTATTTAACAAATGCAGTGTCCATCCTATTAGGAAATCCAAGGATATATATTAAGATAGATAAGATTTGATTTAATTAATTTAGATTTAATTTACTTAAATATTTAAAGTTTATTCGCAATGAACACATTAAAATCACGCATTTTTTATTCTGAGGGTTTATGGTAGTTGCTTTTCTTTCCGATGAGTGGAATGAATTATTCTGCGAGTTTTATCGCCCAAAATGATGCTGTGACCACGTGTGGGTCGAAACATAACCGAGTATTTATTCTCAAGAGGAATGTTGTCTTTTGCATTTTGTCAGTTGTCTTCGTATCGTATCTTTAATATCGCGTGCATGCACCCACACAGCTGAACCCTTCTTGATATTCTTCGTGCCGCTCTTATGCTCATGTCAGACTAATGAAGGAAAATTACCCGCGAGTACCCAGCAAGAAAATCAATAACTCGACGATAGAGCTGACTTGACATTCTGTCCACGAGACGAAGACGAATGACAACCGAAAACTGAACGGTCTTCATGCAAATATGAATTGCTAGAAGAATGGTTTTCGTATATGCAACATCGCCTATTAAAAGGAGGGATTTCGAAAGCAGTACACTGCAGGCAAATGGAGAGAACAGGTTGAGAGTAAAGTCCTGTTTAAATCAAAGCAAACAGAACGAAATAGGACAGCTGCAGTCAGCTAACAAATTGTTTTAATTTACAGCAGTTGTTGGACATTATTAGTGGTCTGATTTCTTAATGAAGAAATCATGACCGGTATTTTCACTTCTCTGGCAGTCGGTATATCTGTCAACTTGTTGTCCTTTGGAGCCTGTTAAAGCGTTGCCATTAGGTAACACTTTAACGGGATAATTCTTCTATAAAGGAACAATTAAGTTGCTACTGTTTTGCTTATCGTAACCCCATAAGTCATCCCATTACGTAGTGATAATTCCAAGGGGATTTGAATAATCCCCTTGGAATTATCCCTATTTGAATAATGATTGAGATCAATTCGAATAATTCACTATTTGAATAATTTGGTATTTGAATAATGATTGAGATCAATAACATTAATTAAGTGAGTTATAAGAAACAGAATTATGCGAAATGATTTTAATTGGACAGAAGTAATCGAAAGAGTATAATCAGGTTAGATTGCTATCAGTGTCCTGTATTTAGTTGGGTAAAGGTAAGAGTTGGCAATCAGCAAAGGATGTGGATCGTAGATGGCTTTGGGAGATGTACAAGTTCATATCGAAGTGGTTTAGCTGGGATCACATCAGAAAACAAACCTGGCTGTGAAAATAAGCGTTCTGTCTTCAACTAAGGATGGCAGTAGTTTTATTCTCAAAGTGCTCTTTGAGTCTGGAGGTACGAGGAATTCGGAGCTTCGATAAGGCCTGCTTCATAGTCAATATTGTGCTGTGTAGATCTTTTATAGTTGGGGCAGCAGTTTCCCATTTTTCTGTCCCCATAAAGGTTGTCTGGTCCACTTCGATTTTAAGCTGTTTAGTGTAATGCTTTGCAAGCTGCTAGCTGATGTTTCCAGGTTAGGAGTAAGTTTTGAGGGTGACATTATCTCTTCTGGCTTAGATAGAATGATACCTAGTGTTGAAGTACTTGAGAATTTTTTGAATCGGCCAGCTGGTCTGCTTGCTGATGAAAGTTCTGAAACGTCAAGGTCGAACCCTGGCTCAAACGTCATGTGCAATTCGGCGTACCAGCAGGTATCTTGCCTCTTCACAGTGGAAAAGAGGACCAAGTTTCCCGATAGTAGTACCATCTCGTGGAACATCAGGACAAGTTTCCTGGAACTTAGCAGCTTGGTTGTAAACCATCTCGGTGATTTTGGCGTTACATAGGACAGCCAAAAATTCTAATTAAAAAGACAGTAAATCTGCCTGTCAACAATCTTTTAAATGCCGATACGTTCTTTTAAACGTATACTCAGCTATGGAGAACATTTCAGAGCATACCTAATTCCGGAAAGCATTGACGAAGCCCTTTCAACTATGCTTCCCGAAGTATAATCCAGTGATGCTGTCCATCTATTCTTGTCTTATATCTTCGCGCACCTCCACAGAGGCACGCGAAGATATGAACGCATAATTCCTTTGGTCCTTAAGGACTTTTGCATAAGAAAAAAGTGCGTGCACATCATCCTTATGCGGTTTTTGACAGAATAAAAAAATAAACTTAACACAACGGATTCCTGAAGATGGGAGTTTTTATTTATTAAAGTTTTACACTATTTTAAGATGACGCTACAACTACAAGAAACTTGTTTTCTTAATGGGTATCATCATTACATATTGTAATCTCTTTCTGTCGTGTCTTGAACAATCGGGACCATTGAATCGAACCATTTTGGTTTTTTATTGGATACCCGTGATGGAAGGAATTACGCTCGTTGATATAGTTTTAGTTTCTTTCCTAGGAAAAGTTCTTATATGAATCTCAACTTTAAAGAAAGTTTTTCTCCTCATTTAAGGTTCAATATGTGCCGCAAGAAAGTGGGCGTACTGCGAAGCACGCAACCACGATGCTTGTAACTGCTAAGAAACACGGACTGTGCAGCAGAGTAATAAACGGCAAATCCGGAAGTGGCAGCTGCAGTTTAAGAACATGGTCATCAGCCGCGCTGCTTATATTAGAAATGACGATAAATAACAGCTTCTACTTGATTGTCTTACCCCCCCTTCAGAGTAAGAGAAGCCTGCCAATATTTGTGTAATTCATTGGTTATGCGCGTTGGTACACCTGTTCGCTTCCAAAGACGAAAAGGAAACTCAGATAATCATATGATTTAGTTTCGTAAATCGCGTGTTTCTGAAAGGTAGAGTACCCTTTCATTATTTTCTGGCAAGGAGGTTGCGAAAGAAACAGAATAATTGTCTTCATTTTAACAAGAAAGATAATGTAAGCACAGTGGAATCGTGGGAGAATAACTTTTTAATTCGTTGAAGGATTTAAAACTGGATTTATTATTTTTTGGAGAATTCCTTTCACAAAGTGGGTGGAGACTTCCAGAATAAAGGGGTATTTTTCCAAGGTCCTTTTGATAAATAGAATTGATCATTCCGTGGTTCAAATCTGTGCACATTCAGTTTGTCGATGCAGAAGTTAATAATTATTTTTTCATAGTAATCCCCAAGACAACTATAATTGGATTTGAGATTGGGACAGACGGATCTTGCTCGTGCCGAACCAAAATTTCTGTAGGCCGTAATTTTCAAATTTTCAAGATAAATAAAAGGATGAAGTTTACTCTACAGCTGGATGAAAAAAAAGGTTTTCACACAGGTTTATTTTTCTTGTGAAAAATAAATAGTTAGAAAAACGATCTTGACCAGAACTCAAACAAATGACATTTGAAATGTCAACAACATCGGTTTAAGTTTCGAAGTTCGGCTTATTTGCCCGTAGGTGGACGAGTTAAGCAAAATCTTCTGTGGATTGGCAGCAACTGAATCTGTATTGGTTTTCAAAGAGATCGCCAGATAATTTTAAAGATGTCTCAATAGATTTATCGATCACTTTAGAAAGTGTGGAAGAAAAGATAATGGAACAATAACACTAAGTAACAAATTTTCAAAAGAAGGCGCTGTTTATGTGCATTTTTTTTAAAATTTAGGTATGCCGAGTCCAATTATGCCCTTAGTTTTTACAATGCATCAATGATTTTCCCAGAAATGAAGGACAAATGAATATGCAGTAATACTGTTTTTTAACAGCATTCTTCTTCTGTACAGAACAGAGTATTTATTAATCATTGCTACAAGTATTCAAGTTAAAAAGATCATGAATTTAAAAATAAACTCTCCTCGGTTTAAACAAAAAATTTACTTAAACTACGTTTGAACTCTTTGGTGCTCATCGTAATCAATCTTTGACCCTAGAAATTAAAGATGATGCAGTTGGGGTATCTATTCGCCCAGTTATGAGCCGTGTTGGGGTGAGGATATTCTTGCAGCCATCAGATGTCTCGAGGGAATGGTGCCCAGATTTGCTTGGAGTATGGATCTGTAAATATTAAGAAGGATCAGTAACATCCGATGACTGGTTGCACTCCGGGTGATGAGTGTGGGAGAGATGCACACCCAGTGGATTCCCCTTCTTGTCTGAAACTATGCAAGTAGTCTGTAAATTGCGTGTGTTTTGTGGTCAATTTGCTAGACGAAAAAAAATCGAAGTTTCCAGGAATAAAAACCATGTTGCCCTCCACTGGGACCAAAGAGTTCAGTCCCTTTGTGAAAAAGACCCATAATTCTTTGCTTCGTTGACGTGATCCAAACTTGCGTCTTTTCCAACTCTTGTCCACAAGAGGTGGTGGAGAGGACGGTGGTCATAACCACTGTGTTGATACCTGCAGAGACAATTTTGCGTCCCATTTTCCCGTTATTTTCAATGAACTTGTAAAGCAGATCTAATTTTCACTCATAATGTGAAAGGCATTGACTAGTGACGAAACTATTGTCAGGTATTTTGCTCGGTATCTGTTATTTTGTTATTCCAGTGGAAGCCGATGTCTATTTCACTTTTTGACCAGTTAATGCCTCCTTTCTCTTTTTCCATCAGAATTTTGGAAACACTGTTTATCCTTTTAAGTATAAAGTCGTATCTAATGGAACGTAAATGTTTGACTTGCCTGGGTTGATATGGCGTGGTGGAAGCAAGACTGTTTCTTGAAACCAAGGTATTTTTTACTTCACTGTGATCGTGCTAGGCTGCAACTCAATTCTGCAGTGTTGATTTACTACCCCGCTGTCCTAGAGGTAGAGAAAGAGCAAGAGAACAGTGAAATCACCTTTTTCATATTTTATCTTCTTTAACACATGCTTCACGTTTTCGTGGCTTTCTTTAATACTTGAGGAAATAACTTTCAAAATTCTACTTGAACTGTCTGTAAAAAGATGCCACTCTTCTGAATTGTAACCAATCCCAATTTGTTCATAAGGACCAATCAAATCAGAACAGTGGCACATGGATCCTCCGTGCCTAAGTAAGGTGCCTTTTTCTGTACGTTGGAAGTCTTGCTACTGGGATCCAGTAGATTCCACTCTTTTAAACAAGCTGCCAGGAAGTTTTTCACTGGATTTCACTGGAGTTCTAAGTCATTCAATTCTTGATGATCAGGGAAATGTCGCGCTCTATTTGAACTAGTTTCTGAGTTGTAACCCCAGTTATCCTGTTCACCCAATTCATCATCCAATTCAGAAGACTCAGTAAAGTAGATTGGGAATCGACAGATTTTCATTGTGTGGCACCGGATAAGTAGAGAATGGTATGTTGGGGTACACTACAGCTTTTAATCTCTAAATGTTTTGAACTTTGATATATTCAGCCTACAAAAGTATCATTTGCCATGATGGTTTGATGGCCCCTACCATATTCTAGGTATGTCAGAAGGCATATATTTATGGCTATCGCGAAATTGTCCTATTATTGACCCGCAATCGCGGAAACGAGTCTTGCGTACCATTCGCAATTGCAGAACGAGTCTGGAGATAGCTTATTAAATTGGAAAAAAAATACAGTTTCTTACATTAAAACTTATACTACATTTGTATAAGAGCGTACCAGTATTATTAAGCACTCATGCAATACATATAAATGCCTTAAAACATAAAACCTTTAATTTCCACCAAAATACTTGAGAAAAATCAGTGATACCGTTGGTGTGAAACGCTATACAGGAAGTCCTCGGCCTAATGTACGGAATTTACATAAAAATAATTGCAAAAAGTATTGATCGGGTCACAGTGGAGGTTATTACACGGGAGTATAAACTACAGTATTGCAGCAAGCACAGCACGCTCTTGGCAAGGTGCCTTGGCAGCTTATACGAAACCGTGACTCAAATAAATATTAAATTGTGCAAGTACTCAATCTTCATACTTGAGAGCTGCGCAAGAAATAAATTTAGTGTTTCGCGCTGTTTGAGATATATTTATTACATTTAAATGTTCCACAGTCTGCCATTGAACAATTCTAAGTGCTGTCGCACGTGATCGAAATCAATTTCTACACCAATCTGTACAAAAGCTAATGTCTCTCTGTCTGTACTAGTTCTATTTTCGTCAGATGGCGCTGTTGCACTAGTTGATCTTATCCCATTCAGAAAATGCCGTGACCTTGATGTATTTTCAGTGCGGAAACGTTAACGATACAGAGTGCCCTTCTCTAATATATCGAACCAACGAGTTTACAACTGCTTGTAGCGTGCCGACACCCACTCCCCTATTGGTATCACTACCAAGGTTCCCCTAGAATACTCGACGGCGCAGCCTCTGCAACCAGTGTGTATCCAGATGCCGACTGGTTCCGTTTTTCTGCAATGGTTCTGAATGGAAATGCATCCACCAGATGTTTTGTAATAAAGTAAGAATGTGGTCGGTTAGCGAATATAAATAGATATTCATTCATAATGATTTCTGGAACCCCAAATGCTAATATCCGCGCGGATTGGGCTTCAAGGACTCTTCCATAGCCATATTTAAATACTGTGACATTGAAAGAACCTCCGCTGTCTAAGCGGAACCCTTTTCTAAATCGAACACCTTCGAAAAAGCGTCGCAAATATTTCTATTCTGTTAACTGGTGGAAAAATCGAACTTTCATGAAATATTCAACGTTCTCCGCCCATCTCTCGCTCCCTTGGGATTCATCGTTGAGACAACAGGTGAAAGAGATGACGCGCGCTGAATGCTAATCTCCAGAGCAAGCGAATCTGATTTCACTTTAAATAAGAAAAATATGAACATTTCTTTCGGAGAATTCAGCCAACTTTAAAATAGGAAGGTCAAGGACAACCTTCTGTCTGTGAGAATATTGTTATTTCCTTGTATCTTGATGTCCCGGACAGTTCTCGAAACAAGATATGACTACAATCGAATGAGATTTTCAGAGTATGAAAGGATGACTATAGTCGAGAGAATTTCTTTACGCAGTCAAGGTCATTAAGTACCAAACCTGTGGCACATTCACGCTACAATTTCCACTCGTTGTTATCAACAAACTGTTGGTTTAAGAAACGCGCTGCTCACTGAGTAGTCGGTACCACGAATTTTGTGGGTGATGGGCATGCGGAATGAGAGAGAAGAGCGTAGATGACTAATGACATTCAACCACCATAGAATTTGTCATCATTGTAGGGTGATAATTATAGCAATTATTTGCTGACGGAAAGCCTCTTGACCTTCCTGATTCCTCTTTGCGCTTCAATATTCATCTTAATGTCGTGTTAGCTTCTCCGTGCGAGATTTCGTTCATTTCTCTGTTTTAAGCAGTCAGGACACACATTTGAAAGTAAGAGGTGACATGAGTGGATTTCAGCCACGGCTGAAGTCTTCGCACCTGTATCTTTTATACTTGCGGTTTATTACGGCCAGATTATATCTCTGAGGTGTCCAAAAAGTCAATTCCAATTACGAAGCAGCATTGAAGACTCAGATCTGACACTGGAGGAAACCACACATCGATTGTCAGAAATATTGTTCTATATATTTTGTCCTTTCTTTCCAACGTTTCATAATCCACAAACGGTGAGCACCTCAACACTCCAAGTGATAGTTGGTCGATCCTGTTGACATATAAATCCCCGACATTTAGAGGGACGTCTACATGACCTTTGTTTTTAGAATTCGTCGATCTATATCCATCAATTTTCTTGGCCTACCGAATCATGGTTTAACTTCATCACACTCAGTCATCCATTTCTATCCAATGGCCATTGATGACTTCTTTGGAAAGTAAGACGTGGTGGTAAGAGATAAGTCTTACTCATTGTTTATTATCTTCTGAGAGATGTCCGCACAATTTTGAAAGGATAAGGATAGTGTATCCGCCGAAGTATCTCACTGTTCTTTCAAATGAAACATGAACTTTCATTCTGAAAATTGTTAAAACAGAAGATTGGTGTTTGTTTTTTTTTTCTCGTTGCCGAAGCATAGTTTTATCTTTAGTAATGAGCGACTAACCCTCGTGTCATCCAATATGCGGTTCGCGACTTTAAATGACTGGCACGCGTATAAAACAACGTGGTTACTGTCACCGAATACATTACAGAACTTGCAAATGTTTAATTAAATTGGCTTCTTCCCCGTTCCACCTTGTGTCTTCATAATTACCGTGACGCTATGTTTGGCATAAAAAAAGGACTCATATTATCTTAAAGTGCAAGATGCCCCAAGTCAGAGAAGCTTTTTTTTTTTTTTAACCGAAAGCAATTGCATTAAACACAATCGATTCGACACTCCAAGTTATCGTTCATATGACATCCACTAAATCTAATAAAAAAACAAAAAACGAGAGAAAATTTAATTAACCTATCAAGACTGCCTCTAGACTGGTCTGGTAATTTGCTGCGAATTGTTTACTTCAGAAACCACGATGAGGTTGCTGCACTCCACGATGACAAAGAAATGTGAACTGGACTTCTTTTTATTGAAAATAATCGATCATTAGTTTGAAAGAAATGAAATATGATCACTGCGGAAGTAAGAGTAGCTTTGAGATGAGGGAGTTTCTTTGTCGTTTAAGAGAGGCCTTGCGTCATTCGGTGTTCATCATCAAAGTTTTATTTTTTTGTTCGTTCACAATAATGTAGTTCTCTTCGGAATCATTAAAACGCAAATAGGATGAAGTGTTTTCTTCCGATTATTAGAAATCCCGAAAGAAGGCTTCTTAGCTACACTATGTGGGTGTATGGGGATACGTACACACCCATTTTGGCTTCTCTTTTAATAACGGGTCTTGCAATTTGTGGAAGACTCATCCCGATGACTATCAACACGCAAATACCTGCGTGGGATAATTAGTGCCTGCGCCACTAGAAGAGAGATAATGGACCTCTTTAGTACTAGTAGTGGTAAAATGATGAAAGAAAGCAAACGTATACAGAAAAAAAGCCTATATGTATCATCTGCATATCTCCTTTTAATAATTTGTCTCATCCTTTCTTAAACTTATTCAAACAACCCACCTCCAGAGCACCAGATGGAAGGGTTGTTCCATCAATCAATTACTCACTGGCTGAAAACAAATTTTCCCACATCTGTCCTGCAGCCATCCATTCTCAATTTCTTTGCCCTCTCTCTGTGCATTATCAGAAAGACAGTAAGGATGCATCAGCATTTACTTTACTCAATCCATTTAAAGACTTCAGTCAGGTCTCCTCGCCGATGTCTTGTTCCTAGATGCTGCTCTACAGAAATCAAGTCCCTTAGGCATCTGTCCAAGTCTATACTCGCACAATGCGCTCAAAGGTTTGTGTTCCCTCGATTCTAGCTTTAATGGGGGGGGGGAGGTTCTGTGGTCATTTATTCTACATCTGCCGAAAAAAAAAAAAAAAAAACAAAAGAACTCATTCTAATCATCAAAACGTTCTCCAATTCTTCCTTGAATTTTGCCAAATTATCTTCGGCCACTGTTGTAGACAACTTATTTTAACTTTCCACAAACGCTATCCGAGGCTAAACTTCATAAAGTCTAGAGAGATTTTATGATTGTTTCCTCTGGTTCTTGCCCCCATTAACCAGTGAGAATATTCCTCCCTCGTCCATTTTTCTAATTTCCTCAGGGCCTTATACGTTTCATCAAATCCTCTTCCATAAGATGTTTAGTGACTAAGCTTTGCAGACCACAGATCTAAGCCGCTCCTTACAGCGATAACTCTAAGCTCTTCTCCAGTCTACTCGTTCTTCTTTAAACTAATCCAGAAGCTATATATCTTTCTTTAGCTCCGGCCTCCACATGTGCATACAATACACAATGCGTGGTCTCGCCATTATCTCTTAGAGTTGGTCTCGGGAGAGGGATGCAAGGATTTTAATCTCTGGAGAACTGGCCTTTTCATCCACAAAAGAGCAGAAATCGATCACGGAACACACGCATTTCATAAACACGATTCATCCTTGCCGCACAAATTCTAAAACAACTTATTTTTCAAGATCATATCCACCATCGTTTTTTTTTTTTTAAATCGAAACGAATTGAAAAAAAGGAATCATCTTCTAGTTACGTCTAATAGTCGAACGTTCGCCAGCTATTTTAAAAATGTTCTTCCTCGAACGAGTCAATTATCCCTTTTGCAATGCTACAATACCATAAATTTGTCGCGCAGATCACTTGATCTATGTAACTTGCTGCTCAATGCTATTCACCCTGAAGTTAAAAGTCGAGAAGATACCAGAGTTGTCTTCAAAATCTGTTTTGTTGATACTCGTTAATATCATCGATTAGATTTCTTGGAATATTTTTTGAGGGATGATGAGAGTTTCAAGCATAAAAATAATTGGGACAAGACGAGTGGAATATTGACCGACACTGCTATGAACAATACGATGCTGTCTGTAACCAGAGAGGGGTTAATAACTTCAGATAACGAACCATTTCTCTAATAATAAGCAATACTTGAGAATCGAGATCAGTGCTCTTCTAAGCCTTTGACATTTGCTTTTTTTCGAGTGTTTATTTTCAATATTCAGTTTTTTAGAAATTCTTTGATTTTTTTTTGCATTCTTAATTGGTGCTCTACTTCAAGAGTTTTTGACTCCCGTGCAAAGCGATGAAGAATTGCTGTGGAACTTCTCAGATTATCCAAATTTTCCTAAAATGGGGAGAAATAAATTCTTTTATTTAACATATTGTAGAAGATACGGAAACACAAGGGTAGATCTCCTCTTAAGAAATTAGAAATCAAATCGCGTATTCCTCGAAGGCATTTGTGCATAAATAGGTCCAACCACCATCAAAGTCTGAGTGATGGGTCACCCAGTTGCTGATATTTCCCTTCCAATTCATAATACAAACAAGTTATATAAACTATCAACGATTGAGTGTGAACTCGCGCCAATCTTCTCTTTCGACAGGTTCAAAGAAGTGAATACAACTTAAACAGTTTAAGGCGAAAGGAAATTAAAATAAATTACAATCATAAGTCTGCTAAGCTTACAAAGCCCAAGTGATGATTATGCAGCTTTAAGAAGCGAACGAACACCAAAGGCGCTGACGAGACACTTAAGTTTGGCATCATAGCCCCTCTTTCTAAGGAAATGTTTATAATTGATGGATGACTGATTGGCACATCCAGAGGGAAAAGAACTTCCAGCACTATCTTCTATCTCCGAATTTTCTGTCTCCAAATCTCATCTATATGCAGCGGTAAATTATGGTAACTAAAAACTTAATTTTGTTTATTTTTAAAGCAGTTTGTTAACTAATGGTCCGCTTATTGATCGAGAGATTACAACACTATAGCTTAAAAGCTGGAAATTCTAATGGAACTTGCAGTCCTCTCTAGAATATAGCATTCGTTTGTGGCCTGAGATTAACTTAGCAACATTGTGAAAGAGACCATAATTTTTTGCGTTATTCAAGTGAATCGAAATCGGGTCTTTTCCACCCGATGCGGGAAGGATGGTGGTTTATTCTGTGTTACGCCGAGGGCAGGAATAGCATTTATAAAATTTGTATTTGCACAGCGGCTCTATTTTAGTTTGGAATTTTAGGAATTGTCGGGATGGTGGTTGGATATAGAGGGGGAGAGATCCAGTTAGAAACTGCATACGTGGGTTTAGAGTTAAGTCTCTCTCTTAAATATGTAATCACTTCAAATTTGAACTTCTGAGATTTAGGACGATTACGAAAAATTAGAACTCTTCTTCGAAAGAGGAAAGGTCTGATTCTGAGTTTAACTGCCTACCAAATTCCCATAGACGACATCCGTGACAATGATGTATGCACACAGGAATGAAATCATTTTGAAATATCCTTTTTCTAATAATTATTTAAGAAATGCACGTTTGGCTGTTTTTGCACATGTAAACTGAATTACTGAGGTTACTTAATGTTTTTCTTAATTTCGCTCATCTCATTAATTCCCTGGTATTGTCAGTACTGTTGTCTGGATGAATTACTTAGAAATTTCTCAGTTTCTGAACAGTGATTTTTAAATTACTGTTAACAGTGGACAAATGATGCAAGGAAATAAGCTTATAAAATATCAGCCAAGAAAAAAAACTTCCCACATGACCTCTAGTAGTTTCTCGTTCTTTCTTGAATTTATTCAAACTACACACTTCCACAACAAAGATTAGAGTTTGTTCCAACACTCAACTACCCTCCGACTGAAAGCAAAATTCCGCACTTCTATCCTGCAAATATCGTTCCTCAATTTTAATTTATGCCTCCTCCCGTGTTATAGTCTGAGCAAAAAAAGGAATGTCATTAGCATTGAGCTTGTTCAAACCCTTAAACACCTCAGTCAGATCACCTCGCGGGTGCCTAGTCTCCAGGCGCTGTAATTTGCAAAACTGCTGATGCCTTTCCTGGTAAGAGTACCCTCACCAATCTTGTTGCTGTTCTCTGCACCCTTTCCAACAGATTTACCTAACTTTTTAAAGTGAGGCATCGAGACCTGTATGCAGTACTTCAGGTGTGACCTAACCATTATCTCTTACAATGAAACAATCACCTTATCCTTGCTAGAAAAGTTTCTGTATATCATTGACAAAACTCCATGAGCTAGCTGTTCTGGCAGTGAGTCTACACTTCTCGGAGAACGTTATATCTGATGTACAATCACTCCCTCCACCCTTTTTTATTTTCCACTAATGTTAGTGACGAAGTTAATGAAGAAGTGTAGTACCACACAGCTGGCATGTTAATTTGGAATTGCTGCTACCCCTATGCAATGTTAAACTTTTATTTCTTAGCCAAGATGTCTAATTTCTCTAGATCTTATTGCAGTAGCTTACTTTGATTACTCTCATTAACCATCCTGCCAACCTTTGTCATCTGAAAATTTAGACGTTAAGCCTGATAATATCAATATCATTAATGAATATAGTAAACAACAAACCCTGGGGAACTCCACTAATAATATTAGTGGAGTTCCCCAGGAAAGTCCATGAGGAGCAGAGTTCGTTAATAACCACTGTCTTCTCCCACTCAACCATCCTTTTATCCATAGCAGTCACTTGCCCTTAATGCCGCATTGCTCAGATTTGTACAGCAACCTTTTATGTGCAACAGTATCAAAAGCTTTCCTGAAATCCAAGTACAGTATATGGTATCAAAATTATTATATTCTGCATCACAGAATCCAATCAAAGTGGTCAGACAAGATCGCCCTTAAGAAATCCGTACTGTGACTGCAGTATACCTGCATTTGGTCCTACATTACTTCTGTAATCAGTAACTCCATTATTTTCGCTGTAACAGATCTTAAGCCAAGAGATCAGAAATTAGTCATGTTTCCCTTTGATCCTTTATGTGAACTTAGGGATACATTCGCACATGTCCAGTCTATAGGGATCTTCCCTGAATCCAAAGATGCTCTCATAGTTATGGCTAAGGGTTTGCTTACCTCCTTTGCTGCGTACCTTAATAAAATTGCATTGATCTCATCCATCTCGGGAGCCATTTTCGCGTCCACTTTGTTCTCAGTTATCACAAACTCATTCAGTTTTCTGTCAGAGTTTGATAAACTTCTGGCCTTCTCTTCCCTAAAGAATTCTTCTTGTGTGAATCTAAATGCAAAATATCTATTCCGTTTGTCAGTAACTTGAGCAGGGTCATCGACAGTTAACTCATTGACATTAAGTGGCCCAATGTGATTCATCCCTTTCCTTCTACTGTTAATATAAACAGAAGTCTTTGCTGCTGATTCTTTTCATTCATTCATTCCCAGAGGCTTCTCCTAGTCTGTTGGCTCGTCTAACCTCCTTTTTGACATAATTACAGAGCCTAATTTATAACTACTATAGGCATCTGTATAACCCGATACTTTATATGCATCCCACACATTTCTCTGACACAAGTCTCATCTGACTTCCATTTAGGTCTAATCCTGGAACGGTATTTCTTAGTTATGAAAAACCTAGCTTCAACAAATACTTTTCTATTTAGAATTTTCTGTTGGTAACATCGTCAGTTGGTGCCACTGGATAGAATTTAAAAACTGAGACAACTGTAATTACCCTTGACAGTGGTCATCTCTTTTAAGCAAACCTCACACCACAGTGTGATCAATGTCACCCAATGGGTATTTTACCTGAAGTTTCTTGATACATGAAGGATCGCTGCTAATAATCAGATTGAGTGTATTGTTTCCTCTTTTTTTTTACTTCTCTCTAACATTCTCCCCTGTAAAAAACAGTCCCATTAAATCCACAAGTCTTTCTATTGTGTAAGTAACCAATCCAGTTCCAGTCAATAACCTATAAAACAAAAATTCTCTATTATAAGACATTCTGGTTTTCTGACACACTATCTATGTACTTTTGGTCGTTGTGCTCACCACAGTCATTAGCATACTCTTATAACACGCTTCCACTCTCATTTTTGACATTGATTTATATGACATCTGGTTTATTGGATCTCTCTATTTCTGTGTATATTTCCTTGCTCGTTGATTGCTAGGAGTTTCTGAAAGATGGTTTTAGATACTTGATTGCTAGGAGATTATGAAACTCCAACGAGGGCATTACGTTGCTTGACCAGAGAGAGACAGATGAGCTAAACATTTGATACTTCACACAGCGAGCTTATAAGTTCATAGATGCGGCGCCCATCAAGACGCTCGTTTATTTCTGATATCTTCTTGAGGGAGCTGTTGAAACATCGCGCATGAAATGGAACATAAAAATAGACGCGACATAATTGGACTGTAAACAAAGTAGGGCATAGAACTCCCTGAGAAAGTAATACATCACGCTGCAAACACTTAGCTCACGTTTCACTTTCTGCTTCCAGTCCTGTAAACAATGAGATAATGTAGAACCGCTTTCAATCCTGTAAACAAGATAATGTAGAATCGGAGAAAAAGAAAGGTCATATCCAGTTTTTAAAAGATAATATTTATTATGAATTTTATGTGCACTTCTCAAGGAGCTGGTGTTCCTATCCGGTGTGGTTAATACAATCGGAGTTAAGTGTAAGTGTGTTTAGGGTCAAGCGGCACCAGGGGTTTCCCCCATCTCTGCGTAGTTTACATTGTGGTGTGTTACAGTACGCTGTAAATGCCAGAGATTTAAGTGTGTGGGTCTCGGATCGTTTAGTGTCGTGTACCGTTGTTCTTCTGGTCGCTTAGCCGCTAAACCCCAATTGGGGCCCAACGTTGCCCCGTGGAGGCAGACCAGGAACCCAGTAGCTTATATGCACTCTGGCAGGTCCTGCCACCTAATTTCCTGAGATTTCGGTGGCTAGGACCTGGAAAAAAAAAAAAAAAACCGGGGTACTTAAGTTTAGAAAAGCCAGGAGGGGTTAATGTGGTTCAGTTTAGAAATCGTTAATTTTTATTAGTTATGTGGGGTTTACGCTGGCGTATTAGTCAGAGTAGGGGAAGAGACTGAAGACTGTGGGGAAAGACAGAAGTATGGGGTCGATAGGGAAGGCAACCCCAGATGGTCAGTAAGGCATGCCCATGCCTCACCAGGCGAAATATGTGGGGTGGTAGGGGAGGGAGGAAACAGGAAGACCATCTCCTCCCCCCCTGCCAGGGATAGGAAAAGAAGGTACCAGGCAAGGGAGCTGGTAGAGATTGCCATTTGGCTACATGGCAGTGAGGCTGCATAGGTCGTAGTGTAGTCATAAGTGCGGTAGTAGAGTCACTCGTGGGACAGTGTCCCGTCCAAGTTGAATGTCTTTGTTTTGGTTCTCTATCTTCATTCAGTATATTTGTCAGTTTCACTTAGGTCTCATATTTGTTGGTACATAGGCTGGGTTTCTTGGTAGACAGCTAGTAGTTCCACATAATTTTCATTCTGGGGTGTGTCCTAAGGATGTTTTGATTTGTTATCTGGCTGGTCGCCTTTCACTCCTGGTGTATTGCATATAGGGTTCTCCTTCTTGAGAAGAGTTCTTGAGCGAAGTTGGTCAGGGCTCTGTATTCCTCCTCTGAATCCAGTAGGTGAAACTCTTGCCCTCTGGGGAGGTATCTTATAGTCGTGATTAGAATGCACCTGAGATCCTCGTATTGCGGACAGTCATACATTAGGTGTTCCCAGGTTTCGATCTCTCTCTCCACATGTACAGCATGGGTCCTCTACAAGGGCGAAGTCCATTAACTTTCCGTTAAAGGGGCCGTGTCCAGTTAGCAAGTATGTTGTTTGCAACCCCGGAAAGAACCAAGTAGGCGATTTCGGATAGATTTTTTCAAGTTGCGGTAAGAACTTGTGGGTGATTGCTCCTTTGGTTGTTTTTTTTGTTTTGCCCACCTGTCCTGCCACACCTGCAGCAGGTGAGACTGAAGCCGGATCTTTTCTGCCTTATGGTTGTTTGTTGGATCTATTGTAAATTCCAAGAAAGTGGTGGTTATTCCCTTAGATAAGTAGTAGAGGAGTCCTGTTCTTGCGATTTCAAGATCAAGTGGAAGTACTGCTGCTATCACCTGAAGCGCTGGTTACTCACCGTTCTGCAGGCGCGAGTGATAGTGAGGAGGATGGTGCATTGAATTGCTCTTAGTTGGTTCTCTTATTTACGACCAAGGCAGTGTTGTCATACCAGATTGCTGAAGCGTATGTAATTATTGGGAGGAAGGTTGTCTTGTAGTATAAGGCTAGGGTACGTTTTTTGAGACCCCAGTCTCGCCTTGTGACCCTAGCTACCATGGCAGAGTAGTTTCTGATCTTTTGTCTTAGGAATTTGAGATGTGGTGGGAAGGATAAGTTATTGTCTACTATGATACCCAGGTGTTTTAGTTGACTAGCAAACTTGATAGTTGTCCCATCAATCTTATTCTGGGGTGGTCGTCTCAGTTGCAGGGTTCCTTTGAGCAGCGCCGATAATGTCTTTGTCGGTGAAATTGTTAAGAAATTCTTCTTGGCCCACTGTTGGAGTATCTGCAGGGCTTGATTAGCTAGGATTTCCAATTGGGTTCTGGAGTTTGCTTGCACTGTCAAAATCAGGTCATCTGCGAAGGCCTGCACCCCCACTGCGCCTAGGTCCATTCTCAAGAACTCATCAAATACCAAGTTCCAGAGGAGTGGGCCCAATACAGACCCCTGTGGACATCCACTGTGTACTGTTCTTGCGATCTTTTTGTATGGAGTGTTTATCTCAATTTTTCTTTGTGAGAGATAGGTTTCTATGACTTTATAGAGGTTGATGGGTACTTTAGCTTTCCTGAGTCTGCCCAAGACGCTCGGCCACCAGAGTGAGTCGAACGCCCTGGCAAAATCAATCGCTATTACAAGGAAATATTTCTTGTCACATTCTTTGACTTTGTTAGTTAGGTTTCTGAGGGCTTCTGTTGTAGAGGATCCCGGTTTAAATCCAAACTGATTCCCAGCTAGGAGGCCAGTTGCTTCGTAGTGTTGAAGGATTCGTTTGTGCAGTAGCCTTTCAAATAATTTGCTAACTACTGAAAAAAGTGCAATGGGCCTGTAGGATTTCGGGCACTCTGATTTCTTAGTTGGACTCTTGATGATAAGTTTGATGTTGGCCGTTTTCCATTTTGTTGGGAATTTCCCTACCTCTAGGCATCTGTTGAACAGGGTCAATAGAAGTTGTGATGTATATTCTATTACTTTGAGTATTTCGGGTTCTATCATGTCTAGGCCGGGACATTTTCTCTTTCTTATCCTGGCAGCAGCAGTACTGAGCTCCTCCATGGTGAAGGGGGGGGGGCTCCATGATTTCAGGTTTTCTTGACAGATGATTTTGTTCCTGTAGAGTTGGGACTGCCGGTTCCTTGAATATGGCATTCAAGATGTTGTCCACCGATTGTTCCTAAGTTGTTGTCATTTGACCTTGTGGGGTTCGTGTGGTAGTCACTACTCCCCCCTAGGGAGTTTGTTGGTGATAATCCTGTAGACTGTTCCCCAAGGGTCATCATTTCCAGTTGTTGTCACTAAGCGTTCCCAGGTTCGTTCCTTACTTTTCCGGATGCCGTCCGTGTATCAGTTTCTGACTTCTCTATAATGTTGCCTGAGGGCTTCTACTTCGGCTTCTGGCCACGTCCTGCGCGCTCGTTGGAACTCCTTTCTTCTTTTGGTTACCACTTTGCGGAGGGCCCTGATTTCCGGAGTCCACTAGGGGTTGGCTCCAGGTTTCGGGTTCTTCTTTTGGATAGCTTCGTTGCTTGTATCTGTGATTATTTTAGTTGTCTTATCTTGCAGTACGTCCGGGTCGGCTTGCGGGTCTAAACTTCCTGGATTGTGTTCCACCGCTTCATTCAGTAGGTTTCTGAAGAGCTCCCAGTTAGCACTGGTGATAGAGTATTTCTTTGTCATCTGCTTGGCTAGTGGTGTTCTTGTTAGGACTCTTGTTATCTTGTAGGTTATGACCCGGTGGTTCGAAGTGGTCCACGAATCTTCGACCCTCCAATCAGTCACGAACCCAGCAAGATTTCTTGTTGCCAGAGAGATGTCGATCGTGGCCTCCCACAGGGTATTACAATAGGTTGGCAGATGATGTGGCTGGTTTGAAACAGTAAATTGGGAGCCCATGAGGAAGTCCTCCAGAAGTTGGCCGTTTCTGGTACCTCTTCTGTCTGGTGTAGTATTATGCCATACTGCGAACGACAGTTGACATCCGCGCCGATGATAATTTTTTGGTTAGGCAGTGTATCCAAAAGTCGTTGTAAGTAGTTTATTGCGAAGGTTATTTCTTCTCCTGGTCGGTAGTAAAACGCTACCACGTAGAAGGCGCCCAGGGCTGTGATAAGGTGTGCGCATGCGGCCCAGGTCGTGCAGAACTGCTTGATCCTGGTGGCCGTGATGTTCTGATTTCTGATCAATATGGCCGCCCACGGGGTATCCTCATCTGTCTGAATAATTTTGAAGTGCAGTGGATAGCCCCTGACCAGCTTTTTATGTACATATGGCTCCTGGAGTAGTATGATGTCTGCATTTTCTTCCTCTGCTTTTACTCTGACCTGGTCGACCACCGCTCTGGCCCGTTGTGCATTTGTCTGGAAGATCTTTATCATTGTGGAATTAAAGTTTTTAATTCGTGTCCCCATAGTTAATTCTTCCTTGGTAGACACTCTTGGCTTTCAGATAGATCGGGAATTTCGGGTCTCTGATGGAGTGATTATGGTCTAGTTTCTGCGACTTACAGTTTGCGCATACAGGGTCTTGGTTCTTGTTTGGGCAAGCGTTGTAGTCATGCCCCTTTTCAGAGCAGTGACCACATATCTTGACGTCCTGTGCACAAGTGTGGGAGGTGTGGCCGAACTTTCAGCATTTGTAACACTTGGGAACAGCCACATGCTCCCTGAAGCGACAGGATCCCCAGTCTATGTAGATTCTTGATTGATTTCTTATTACTTGCCAGGCTTCCGGCACTAGTTCCACTATCCAGTTATTGCTGAAACCATCCCTTGATTTGATGTCGTATTTAGGAGTTATTAATTGTTGCGATTTCCCTTCCGGATATATCCCCTGGAAATTTCTTTGATATATTTCCTCTGTCAGTTCTGATGCGGTAATATCTTTGTTTACATCATAAATAACTATAGATGGGTCCCTACTTTTTGGGTGGCTCCGCGCTCAGTCCAAGGATTGCGATCTTTGGGTTTTCCATTAATTCTTCTTTGGTCTCTGTCTCTATGACTATACCCACACTTCTCATTTTCCTAATTCCCTTTACTCTTGTCTGCTTTAGGTCTTCTTTTAGGTTTGTTATTATTTCATCATTAGTTTTTATTTCTTCCAGGTTTCTTGGTCTTAGGATGACCAAATTTGCAGCGTTTTTCTTTTATTCTGCTCTGTTCCCGCTGTATCAGTTGCAGTAGTTGTTATTATTATTATTATCTGTTTATTTCTCTTTCGAGACACCCATAGACAGCACGTGGCTAGAGGGTGTGGTTACATTATAGTATTTACAAGCATGTTTACATGAACTTATTTACAAAATTTGGAGATGCAAAAACACAGAATATGTGGTTAATGAATTAGTTGTTAAGTTGATTTAATTAATTGCAAATGGTTATTAAATGCTAAATATTATTATATAAATTATTAAATTAGTCTTCTTATTATATTTATACTTGCCGATACACATTACCAAAGATTTCTGTCCTGTACATTTTGTCTGTACATAGTTTCTCTGCATCTATATTTAAATTATTAAAATAATTCAGTGTTTGCTGGGAAAAATCTCCCCAGAGAGTCCAATTGAGTCAGTTGGCACTTGAGATTTGGTTCTTCCCTCTTTATTCTCGGTCGTATCATCCGAGGGCGAGTGATCACGTTTCCCACTTTCGGCGAATCTATTCTCTCCGTTAGTAGCTTTGCCAGAGTTAAGATGTTTCTGGTTGTGATGATATACTTCCAGGGTGTGATGTCCAGATTGGCAGACAAGACCGCTCTTGAGATGGTAAACGGTTTCCCGGCAATCTTGTTTAGCCATCTCAGGAGCCAGTATTCTGCTCCTAAGAAGGCCTTGATGTTGCTCTCAGGGGCTGTTATTGTAGTCCTCAGCGCGTCTGAATAAGAGAGAGAATGCTGTTTGCGAAATAATCTTAATTTCTTTGATCTTGAGTTCATTCTTGGAGTTTAAATGTCCCCTGAGAATTATTACGAAATAAATAGATGCGCTGACAAACTGAAGTAGGAAATTTGTAGATAGATTAAAAAATCATAAATTTCAATGAGACTAGAATACACGTATACCTAGCCCCTTATACAGTACTCCTTATCAAATAAATTCTTCGATTTGTTTGCTAAGGAGAAAACAGCATAGGGCAAATCGACCGAAGCAAAATTTGTTTAATGCGGGTGTAGTTCAGCTTGAGCAGTTTAATATTCTTCCATAAGACTTTCCGGATGGGGTACTACAAGTGGGATTTGTCAACATTCCCGCTTCAGTGTCTCTGCAACAACTGTTCTTAACTTTTAGGATACTGCGAATCTTGATTTTCGTCTTAAACATGGTGGATCCTCAAACACGTGAATGATGTCTTTTTAAGCCAGATTTTTAGGTATCCCCTACTCTCTCTCCAAGCGTAAAAATATCGTTTAAAATTTAAATTGAACTGAAAAGAATGACCTTTAAGTAACGTCTAGATGCGAAAAGAACTTTAATCGTTTCGTTTTGGATAATAAAAACAATGCCGGCAATTATTTATCCACATCAGTGTCTGGCTTGCACAAGTTTAAGAATGTTTGTTATAAGACAAACCAATACATTGGATACCGGTCGATGAAGAACTGAAGTTAACATTTTGTCCACTTTTATATTCCATTGTCAATACAATAAAAAAGTAAGTAAAATTCCTGCTTTATCCTAAAATATCGTCATAATGAGGCTATTTCATGCAAAATATCGGAAATTGGCGAAATAATCTGCCTTTTAATTTCTTAAAGAACTTCAGATGAGTCTCAGAAATTTCGTGGTACTTCTTGTACCACTTCTTCAGTAAATTCTTGTAATGCTGTAGCACCACGAAACGTCTGAGAATAAGCTGTAATTCTTTAAGAAATTTAAGGCAAATTACACTCCACGCAGATTTCAAGACTCAAATCGTACAGCCGTCTTAATTTCTTGTTATAAGATTTTAAGTTTTATTTAAATCTCATTTTCTACCTTACTCCATTCTAATAACACATCACAAAAAGTCGGTCGTCGCTAGAAAGTTGTGATATGCAACCCGAAGCTTAAGGCCTGTTTTCCAAATGTCCATTCTAATAAATTTGACATTTTTACTGCTTTCTGTAAGACTGTTTCCCATGTTCGTTTTTGGAAAAAATACTGATTTTCATTTTCCAAAAGCCAATAGATCTATTTCATTGAATGGGAAAACATATTCGGTGGAGAGGACCCTCTATATGACAACGGATTTAGCAAGCAATCCATACAAAATCCAATGTATTTTAATGTATCAGCAAACTTGTTGCCGTGCATGATTCCTCAGATTTTAACAGCCGCGCGACTTGTAGACGTTTCAATGATGTGGAGCGTGAAATTTTTATCAGTTAAAAGCGGTGGATAGGGGATTATACCTCACGAGAAACAGGATTTGAAGTTTGAGCAGAACTTTGTTTTTACTGAAAACGAAATTTCCTTATCATAGGATGGTGAACTTTTGTAATCGCATGTGAGCGAACAAACAGATTTATTATCCATTCGATAAAGCTGTGCGCACGGGATAGATTTGAATTGTACACGTTCTCCGTTTGAGGAAGGGTTAGTGGCGATTTTTTTTCTCAATTAGTGCTCCACCACCGTCCAGAAGTTACAATTGTTCTGTTGCAAGGGTTGCATACTGACATAATTAAATACATTTATACAGTTGCACTGGTTAGTTGCTGCTCCCTGTATAGCGGTGGTTTGGCAACCAACACGATGTTGGCCCTGTGCTATTCTTCCGGTTGTCTCAGAAGCGCTTTCTACAGCGCGAACAATAGTAATTTGATCATCTACAAAGCGAGTGTTTTCGAAAGGCAGGAGCCAAAACAAATGCCGATTGGTCGTTTAAAGCGGAGCATTCCTTGTTCCAGTTTTTGTATCTCCATTCCAGCGCGACACCTGGGGGATAACGTCGTTGGGCATCGATCGCGCGAGCCCAGGTAAGTGTGTGAGAAAATCTCAAGGTTATGACCATCCGCGTTCCACCTCCGAAGTTAAAAACTCGGGCAAGGAATGCTACCATTATGGCGGTAGGGGCATGATGTTCTGCTTGTGTGGCTTAGGTGCATGGAACTCACTCTGACCTTTAACATTTGGCCAACGCTTAGGGTAGCGTAAGGTTGAAATCTGTGCCGAGCAATGAATATTACTTTTGAGGCATCAGT